>NC_056463.1:33302394-33641683 GCF_008729295.1 Plectropomus leopardus
CACTTTGAATATTGCATGGCACAGGAAGGGGCAGCTATAGTAACTATGTTTATATGTACAGTTAAGTCGAGCTATGGTTACAGCTCATTTAGGCCATTTAATTGGACTGCTGTATTCATCCCAATATACAAGCACCATGAAAGAATCGATGTATTGATGGAAGTATGTCCGGCTCCGCCATGGTAGGTGGCGATATGCCCTCTTTCAGCTGGTTTCTTATGGCCCTTTTTCCTGTTGACCTGTTATGTCAAACACCAAACAAGTCAGCAATGGCAAATGAGTTGCATGTCGCATAGTGACAACATTGCTAACTTTTCAGCACTGTACATTTCGTACGTACTCTATGCTTAACTTGGTACCTTTATCTTATTTTTCCCCCTTCTTTTCTTTTGTTTTTCTTCCAGCTTTCCTCCACAATCCCAGCACGGGGACTGTGGAGCATGAGCAAGAATGCCTAGGCCAATTCAGGTCCAATTGAGGCGTATACATGAAAGACTAAATCAATCCCCAACCGCATTATCTAGGTGTGTTTCAGCTGGACTAACATATTAATTTTGTATTTTTAAAAGTACAGTTATAGTTGGACTAACACAATAATTCGACTTTGTAAACATACTGAATGAGCTGTTAGAGGACAAGCTGCAGGTGGCGAGCTTTACAACCTCAACTTAGCAAGATGACTAACTTTAAATTTAATTTTCACTGTGCCCTACTGTCTGCAGACCCATACCGTGTAAAGCATAAAAATCAGACCACAGTTGCTCACAGAATAACAGGAAAAGATTGATTATCTGACTTCTTTATTAAAATGACAATAGTTTGTTTTGCTGCCCCTCAGAACTCTGTGACCTGTATTATAAAACCACAGTTGCTGTCACCTTCAGTGACTACAAGTGTTGTTAAATCAACCAAGGACTTACATTTTTCAAGATTGCCACTTCAAGTAAGACAGTGCACTTGGCAAAACTATATACCAACTAATCATGAGCACAATGGCATTGTCGTTGTGACGATGCTCACATTAGCGTTTAGCTGTTTCTACATGCAGCCTTAGACAGCAGCCAACAAGGCTGTAGACTTTTTATGTTGTTTACGTTGGTCTCATTCATTTCAGACAACAATGGCCACCAACCCTGGGAGATTCAAAGATTTTGCATAATTCTCTCTTTTCAATAAACCAAGTTCATAACCTGGGCAACTAATGATGAATGAAGTGTTATGGGTGAGTTCTCTGCTTCAGGCCACTTCAGCTTGTTGTTAGACAAAGTTCCAGGACTTGAATGTCTGGCCTTCTCTATTGATTCAACCTTATGAGTAGACAAGAAATAGCATTATCTGTGTATGAAAAATGTTATATTTAAGGTTAGGGAAATATTATGACTATGACAGATTATGGCTAAAGTGTAATTAGGGTTAGACAACTAAAACACTTGGTTGGGGTTAGGGAAAGATCCTGGTTAGGGTTAATGACAGGGCAAATGTAAGTTTCAGGATCTTCTAAAATGGACCAAGTTCCTATAGATACTGAGCTGGTAGGTCAGAGCACAGCCGCTCACAGTAACAAGTCATCCTGCTTCCCTTTCCTCTATAACATTAATCTACAAACTGCAGAAGGAGTCGCACATATTTTTCTATTGCACACGTTTTACTTTTCAGCTTGAGTAAAGAGGTTTAATGTAATACAGCCAATTTGTGGGAACACAATTATATTTTCAGAAAAAAAAATTAGGACTAAATCCTAAACACCTTTCCCACAAATCCTGTTTTGTGTAAAAAGATGCTGTTTTCCTCATTTGCACCGCAGTGACCATCCAAGAGAGATGCTTGTTCAGCAAGAAGATGAGGCAGCAATTGGAGTGCGACATGCAGACAAGCAGACAAGGTGTAATCCATAGATAAACACTGACAAGGAGCGGGCAAACAGGAAGCCTGCAGGAGTAAAAGATGGCTGTACCTACAATACAGAGCGCAGGCCAGCCAAGTCAAACAAGCCAGCTGGAGGTTGCTACCAAGGCTCCATTTACATTACATTTAACATTCACTGTTTGATTGACATGGAGGGGCTCTGGTGAGGATAAAACACAAGCCCACACTGTGTGAGGAGCAAGGGCATGTTTCATAGCAACAAACATAATGCATTATGGATTATTATACATTAAACATCACCTACTCCTTGGTTGCGCAAAGATAGACAGACAGACATACAGATATACAGATAGACTGATAGATAGACTTAACTGGACAGAGACACAAAAGGACCATAAAGGCACTGAAAAGACACACAAAATTAGTGGAAAAATAGGCAAAACTGCCACAAAGACACACTTCATGACTACAAAACAGCATGAAATAAACACGCACAGACACAAAATGGCTACAAAGACACACAAAACAACAAGGATACTCAAAATGACCACAAAGAGAATTAAAAACAATCAAGATACAAAACAACTACAGAGCCTAAAAAACAAAAAAAACACACAGAGACATGACTACAAAGCAACAAAAAACAACCACGAGGAGATACAAAATGACTACAAAGCAACAAAAAATGATCAAAAAAGACCCCAAAGTACCTCAAAGACACTCTAAAGAACCACAAGGAGACACAAGATAACTACTACGAGACTGAAAACAACCACAAGGAGAAACAAAATGACTACAAACCAACAAAAATGATTTAAAAAAGACAAAAAAAGCATCATGGAGACTCAAAAGACACACAATTACTTCAAAACAAAGGCACAAAACCAGCAAGGAGAAACAAAAACACAAATAGATGCAAACCACGACGGAGACAGAAAACCTAAACAAAGTCTGCTGAGATTTGTGTAGATTTGCTGGTCTTTCGATCTTTTGACCGGTGGCCCTTGGCATATTACTATCTCATTGATACCTCATTAAAATGTCATTAGCATCTCACCCAATCAGTGGGCGCGTGTCCGCCTGTCTCTCTTGATGCCTGTCTTTCTCTCTGTCCACCAAAACAAACAAAAAAAAGATGTTTTTTTCAAGACTTTTATATAGCAGGGTTTTTTTTCCCAGGACGGCAGCAATTTTCATTCCACACTAGCTGTGACTCTGACTGGATAAGCTAATCAGCTCTCGCCTCAGGGATTACATTCCTTATCATATCTCTGCCACCAGTCAGGTTAAGCATGCTGCCACATTGTAACTCTTTTTAATAATGCCCCATTTTAAATCAAGATTTGGGTAAAGCCACCCACTCAGTTAATTGGTTTCTATTATATTAGGAGGGATTGTATGGCAGCCAACTCAGTAGGGCTGGTTTGGGCTAAAGTGCGTGCTGCACTGCTGACTCACACAGAGACCTCACAACGACAATTTGCACCATCATTGAAAAGTACTTGGAAACTACTTTAATGCACATCTGATAAGTGTGGGCAGAGTGCAATGGGCTTGGCTTTTTGTGAATGTCATTACTCGGGTCACGGTGACTGTGTCGATGGATGTTATCAGCTCTGCTACTAATATCCAGCCTGGAGGATTGCAGTGCTGTCAGATACCATCTGTCTAAAGGCGACAATAGTTTTGAAGTCCCCCAACAAGTTGTTCTGCAAGCCTGGATATTGAGGAATGTAGATGTCAGTTTTCCTGAGAACGCACCAAAATTTGCACACATCCCACATGATGACGAGCCAGTAATTTATGCATAACCAACATATTTTGGAAGGCTACGATTAAGTGGCCAAGGTGCTGATGGGTTTACAGAAGTAAGTGGTCACCAACAGCCCAGTTATCACAAAACACATGACTTTCCCCTGAGAATTTCCCCAGGAGACCGGTTTTCGGAACTATGTGAACACCATTTGTATGTGGGTCCCATGTGTAAATGGTCTGAAAAATAGGCCCTGTATGGGAATGGGATTGCCCACATGGGTAGGTTACGTTAGGGCTACTTGGGTACCAAGTGGGTATGGACCCAATACGGGAATCTTATCTGAGGGCCTCTTTCTTGATTTCTGTAACTGTACATTAGTCATGAAACTTTACAATAAAGGTGGTAACATCATTCATGGAGTGCCAAGGGCTCATTTATGCTCACCATTATATACTGATATGGACGTAGCCTTTTGTCCGTACTCTGCGTTCATTTAGCCCGTATTTGTGCATGTTTTCTGGGAGCTTACAGATCTGGACGAAACAGAATAGTACGACTGGAGAAAGCAGGGATAGTTTAGCATAGTAAAAGTGAAATATGACAAAGATATTTAAATAATGGCAGAATGGAACAAATTTGTAATATATAATAATACAACTTCCTTCTTTCGATTTCATTTTGAAGCAGGTGGTGTGACCCCACTATAGGAATAAATAGTGAAATTAGTGAAAAGAATTTTCTATCCACATGTACATGGCCACACAGACTTCTGCCGTCTACTACACTGTCTCCCTTTAAAGGTACAATATTGGGGCACCTGGAAGTTCACCTAGTAGAGCTGGCACCCCATCTACAAGACTATGACTATAGCAGCAGCCGCAGGTTTGATTCCAAACTTGGCCCTTTGCTGCATGTCATTCCCCGTCTCTGCCCCATTCACGCTACAACTGTCCTGTCAATTACAGGCAAAAAGCCTGAAAAATGTATCTTTAGTGGAAAAAGGGTACTGTATTACAACCTTATCCGCTTCCTCCTCATTTGTTGTTGTGTGATCTTCTGACTCTGTCCTATAGTGCTATCTATTGGCTTTATTTATGCCAACATAAAGGACACATGAGAGCATTAGAGTGATGTTTGTAAAAGGCGCATCTATTTTTGTACATAAAGGGAGTATAAACAAGCATTAATTCAAAGGATATCACAAAGTCCGTTGTATGAAAATACGTTGAAGACTCACCTAATTTTAACACACTTATGGGGGCAAACTTTAAGCCAGAGGAATCATGTATGCAAATAAACACATTTCTGAGACCAAAAACTGTCAAAAGCTGATATGATCACATAAACCTGAACCTGTGTGGAGGGCACTGACTACACATGTACAAGTTTTTTTGGAACGACCATTTTTTTTCACATATCAAATCTGGATATTATTCATTCTGCTGTTCATCGACATCAGATGTCCCATCATTAGTGCAAAGTACAAAGTTGTTGCAGAGGCACAGCTGGCTACATCAAACCAAGGTGCAGATTAGACATTCGGATTGTAGTGGGAATACACAAGTCCCTGGTTCTTTTACCTAAAACTTAAATAGTTTCTCACACTCCAAGTCTCTGTCAGATACTGCCTTGTCAAAAAAAAGGAATTCACCTTCCTTGTTAGGTTAGGTGAACTTCACCTCCCAGCACAACAACCTCAGCAGCACTTTCAGGTTGCATTTGCTTTATAGGGACTCTTTCAAAGACACGAGGCTTTGCTCACCTGCTATAAGTCATACAGTACTATACCTATATTTTCATTAACTATAAATTCTTAAAAGTATGAGTGTAGAGGCATTGCCAGGAATCACAGTTGCCCGGCTCTTCCAATCACGCTGTACAGACAGTTAAACTCATAACCCTGGCAGTGTTCCTCTCTGTCTCTACACATTCATTATAAAGCACCACAGGATATACAGGCTTTTCTTTTTTACTGAAAACATTATGGCTCTTAATAAGAGACTTTTAAATCAAGCTTAAAACCTTGTGCTACTGATTTGTGTCAAGCAAGTGTCAGGTTTCAAGTTTTCAAATGTGATTACACAGTTGCTCAGGTGCAAGGTGCAGTTTTGCATGTACTGTGTGCAGTGACTTGCTTGATTATGCTGTTCCTCTGAGATGTGAGGTGGGAGGAATAATCCAAACATTAAGAAGCTCCTACACAAATTAAAAGAGGCTTGTCACCGAGTGCTTGCTGAATCACTTTCAACAGTTAGACAAGAGGAAAATCTTTAATATCAATATTATTGCCTTACCATTTTATGCAAACAAAGGAAATATATAATTTCTGTGCAGTGCTACATTCTCGACACCAACAGTGGGTAGGACTTAGTGGCATGAAAACCACTGGATACCCTTTACTTCACCCCTCCCTTTCCAAGCATGTTAGCATGTTAAGAACCCATGGAGGCTTTAGGTACCTTAAAAACCAAGTGCCAATCCCCAGGCTAAAAAATGAATCCAACATGGTAGTGCCGAAAAACTGCAGTTCCTTGAATGGCCACTTGAGATTGGCTCCAAAAGCGAGTCAATGCCCCTTAAAGTCCCCTATGTTAAAATGCCCCAAAAAAACATGATTGCAGTCTGGGGGAAAAAAAAGTTTGGGTTTCTTTAAAAAACAGACAGCTGTATGTACATTTGCATTTCCTAAGATAGCCAAGGCACGACCCGCCCTACTCTCTCTTACTCCGCCTCTGACTGGCTTACGTTGACATTTTTGCCCTAACCAATCCCACTCCTCTTGCCTAAACCTAACATACCCAACCAACCAAGCCAATGGGTACCAGCTAATCAAAGAGAGTAGGGCAGGTCATGCCTCGGCTATCTTAGGAAATTCAAATTCGCCAACTGTACAAGGTGTGAATTTTTATACAACTTGCCAGTTTCAGTTTTATTAGGGCTTGCATAACTAAGGGTGTGGTGGCTTTGTGTGACAGACTGACCTCGAGGCATCACTACAGTCTATGAGTCAGATCCATCCCTCACACCTTCACAGCTCCACCTTCTTGTCCAGATGTCAATGGCCAAAATTTCAAACTCAAGGTTTAAAACAGGAGTCCACAAACCAGTGGATGACATCACTGTAGCTACATCCATTATTTTTAACTCAGAAGAGCTACTGTAGAAACACTGTAGGCTTTATGGAAAACAATGCATGCTCCCTATGTAGATATGATATGAAGCTAACAGGTGATTTTACACTAATGAGAACATAGTTATAAATATTATATTCCATTTCTGCCCATAGATCCCCCTAAATCCTACACCCATTAATTGCTAAGAGTTCTTCATAACTGTGCTTTACCGCACTTCCATGAAGTGGCGAGGGAGATTGAGCTCACCTGATGGCACTCAGGAAATGAGAGCTCTATGTATAACTGGTCACCTTCACCTCCTTCTCAAAACCCTCAGCGTCCTTCGAGGGAATTCATTTTCTGCCTACAGAAGACACACACAGCTGTTCACAAAAACCATTTAGCTGAGCATCCAGGAGCTCTTCCTGTGTTGACATGTTGTGACACAGTATCATGCCACATCTACTAGACTCTAACAGTGAACAGGGCTATGACATCATCCATGATAGCAGCAACAGCCTTGGGCCATATTCCCCCCTAAAACGTGGCGTAATTGACTTAAAAACATTTAAAGACATTTAAAACAAAAATTATGTAATGATGTCAGTACACAAGAGCATTTTAGTACCATTTCGGAAAAAATGCATACCACATGGCCGTTCACGTACACAGGGCATGCACGTGCTGGTGTTAACAGGAGGCAGGGATTCTTTGTGGTTTCTTAGTTAGAAGAAGTATTATGACCAGACGCAAGAAAGTTCTTTGCTCTGACTGACAACGAGGTGAAGCAGAAAGTAACACATAAGACGGTGAAGGCAGGGGAAAACAAGTTGGGAGTTGTTGCAAAGTAAATACAACGACATATCAGAGCAATACTGGCAGGAAGCCTTATCCATTGCTGAAAGAAGCAATGGCAATGAGAAAGGAGTACCCACACAAGGACGAAATCACACAAAGGTATGTAGGCATAGCTGTAATGTTTTGGCTTCACACATCGTGACTGACCAGGAGCTGAACGAGGGTGTCTTTATCACTGTTTTTAAAGTTCTCTGGTTCTGACCGTTCCGACTGAAACACAACTGTAGAGTTTTCAAATTTAAATGAGGTCAACGGGGCTTTTGAAAAATCTTAGTTTTGGGTGTTCGGGCGTAGGCATAATTCTAGCAACAGTTATGCATTTAAAATAACATATTTTAGTGAATGTAGCCTTAGTGAGCATGGGACATTTAAGACTTGAGTTTACGGGCTCAAGATGGAGATATACTTCTTCATGGGTTTGTTGGAGTACTTGTGCCGTAGGTGTAAATTGTAGCAAGATCTTGGCCCGCTTTATGTTTTCTCCTACAGTACACGTTTCTGATGTTGGCAGTGTTTCCTGACAGTGGGGACAGCATGAAGAAGGCTGAAGATTTGCTTATTCACCTCGTGTATAGTAATGCTTGACAGATTTGTAATTACATATCCAGGGCTGTAGCCACGATTTCAGAAATGGGCCTACTTATGTCAAAAGACTAAATTGCCTAAAGACAGGTATGGACTACCCATCAAAAGAGTCTATAAGATGTTTTTTCTCACATATATATTTTTCATTTCACTGACTATTATATTTTCTGTAAATTTTATTTCTCCACTGCCATGACTTTCACGATACTGTACTATAAAGTCTTTATTTCATTGATTGGAATATAACTGGTGAAGAAATGTTGTGAATCAAAAACATATCAAAATTGTAAAATGTAAAAATTAGGTTTAAGTGTAGAATATAAACTTGCACTATGCTGGTATTAACATTCATATACCTCATGTAATTGTCATTGCATAACTTGCACTAGTTAAAAATCAATTTTAATGTTTACAGTTTTTTATTTATTGCAGCTTTATTTATTGCATTTTCCCCCACATCATTGTTGTCTTTATGTCATTGTCCTTATGTACAGTTTTTTACCTTACTACTCTGCATGGCTTACAAATTGCCCCTCGGGACAAATAAAGTGTTTTTGTATTGAATTACAGTGATGTTTAAAAATGGAATATTGATATCACATTGATAATACACATATGATTTTATTTGTAAATAATTCAGTGAATTTGTTCAGTTTCCTCATATTCTCACTTTGTCTCCCTTGTCCTATATTTTGAGTGTATTTTTTGTTTTTATCAGAGATTGCACATTACATGAAATTAAAGATAATTTCAGCTGTTGGCATTCATATTTTTAAACTTTCTACAGATATTGCAATAATATTGTTCTTGTTAATTAGTTTGGCCACTATAATTGTATAGTGGAAATCTAATATCGTGCCAGCCCTATCCTCAAGACATAAGAATCTCTGTACTCCAAGCAAATCCATTTCCATTGCAGACCTTCCCACTGAGACTGGAGCTGTGTGTCCCAAAGTAATTAAAATAATGTAAAACAGAAATAAAAGCCAATGGGTTAAATCAATAAACTAAAACTATAAATCAAAATCAACCCTACACATAACTATGGGTAGACCACAGAATTGGGTTTCACTGGTCCCAACCATCTCATCAGACAGTCACAAGGGGGGTAACAAAAGACAGGTCTCACTCCTGTCACCTGTCTATAGGCCCGCTCTATGAACAGCTGAGGCATGGAGGGAGGCAGGAAAACAATCTGTAGGTGCTATTACCACACTCTACAGCCCCTGCAGTCTGTTGATGCTTTTGGAAGAAAAAAAATCCTTTTACTAGAGGAGATACGCAAGTAATAGAATAATATAACTTTGAATGAGTAAACATGACCAAGAGGGCAGTATTGTCAGTGCCATCCAGTGGGTGGTGTGGAGTCATCTTTCTTTGTCAGGGGCAGGAGGGCTGGTCCTGAAAACATCCTTTCTGGACAGAAGGTCGTCACTATCTGTGTGTTCCAACTGCAGCTCCGGGGAATAACCAAAATATCTGTAACACTGCCGGCACCTCTCTGCATCGAGCACTCTGGCTTGTCCGCTACACACGTGCTTGGTGCTGAGACACTTGCAGCATTGCTCGTGGGGATAAGCAATTGCCAGCAGACCAGAGGATGACTGCTAATGGAGTTTCAGACCAAGCTGTCCTTGGCTAACTTTTTGTGTCTGCAGGTAAGAGAAAGTGGGTGCAGGAATGTGTTAGACGTGATAAATATATTATACCAAAAACATCTCATATTCTTATGTTAAAGCTAAACTATTAATATTTTCTATATAAGAAAATCTGTCAAATTATGTGTAAAATTAAAGGCTTGTATTAAACCCACCAAAAATTATCATTCAATTCTGCAGTTTTACTCATCTCTACTAAGCATTATAGCACTCAAGCAAACTGTTTACATTTCTCAGCTCTCAACTTAAATATAGTAGTTCCCATCCCATTCTCATACACCTTAATGCGCAAGGTACCCTCTTGTGTCAGTTTTAGACATTCAGGGACTTCTTGTCATTTAACACGCATTACATTCTTTAGGTCTTTTTCAAAATAATCTTACAGTGTAGGTAAAGCACTGCATTTTTAGGTTTACTTCCTCAAGTTTAGGCAACATAAGCATGTGGTTAGGTTTAGGAAAAAAACACATGGTTTGGGACTTAAATAAGTATAGTTGTTACTTATGTCATGTAACATCACTAACGCAGCATGCTACACATTCTAGCACACAATGTTGTCATTAAAATCACTCCATACAGTGCCCAAGGATGACGCTTTTTTGTAGGCTGATGCAGAAGTTAGCATCGTCCTGGTTCCCTTGCCAAAAAGCCTTTGGGATTTAATTAAATTTTGGATTATGGCAGAAAAGAGGCTTTGTGGCAAACAAACATTTCTGATGCATGTTTTTTTCAGGAAGAAAGTCTTCAAGGATCAACACCACTTTTAGAACTTTTGAAGCCTTAATGCAAAAAAGCTAATGTTTGGCTATGAAAGAACTACACTATTGTCGCACAACTTATCGGCTGTAAAGCTGTGCTCCGCACGATGACGTTCTGTAGTCTCCTTTAGCCACTTGGTAGTAACCGATTTTTTTAACACACATAAAAGCTTAAAAGTTCACAAGTGGGGTGTTTTCTGATGTATTTTAAACTAACAGCGGGCTCAAGGGGGAAAAGTCTGTTGTTTGTTTGGAACAGGTTGCTAGACGTATGTTACCTACCAGCACTGAATGGCAGACAAAGTTAGCATTTAGCCGGTGAACATAGTGGCACGTTCAGCTGCTACAAAGCCAGAGTTTCAGGAGCCTCAGGAGCTAGTTGAGATTAAACCAACTAAAAGTGTTTTCCACCCACGTTACTGTACTGGGGGTAAACATGTTCACAAAATAAGGGTTAAACTGTCTTGTAAAATTTCATATTTCATAAGAATTGTACTCAGTTTTATCATTTCTGTTGTGGATTTTTTTTTGTGTGTGTGTGTGTGTGTGTGTGTGCCACCAGACCATCTGGTCGCAAACATGTTGGAAAGGTGATTCATGAAAAATGCCATCTGTCCCTCTGGTGCTTTAGTCAGACAGTATACTACTGCTAAATCAGTGCTAAGCATGACAGATTCCTCAGGAACGTGTGACTTTCCCACCACCTCCTCACTTAAAATCCTCAGCTCTGCCGATGACAATTCTGACAGCCGTCACATCCACAGCAAACTCATAAGCAGGCAGACACCAGCCCGCTTCATGTTAAATATGCAACACTGGCGTAAAGGAAATCAGTTTATCAGATCAGTGTTCAATAAACAAGTCACCTTGTCATCAGCAAAGCCAATGCGGAGTTTTAGTGACTGAGCTGACCATAATCCGACTGTCTTGAGCTGGATAATAGCCACATTTGCAGCTTCCTCAGTTCTCTTTTTGAGTGCTTTTCATCTTTGAAAGGCAAAAGTAATGCTTCACTTCTGG
This sequence comes from Plectropomus leopardus, assembly GCF_008729295.1. Classification (NCBI taxonomy): domain Eukaryota; kingdom Metazoa; phylum Chordata; class Actinopteri; order Perciformes; family Serranidae; genus Plectropomus; species Plectropomus leopardus. The sequence continues at coordinate 33,314,009 of NC_056463.1, forward strand.
CTTTGAGACATTCACTTTCCACTTTAGCATGCTTGATTTGCTCTCTGTGATTAATTCATTACTTTTTCCATGGGACTTCTGTTGATAAAGTCAGAGTTCCTACTGCTCTTTCCATTATGGAACCATATCCACTTTTCATGCCTGCTATTAATTTCTTCCTCTGTTTATTCCAGTTAAACTTGTGCTGATGTTGGTGTGCACCCGAGAGTTATACATGTTCGGAACAGTGGAACTGCAAATAAAAATCTTTTGGGAAGTACAAAAATAAAATGTTACTTAGGGCTCTCAGTAAGTAGGGCATGAGAGCATTGAAAACAATATGTGTGTATATCTCACATCAACTCTACATCTATGCACATATTACTTTTTCCCTGGTTCTTACAGTGCCCCAAAATGACCTGAGGGTAAAGCTTCCGCCTCAACAGCAACATGCTGTCATAAACCAGCAGACACAACTTGGCCTCGGATTTTTTTGGCTTTTTATTCCATAGCTTCTAAAAATCTCAGCACACGGTCTAAATCGCGCCTCCGGACCCCTCCACTGTCAGGAGGGAGGACATTAAGCGGAGGGACTCCCAGGCGCTGGAGCTGAAGCCTGAGGCAGAGCTGGAATAACGGAGCGGTAGGCCTAGTCTTCATCACAGCAACAGTCAAGGTTCCTCCTAAGTTCTTTGATGTGGGCGGCTCTGAATAAGCAGGTGGGTGGACTGGAAATATGTTCATTAAACAGCACTGGAATGACTACGGCTACTACTTTGATCTGGAGAGAGAGAGAGGGGCATAGAAAGAGTGGGCACAGAGGGAAGAAGGGAAGATCTTTTTGATCATTACATTTTGTTATGGGGGGGGCTTCAGTAGTTTTAGTGGTTGATTGTATTTATATTTATATTTAATTGAATTAATTTAAAGGGTTGATGCTTTGAATGTCATCTTTTTAAAGTTTATATTGCATGTGTGATCTTTGTGGGTTGTTCTTTCCCCTTTTCATGTGTAATGCAATAATCCATTGTCGAGACAAAGAATAAAAAGAAACTTTGATATAAACTTGGTGGATTTTGTATATAACATACCCCAGATCCCTGGATTTTCTGTCATCTCAAAAACTGTGACAGTATAACCAGTTCACATATTATCCCATAACTATGACACAGACTGTAATTTGAGTTGTTCTCTGCACGCTGAACACTGCACTACAATAAGACAGGTTGTCTGGGTCTACACCAAATACATTGGTGTACAGAAACAAAGCAGTAAGACTTCCACTGACCAGCTACTGCTCACAATTTCCTTGCAGTCTTCGATCTGATCTCCACGTGTTGCCAATTTCTAAATCTCCCACACTATTAAACACAACCAGCGCTCAAGCTAATAGGCTACTGGCACAAGATGGCAAACTTTGAGAAAGTTGGACATTGCAGAAAGGCGAAGGGCTTCTTTGGGTCATTTTGTGGATCATTTTAAATTCATTTAGTGAAATATGTTTTATGTTTCTCTAAGAGTAATTAAAAATACATGTTTGTAAATCAGCTATAGTATTGTATGCCAACGGCACTATTTCATGCCCTTTCCAAGCTTTAAACTCATCTCTTTTCATCAAAATTGCCTAAAAGTTTTCTTTCCTTAAAAAAACATATCCTTAAAATCAGGGGTTGACAGATTATCAGCCTGGTCAATTATTGGGATCGAGATTTGGCATTTCACAAGTATCTGTATCGGTATTTTCTTCTTATGATCGTCAATAAAATTGATTAATTAAAAAAGTGAAAAGAAAGTGTGAGCATGGGAGGAACTTTTACTTTGTAAAATTTAAGCAAGCTATTTTTATTTATCCATTTTTTATTTTAATTTTCTCTTGACTTCATAAAAAAAAGTTGCTGGTAACTTGCTGTATATGATGTTGAACATTTTAGTTTTGATTAAATATTTGCTAAAGGCATTGAAACAAAGTTTTGTGTTAGAGTTTGTTATATTCCAAATTCTAAATATTTGCAGATAGTTTGTCATTTTTATTGTAAATGCATATCAGTTCCAAAAATCAGTTATCGGTTCCAAATATCAGTTATTGGTCTCATTAACTACTAATAATCAGTATCGGTATCTGCCCTGAAAAAAACAATATTGGTCGACCCGTACTTAAAATGGCTTAGATGTGACTCTACACCTTTGCACCATAAGTATACCAATGCTTTGCCACATCCCTCGCCGTCTGATGCACAGGGCACCCTTTAGCACATCAATGTGACTCACAGCTAAAACACATTCTAACTGTATTGTACGTAGATTACGTAATGTTAAGTTGAAACACTGTTGACTTTTGGTTTCACACGAGACACAAACTGCAGTGTCCTGGTGAAAGTCTGATTTTGTTTGAAATCAACCTGCCTCTTGCCCTAAACAGACTTTCTCACTCTTACCACTATGTCAGTTACTCTCAGCATCAAGTATTGCAATGGATTGGTTTACAATAGAGTTAGCTGAAAGTCCAGAGCATCTCAAAAAGCTGCTAAAGGGTGCCTTTGGCATCAATACCGAAAACCGAAGGCGGTGACAAAGTGTTGTTTTTGGACAATTTTAGAATGAGAACGAACTGACTAGTAGCTACACTTGGCTGTTTCCAGCACTATGGAAAGCACACCCCGCAACTTGAAGAGATTGGCTCCTTAGGCTTGTGACATCACAAGCCCAGGAAGATTGAATTTGCGTTTTGGAGACTGTCAAGTGTCAAGGGAGAAATGCAAAGCCATGCCACTGGCTGATTATTTTGCTCTTTCTATGTCTTGTAGCATATAAAAAAACACCATATGGACATGTTAACGAAGTTTAAACTTGAATTTCACTTGAAAGGGCTTTACAGGCACTGGTACACCTTTGAACTAATAGGTCTGAATGCCTTTTACTAACCGACTCCCCATTGTTGAACCATGCATGAGATGTTGGGTGCAGTGGACTCAAGGCAAGAAACAAATGTTCAACAAATTGCTCTTGATATAGCATTGCATAGGAGGCTTTTGACCTTTCTCTTCAGCTTTCCATCTGGAATAATTAGTGTGTTTCCGCGTCATAAATTACACTTGTAAAATTGTGCCTGTAGGTGTACTTTAAATGATTCTCATGGTGGAAGTAGTAGATAAAATTTTCTATAGTATTTCTATAGTGTTTGTTTATTCTGTTGTGAGCGAAGTGGGCGTATGGGAGTGCTGTGGCAGGAAAGTTTGGGTGATGTGTATGCCTGAATGCTTAAGATGATTGACTTGGATTGACAGTAATCACTGATGCAAAAAAGTGTAGTGACCGACAATACACCACTTATGTGGAGGAAGTAAATCCATGTGGTTGATTTTCAAATGAGAAGCATCGTCATCAATCAGTTAATTTACTTATCATATGAAATTATAGAAAATATGCAAGTCCAGTGAAATATAATCCCATCAGTTCTGTGCACAGTCTTAAGCAGGGTCTGCATTTAGGCTCCTTGTGCCCTGAGAATAGAAGCTCTTCCTGAGCCTCTCAGTGCTGGCCTGGTGTATCCGGTACCTTCTTTCCAACCTCAGCAGGGAGAAAACACCATTATCCGGATGGTTGGGACCCTTAATGATTATCCCTCTTGCAGCGCCAAGTGTAAATATCCTTTAGGCAGAATAGAGCAGCACCTATAGTATGTTAAGCTGAACGAACCACTCTTTGTAGACCAACAGTCATTTACAAGAGACCTGAGTTTCAGACTTCTCCTTGTGCACTCTCCCCTGCATGCACTCTATAAGAAGATATCCACAACAGACTAACAGCCAGCCCTAAAAATCTATACCACACATATGAAACAAATCACTATATAAAACAGCTAGTTTAATAGTCTTCAATTCAACTGAGAAATGACAAAGACAGAAAGAGATATGCAGAGGGACATAAATGTGACTCTGACATGGAGACGGTGAGGGAGACTGTTAAAGACAGATACAGAGAGAAAAGGGGTGTCTGGCAATGCCTGCATCGCCAGAGCTCCAATTAGAGCAATGCAGAACAGAGGAGATGCATATGTGTTTGTGTGTGTGTGTGTGTGTGTGTGTGTTTGAGGGGAGATCAGGTGGAAATGAGGTCAGACTCTTCTCCCTGAGAAATTTACAACCCAGCATGAAAGCCTTGACCAAGAAATGGACGGCGGCATCAGCCCTGAACAAAATCAAAAACAAAAACATCCTCCTGATTTGAGGCATGCTGACTTGACAAAATGAAAAAGTCCACTTCAGTCCCTTCCCCGAAGTCAGAGCAGAAGAGCCCAGATCCATCACACCTGAGCGGGGGTGTGGGGGAATAATAAGAAGCCTCATCTGCCCTTTTCTCATCCTCCAGATCATTATCATAATTCTGTATTAATCAGCGCCCGCCTCCGCTACTCAGCAGCAGAGATCTAAAAATGACCCAAAACTTTGACTCTGCCTCCCCCTGCTCTCAGAGAGCGGAGATGTGAAGGTTTTGGGGATGGAGTAGGTGCTGAAATATCCCAAGGATTGTGATCCCACTCCTGGTATAAAAAGGGAAGCCTTTGATGTGGCGATGGAGTTGTGTTCTAATGAGGCTCGTTACACAGCGATCTGTCCCTGCCAGACTAGAGGTGGCATCACAGAGCGGCAGCCAGCCTGCTAAAACACTCCTGCTGTTCTCAGTTTGTTCAGCCAGGCTCTATCACAGCCAGCCCAGTGCTACACTTTGTGGCTGTACATCCACAGTTTCAATTATTCATCGGTCTACAGCACCTTGCAAACAGAGACGAGATGCACGTCAGCTGCTGTTAGCACTCAACATCTCTCGTTTTGAAACTCATTATCTCTTTAACCCTATAGATAACCTGCTTGCAAGTGTAAAACTGTTGGAAATCATTCAGTCCGAATGGCAACTAACCACTGCTATGCACTGTTATACTTTACATGATTATTTATATTTTCCAATACAGCAGTGGAGTAGTCATCTACTGCAGATGTTAAGCAAAGTTCTTTTCCTTTTTTTTCAAATGACATACCAATGTAAGACCAAACACAATGAGAAAAAATTATTATTGTTTAATAAGAATAAGAGAATAAGAGAATTTAGTGGCATCTAGTGGGAAGAATTGCAAATTGCAACCAGCTGAAACTTCTCCTGGTTAGAATTCCGTCTCTGTTTATCGTTTCTTTTTCGGTTTGTTTTGTTTTTATCTAGAGACAAATTATCTGCATAAGACACCTCCTTTGTGAAACCAACAGACCTGGTAATATAAACTGAATAAAGCAGTCACAAGTTTCAAATCAATGTTTCCGCGATGCTGTGTGGCTTGTTGAAGACAGGCTGCTAGCCCAGCACATGCTAATTGTTCTCACCTTTATTCTCTGTTAACTTGATTCATATGTTCAGGAGGATTTTTACCTGGAGCAAAATTATCCACAGGGGTCTCAGGGGATTTAAAGATGCAAAAAACACTGAAATAGGACATTACACATTGAAAAACAAAACTACAATGGGCACTTTGAAATTTGAAACAGTAAGACAGTAGTGCAATGGTGCATGAGGCAGATGGATTGACAGTATAGTGATGAATGTACAGTATTTATGGCCCAAAGCCAAGGTTTGTGGAATTTCTGTTCCCTTTTAAACTTCAGGTGATATCATATTGGTTTATTAGTTTTATTGAGATGTGCTGTTCGAGTATTTCTGTGAATATTACATTGTCAAATTTTCATTCTTGTGCTTAAAGTCAACTGTTTGAGATAATCTTATTAGGTGACTGAGGGGGACAGAATTTTAAATTATCTTATAAATATCTGATGATCCAAACTGTCACAAGCCTGAGAAAATGATTGAAACATGTCCAGGTTTGCTATTCATAGCATATGACACCTTTGAGTTATATATGGATGTGTCAAAGACGTTCGGCACAGTGCATCTGTCGTGCCATACATCATGTCTTTCACATACCTCTGTGTAGCCCCTTTTCAGACATGAAATTCATAACATTGCTGGCTTTATCTGTCTCTCTAAGTGATGGATTTTCGCCTTTCAGGCAAAGCTAATGTAAATGTTTCTTATACTGCTTCATTCACACATGACAGGGCCTTAACACAAAGAGCCACAGCGCCCACAAAATACGTGAAACCTGATATGAGAGAGGGAGTGGTGGCTTGGCCAGAGAACATCCCTGAGTTAAAGAGCAATGATCAAGGAAAGTGTGTTTACCTCTCTCACAGGGTGAATCAGTGGTGATTCCTAATTGAGGCCTTAATTATTGCCCCTGCTTCTCTGGTGAATCTCCTATTAAATTTAATGATCAATTTCAGCATTTGAATTCCATTTTATAATGTCTAGTGTAATGGTCTGATGGTTATTGTTGTCGTGCATTTATTTTCCCTTTGCCCTCAACTTCAAGGTACCCTGTGGAGTTTCTGACCAATAGTAAACCTATAAAGCAATGGTTTTTTACAGGTAATTCTCCTTTTTGTTTGTATCATTTACGTACACAAGCAAGCATGCAGCACAAGTTATATCCACTGTTGGTTTTACTGTTCCACTGTTGTGCAGTTAGGTAGCAGTAATGTGTAAAAGACACATAGCAATGCACCAATAAAGGCAGCGAAGAAAAAACAGCAAGTGAACACCAAGCAACTACCTCTGTGGCAAAAAAAATTAGGTGGTTGCAGAAGTGCCAAAAAGTGCAGTGCCTCTAATGGCCTTTTGAGGCTGGCTCCATGAGTGAGTCAATCCTCAAAGGCCCCCCACCCAACTTTAGAGCGAAAAATACATATGTTAACAACTGGTATAAAAAAAAATCACATTGTTCTAAAAATGATTTCGTTCCACTTTGTACATTATAGATGATTTAGTTGATACATTAAGGCAAGGCATGGATTTAATCTTTCTTTATACATACTTATTCTACATTGTGTTTATCTGATGGCTTTCAGTTCATACTTATGCTCTGCTGATGTTACTAAGTCCAGTTTGCTAAGATGGCCATCGTGACTTTTACAATGTAATTTAACAAACTGCAACAAACCTTAACATCGGCCCACTGTTTAATTCTGTTGATTTTCAGTCTCTGAACTCTGCACTCTCTAATTCAAAATTGATTGGTTTTGCCTGCAAAACTGTTTGAGTTGCAGTCCCTTGTTTTCTGTTCACAGCTCTGGCATCCGAGACACCTGAGGTTAGTTTACAGTATTTCCTACAAGAGAAGCTGTGCGGATAACACCTTGGTACTCCAATGGATGAACCAGTGACACTGTGGTAGGGCATACGTTAACTGATCATCGCTACAGAACTCCTAAAGTCCATAGAGGGATATCACTGTGAGTTCTGCATCCCCTGACAACAGCTCGATAGGAATGGAGTGGTAAGTGGTTGTGATATTTGTTCCAGAGCCCCTGTCTGGGTCTGAGTCTACTGAATCATTTTGGAGTCCTGATCGAACATTTCCCAAGTAAAATCTTTCTGAACTCTAAATTAAGCGTATGAGACTTTGCTCATTTTAACCTAAACATTAATATTGTAACAGTAGGTTCTGACCAAGGCATGCATCACACAGTGAAAAGCACCCTTTACCTTAAAATTCTGTGAAACCTCTGTAGCCAAATGTAACGTATGCATAAGGGCTCATTTAAGCTCAACATCAGATGCGTAAAAGGACGTGAATGGAACCTTCTTTCCATACTCTGTTCATTTTGTCAGTTTTTGAGCATGTTTTCTAAAAGATTTCACATATCAACAAAATGGAGCTGTTCCACTGTATATCGTGGGGGCAGTGTAGTATAGTTCAAGCGAGAAGAGAAAAGAAGAAAAGGCGTAACAAACGAATCGGTAATATAGTGAAAAGAATTATCTGTCCGCATGTTGTGATGTGTTTAATGAAGTTTTTGAGTCTGCCCTATGTAAGATATGATGAAAAATGACATGCAGCAATGTTACATGTTCATTTTGACTGCTGATGTGTACAGCAGATTGACATCTGGGATGGAGGATAGCAATCTGTACTGGATTTTTCTTGCAGCAAATCCCAGACCAATCTTTACAGCTGGACCATAATATCACTTCTCTAGCCCACACCTGGGTTCAAAAGCAGTCTTCATACTTCACCAAATATACTGAGCTCTTACCGTGTCAATAAAGTGTACACTACTGCTGCTGAGCTATGTTGGCTTCTAAAGTTACAGAGCTAACAAGATGGCAGACAGATTTCCCAGCTGTATGATGACCAATAATATTGTCCATCCTGATCCCCAAGCACTAAACCAGCAAAGGATTTAACTGATGTTATGTGTGAGGATACAAAATCCCAGCCTACATGACTTTTTCGAGGTCTCTAAGTATGGGGAATGTACAGCATTTTTTTGTCATCAAATTAAACATTCTATAAATAATCACAGAGGAGCCGTAGGCAACAGGCTCAGTGAAGAAGTCAAACTTTCAACAAGTCATTAAGAGAGATACCATTTTTACCATGCCAACCTGTCATAGGAGAAAGCACTAGTTCTATGCCCAGGTCACAGACTGTGATTCAAGTTGCTTACAGTAGCAGCTCAGTAGGGGTGTCAATCATGGAAATTCGGCATCAGATGTGTGGGAGGAACCAGCATCACATCCAGAACCAGACAGTTGTTGTTTTGCCTCCACTAGTTCCTCTGCTGACACCTGCTAAAGGTCTTGCCATCATCTGGCTGGCAATGACAAACAATAAGATGTGCAGTAATCCCCTGATACCACATCCAGTAGAAGCTATTTATTTTGACTTGTGTCTCAGCCGATAAGTCCACTCACACTGTGACCAACTTCCACTGAGATTGGCTCAGAAACTCACAGAGGTCAAAATGATAAAGTGGAAGAGAGTCTGCGTCTGATTCTTCATTGTCTTATTCAAGCAGTGACCTGCAGCTATGAGTCAAGGTCATGCATGTAAAGTCTGCCTTTGAATGAATAAAGTTAAGTGTCACAAACCAATGACTGTTGTGTTTTATATGTCACAGATTATTCACAGATACTGTTCAAGCAAAATTTGCCGAGGAGGGGCTGTTGCAGTTCGTCTGGATCAGGGAAACTGTCCCTCGTTACCAGAACCAGACCTGGGAGGGGAGCTCTCTCAGCATTGACCCATGGAAGGACCATAGGGAGCAGCCAGACCACTCTCAGGTTGTCAAATACCGTCATTTTGTCTGACGTCCGACATTGACGCCAAAAGCCACCTTTCACGGCAGCGTGCTACAGCGCTGGGTGGTGTCAGTTTGTAATGAACATAACTTTTCCCTGTGTTACAATACATCGCCAGAAAGCACCTGGCACGTACCTGGCAGTATGATATGCGCACAGGCTGAGTCAGTTCATAACACAGCCGGACAGCTTTATGATACACTGCTGGACAATGTCAGGTTAAAATGCTCCCAGTGGCAACATCATCTAAGAAGCACTTAGGTAGGGCAGGCGAGAGGGTTGGTGGATGGGTCCAACAAACCCTTGACTTTCAACCGGGTAGTCAACCCGCTTCCTGTATCAATTTTATTAAAAACATAACCACATGCTTTTGTTACCTAATCCTAACATGTGTTTTTGTAGACATGCAGCGTCCCAGAATGTCATCTGGACGATACCTAGCGTGTTACACGTAGATGTAGAAGTCAACTGTTAAAGCGGCACTATGTGAAAACTTCACTTGAGAAAGTGTTCATGTGAGAAAGACACATGAAATGTCTCCAGTCTGGTGGGGAGGAACCAGAGCTAGTGTAGGCAGTGGAGTGGTACCAACTAGGTATAGTTGAGCTTACATATATGCATATCACTGGAACCAATTCCAGGAGTGGGGCTGGACTCTCTCTTTTTCCAGAGTTGCCCAGGGTGAGAGGCAGGTGGGTGTAGGGTTACTCACCAGCCCCTGGCTTTGCGCCGCTGTGTTGGAGTTCTCCCCAGAGAAAGGCCGAGTAACTGCTGTGAGGAAAGATCTGACTGTTGGTTGTGCCTACACACTCCTCAAAAGTTAAAGCTATTTGCTGATAAAAAAAAAAAATCCTACTCTTTCTAACCATGTAGTTATGAATTTATGAAGAGGCTAAATGAATTTCTGTTTCTTGCACTCAGGCACAATGGCCTCCTGAAGATAGAACTTTCAGTAAAATTTTTTATATTTGAAATATAACACATTTTCAAAATGATGAATTAAGCTTACACACTATTAAATGATTTGACCCAATTTCAGTTTCTAGTTTCTTTTTGCAGCGTTATTGTGTTTACTCTCTTTATGTATTGTGTTGTGTGATTAACTCGCTGTCAGGGACAATAACATATTGAGCCTGAAAGTGGGTCTTGCTCTTCAGGCTAAAGGAGACTTCAGTATACAGTACAAAATGCACGCATACTGTGCACAAACATAATGTGATCATGCATATAGAATATTCATGTCTATTCTAATAGTGTTTATGTGAACTTTGATATGCCTAATTGGTGTGTATATTATATCTTTGCGACTTCTTCTGTTATCTCTCTGTGTGTGAATATACAATATGCTGTATGTGTGTGACATTCTATTAACACTGCAAAACACATACATGTACACACCCAGCTGGAAGCTGAGAGGTGATGATATAGGTGGAAGTGAGAGGTTATAGAGGACAGGATTTACCAGCAGGCAGACGATTAGCCCCACCATCACCCCTCTAACACATACACACACACCTCATTTAATCACTCCTACATCCCCATCTGTACTGAGAACGCAGAGATACTGTAGATGCCAGCTATGTGTGTGTGTGTGTGTGTGTGTGTGTGTGTGTGTGTTTCTGCATGGACCGTATGTGAATGTCCTATAGACTATGTGTGTGTTAGGCCAGATTTATACAAGTACATGTGCACTCGGGGTAGCAGATGATACATGCAGAGATGCAGAGTCTCCGGAGCTGACACGCACCTCCTCAAAAAAAAAAAAGTTGGGACCACAGAGATGCCATGTGGAGACCACTAAAATAGTGATTGGGTTAGGTTGCTTGCAGTGACAGAGCTGTGGCAGTGAGATCGTGAGAAATCTTGGTGTGCTGGTATCATTTCATGCTAGTTACAGCAGACAAACAAATGATAAGTTAAAGAACAGCCCATACAAAAGTGGAAAAGTCTTATCTTGATGCATCATCATGAGAATGGCTCTCGTGGTCAAGTTAAGCAGATTGCAACAATAAAATATACTTTAAAAAAGAGGAAAATAATCAAATACTGGAGCAGCATACTGCTCTAGTTTCCACTGTATAAAAACCAGTCTACCGTGACATCACACATTTGTGCCATTTATAAGCTTTGGCATTTCAGTCATCGCCATCTTGGTTTCTTGGAGCCAGAGGTGACCATATTTGGATAAAAGGTTTGAACTGACTCATAGACTGTAGTGAGGCCTCACAGAGAGCCTACCACTCAAGCAGCCCTGCCCTTCAATATGCGTAACCTTTATAAAACATAACAATGAGTTTTTATAAAAATTAACCCCTACACAGTTTGTCATGAATGTTGAAATTATCTACAGAGACCAAACCCACTTTTTCAACCAGGCTGTCAAAATGTTTATTTCTGCTGTCAGCATTTTTAACATGGGGGTCTATGGGGATTTACTCGGTTTTGAAGCCAGCCTAAAGTGGCCGTTCGATGCACTGCAGTTTCTGGCACTTCCGCATTCACTATACTTTTCAGCTTCGGAGTCTATCGATATCACTGTGTGAACCATGAATGTCTGTATAGAATTTCATTTCCTTGTTGAGATATTTCAGTCTGGAACAATGTGGTAGAGCAACTGACCAACTGACATTGTCTTCCCTGTAGCCGCAATGTTAGCATGGCTAATAACATGGTCTAAATACACAAAAATGCAGATCTTACATAATTCTGTGTAATATGTGGCTCAGTGGACTTGGCAAAGCTCAAATACATTAAACAAAGTTACTGAGTTATCTTAGTAACTTTTCTTAGTCTTTTTTTTGGGGGTTTTTTTGCATCAAACTCATTCAGAAACCTCAGAAAATCATCACCAGTTAAGAGGTGAATTTTCGGGGCACCTGGTGGCTTAGTAGCTAGAACAGGTGCCCCGTATATAGAGGCTGTGTCCTCGCAGCAGCGGCCCCGGGTTCGACTCCGGCCTCGGCCCTTTGCTGCCAATTGTCATTTCCTCTCTCTCTCTCCCCATTTCACACTTGTGCTGTCCTATCGATTAAAGGCAAAAAAAAAAGGTGAATTCTCTCCCTCTGAATATGCAGCCAGTCGCTGCTGAGCAAGCTGCCTATTTTATTCTTGGATTTGGTTTTAAGGTTATATCTGTTACTTGGATGAATGGAATAATGTCAAGGCAGTGTGTATGAATGTGTTTGTTGTGTAATACAATTTTGTTCACAAATCACAAATTCTGCCAAAAAGTATGAAGACTTTTTTTTTCGCATATTAAATCTTTGAATCATTCTTTTCTAAATCAGAAAGAGGCTATGTGCACAAAAAGTGCCAGCTTTGCTCACGCAACTGAAGGATTGAAAGGCCTTTGGTAGTCCATCCATCCATCCATCCATCCATCCATCCATCCATCCATCCATCCATCCATAACTGCTTAGCCCTGACAAAAGATGACAAAGGGGTACGTACTGAAAAAGTAGCCAGGCAGTCAAGGCTGACACATAAAGACAAAACCGTTCCAGTTCCCATTCACGCCTAACGGAGAAAACCCATACTAAAAGAACGAAGAAGAAAGATCATGCAAACTTTACACAGAAGTGCCCAAGTGTGCCAGTTTTGCTGAAAGGCATTTTAATTTGAAACATTTACAGGACCAGGTTGTCGGCTATGCAGGAGCTTGTGTAACTTCATAAATGAGTGGAATTTGTGCTTGTTAAATAGAAATACAGCACTCATAGCAGCAGGCAGCGACACAGTAGCGACGTTACAACAACGCTGCATGTGTGAACATGACCAGGCATGAAACACACCGCTGCTCGGCAGTTATAATTATTTCTGTTAGAGAAAAGTTATAGCGTCATTTAAATTGCACTTATTTTACTGTAAGATGTTTTGTTGGACTTTATAGATTTGATGTTTGTTACTGTAACAAAGAGAAACTGTTTTGTTACTCCTCCTAAAAATGACTTGAATTTTACATTGTTTTATTTATTTTGCTGTTGGATTGCTAAATGTAGACTGCACTAATTCCTTTTACTTGAATGGAACAAGCTCTTGCATTAATTTTATTTTGGAGCCACTCTATATCAGACTGTAAAACACAGATTATCAGTTAAGACTGGGTTATTTTTTGTTGGGGAATAAGGCCCTGCAGTGTATTCTCTGTCATGATTGAAGATGATGGAATCAAATATTGAAATATAAATGACAAGATTTAAAATGTTATTTTCGGTAAATTTGTTGTTATATTAGTCGAGTAATAAAAGAAAATAATAGTAAGTTCAATAAAAATAAAAAAGATTAATAAAGTAGAAAAGATTAATTGAAAAAATAATTAATAGATTAATCGATTAAAAAATTATCGTTAGGTGCAGCCCTAACAGAGAATGTTTCTATTTTATTGATACCAAAACTTAAATAAGACGTCTTCATTAATGGCAAAAGGTTAAAGGTTTAATAAGCTTCAACCAGCTTGTTGGTTGGTCAATCATTTGGTTGTCAGAAATTGGGGCTACATCCAACCATTTCTGTAACTTTCCAAAACTGACAGTCTGAACAGCACACCCACTTCAAACAGCGTTGGCCAGATGCATGAAAAGTGAGAAAGAAAGCTTAACTTCTTTGTTGAGCTTTTTTAAAAAATATTTTACTCAACTACTCCCTTCTCTTTCTGTGAGAACAACCAAGTGCATCACTACAAATGCCTCTGAGGAAAGACTGTGTGAGCTGTTATCCCCGTTTGAACAACTACTTAGTGCAGAGGGCAATTCTGACAACGCAGCTGCCGATACTGCAGAAGCCAGTTTATATGAACATTTGAAGGAGTTTTAGAAACAAATTAGAGCAGATTCCCATGGAAACATCTCACATTTTTATGCAAACTGTGTCTGCCAGGTCTGAAATTTGAGCTAGCGCTTGTTAAGTATGAAAGTGCACAACGCTGATGCTTTGAGTGTGGCTGTTTGGAACAGCTATAAACACGTTTGTCTTCAGACATGGTTGGGTGACACATACAACACACTAAATGGTTCATTTTGAGCACACTGGCACCTTTAGGCAAACAGGATGATGCAGGTCTGTGAGTACATATATACAAATACACTGGGTGACAGACAGGCACAGAATTATAACAACATAACGGTATATATTCAGAATTTATTGTTACTTTACTGTGAAAAAGTTGGTTATTGTAGCTTTTAATCAGTGTCCCTTTAGAATTTTACGATTACACTGAATGCATCGAGCTGCATAAAAACAAGTCCCTCAACAACCTTTAAGCTTTTAACCCGTTCTGAATATAAAGCTGTTCTACACTCATAAATAATGCAGGATGTGTAAAGCAGATGCATTACGTAGAGCTCTATTGTTCAGACACTCTGTTTAATGAATAGGCGTCGCTTGGAGCCATTACCTGAAAGCAAAGCCTTCCCGATGTCTTCTCTTCCCCTGTGCATTAGTTGACCACAGTTGTTGTGTTGGGAAGGCAGGAGCTCTGGCCTGGTTCTGATGGTCTAATGTTCATGCTCAGTAAATTGTGTTGGAATTGCTCCCCTGGGAGACATGAATGTGACAGTGGTCTGTGGGTTATAAGTACTTGTCCATAGACAATATTGTGAGTCTGCTTGCCCTTTTCCTTTGAATAAGGAATTAATTATTCATCCGCAGTTGGGAAATAAAGAGTGTGGAGGAGAGAAGAGGTGGTGTTTTTTTACACAATAGATTCTGAAATCTATTTAAGGTGTCAGTAAAGCTGAAATTAAGGCATCGGGATAAATGGGAATAGTGGAAACCGACAGACGAGCATCTTTATTCTACATGAAAATGTCCTTGTATTACTGACTCTGGGAATCACATAAGAGCCAGCAACGGAAATTAAAAATGCCGAGTGTAAGCATTCATGCCATCATTTCCCCAATCTTCCCTCAGTTAGAATAATCAGTATCGGATCAGTCACCTGTTGGCGGAGTACCACATGATTTATTTCACCAAAAGCCAGAGACACCACCTGGAGCCCTCTAATTTTTGTGTTTTTGTTGCTGTGGCACCACTCAGCCATTTAAGTCTAGGGGTCAGACTGTAAGACCATTTATCTCCCTAAATCTGTACACTAATAAAACTCTGCCCAGGTGACATCAATGCTCCGGGAGGCTTGACTCACAAGTTGAATCCTAAATCATCACGATTTAATTTAAAATGCACTTTACTTATCAAAAACCAATTAAAATGCTTGTCATATGGGGATGTAATAATTGTGTCGGGATGGAGGAAGCAAGATTTCATTGTTTCTCCACTTTGTTTCCCAAAGTGAGATGTGAGATAACAATTTGAGTTTATAAATGTTACCTTATCTCACCTGCATTGTAATCAGAAACAACCATTTTATTTTTAGTGGGACCCATTCCAGCAAAAAAAGGACTTATCACTATCTTCATTTCACCATGGCTGAGTAGTTTTGACTGCAGGAGAAAATCACAGAAATACTTGAGGCATTGATATATCAGCAGCGCCATAGACTGCTAGCTATGTGTGCTAGTGCTATTCTTAGTAATAAATCACCCAGAAAACATGCCAAGCATTGAAGCCAATTTGACATGGTAGCCAAAGCGTGGCATTAAAACTTGTGGGTCCTTCTCAGGATGGCATGTGACCAGAAAGCATTTTTCCCCATATATTCCATACATTGGGAAAGAGACATCTAAATCAGCAGATATTTTTTGAGGTACATCAACTTACCAGTACTAAAACTTAAAAATTGTGTATTTAATTCATTACGTCCTAAAATTTATAAAATTTACTAGCCGATTCTACAGTAATTTTCCGAGTGTCATAAATGTGCCCGAGCTTGAGCTCAAAGTAAAGCTGGTGTGCTTGCTGTGTGGGCCCCACAAAGCAGAAAATCTAGGTAATTATATATCTAGTAATCAAACTTTTTTTGCATTATGTGCCAGTGAGCAACTTGCAAAGGAATGACCAGGACCCCCAAATCTAATGCTGTATCCAATCAATTTTATACATCTATGTTTATTAAGACCTTAACCTGCAGTACATACTTTTTTGGCCACTTGGGGTCATTGCAAAAAGCTTTAAATGCAACCTTGACATTTATCTTTGAAATTTTATCACCTAATAACTCGGATCAGAAAACATATTATCAAACAGCTGTTTATTTAAACATCCAGCTAACCAGAAGCAATGTGAGAATTCATTTGGAGTTTTGTTTCAGTTAATCTAACAAATGTACGACCAATATTCTCTATCTTTAAGCTCTGTCTTTGGTCTCCACCAACTCCTGAGGGACATGAGTCTTTAGCAGCTTGATGATCTACTTTTTTAAGCAGCTAGATGCTGACCTTGTCTTGACAAGAAGCAACAGTAGGATTTACTTAGAGTAATGTTTCAGTTCACCTGACAAATGTAAGGCCAATTCTCAGTCTCTTTCTGGTTCCATTTGTGTTCTCCACCAACATCTCAGGGAAATGAGTCTTTGGCAGCTGAAGGCACTACTTCTACTACTAAATGCATTTTCTCTGTTGAAAATATCTGTATGGCAGCCTGTGGCTGGAAATAAGGCTGAAGAACAAAACAATTAAAACAGTATGCTGGTTGTTACACCAAAACTATTTGCTGAAACATGTTCAAACTCTCCGTACAGCTGAGTTGGGTGATTATCTGTCTTTGTAGGTTTGTCACTACAAGCAACGCCTTTCACCTTACACGTTATTTTTCCTCAGAATAAAATATTGATTAAAGCAGCTTCAAAGGCAGCCGATCACCACTGCAGCCAACTTGCGCTACCATCATAAATGGATAAACTGATCTGGAATTAACGAAATGCTCAGTAATTATCCCCCTCACTGCCAGAAATTTGCCATGGCCCTGGACACGGTCTTATCTGATCTTTGCCCCTCATGACTGCTCCTCGCCTTTGGTGCTCCCTGGGCAACACTTAGTGCACCAGCAGGCCACGTCTTACACTGACAGGAAGTGGTAAGTCGCCAACAGCGCCATCCTGGAACACTGCTGACGCCAGGAACCGGTTGTAGAAAAAGGAGGGGCAGCTGCGTACGTGGGAGGCAGGATATCAGATGTAGGATCACTGAGACCCAGGGAGGTGAAAAAGGAGAGAGAAGAAAGGCTGAAGAGGAGGAGGAGGAGGAGGTGGTGTATGTGTGTGTGATGGTGGTGGTAGGGTGCCAGAGATATTGCACAACGAGGTGCAGGAGAGGACTATAAATACAAACCTGCTGCCAGCACGGTGGGCAACCTCCAGCCAGGTCGGAGTCGTTTCCATAGCAGTAAATGCCATTTATCTAATGTATTGGCCTATTACGACCTCTCCTTTATGTGTTCCCGCTGAGGGATCCCCTGCAGTCTCACAGCAGGGCCACCGACGCACAATTGATTGGGGAGTCGTTCTATTTCTGCAAGCAGACCCTCACTCATGCTTCTGCCTCTTGCTCTTCCTTTATCCTACCCCTCCCTCTATCTGCCTATACTCTCCCCTCCCTCCCTCCCTCCCTCTATCTGTCTTTCTCTGCCCGCTCCTCTTTATCTCCCTCCCTGCCTCCCTCTGTCCCTTCGCCTTTTTCTGCCGCTGTCTCCTCACTCTCCGAGGACTGGCTACAGGCGCATTGTCAGGCTGCTCTTGCAAAAATCAATAATATCATTCTAATTCAAACTGATATTAAAAGGCACAGGGCCAGCAAACCATTTCTCCGTAGACTTATCATAAGCCCATGTTTTTCCACGCCGTTTATTTTCTGTCATTTGGTCCCTTCGATCTCCTCTTTAGAGGGCTCCTCTGGGCTTCGCGCGCCCAGCATGTCTGAACTGAGTTTAGATGTTACATTTGACTCTGACAAATTTGGCAGAGTAGCCGTGAGTATCCATGAGCACCCGTTCATGAGATATCCGTTTCTGTGATAAGTACCCCAGATACTGGCATACAAAAGCACTTCTGCAACAACACAGGCAGAAGCCTGCCTTAAACGTAATTTTAATCTTTCATAAGCTAGGCCAAGAATAAAACAAGTAATTATGAATTCTCAGAAGCCCAATTTCTTAAGAACAATGCAAGGGGGATGGGAAGCCTAATGTAGGGGTGCATTAAGCACTCATGTTTATTCCATTTTAAGTCAGCCAGTATCACTTTCTTAATGTAATTATTGAAAATTACCAATCACACTCCCCCTCTGGCTATACCAAACCACTAATGCTATTCCACACCCCCCAAAAAAATGCATATCAGCATGTTTTGTCCAATCACAGAGTCATTTGCGAAGCTAAAATGGAGTTCAGTCGTATGGGGAGATGTTTAAGCCTCGAGGTGCTGTTACAGTTCAATATTAATCAGATAATTTGATCACGTTAGCGGCAATGCAGACATTTTGTGGTTGGATAATTCACAGTCCATATGTCTTGTAGTTGGTTTACCAGAAGCCTTTTGGAAATGCAGTAAGCTGCAAACTTTGTAATGGGCAACACAGCAAAAGAGCGCTCTTAACTATTTATTATTGTGTTAGATGCCAAACATATTTTCTTCTAAAAGCATTTAAAGGAAAAAAGGCTAATGGAGTCAGACAGTTTCATATTTCTGTGAATTTCATCTTTTTTTTCCTTGCAGTTTCAGGGTGTGTGTTTTTTTTTTTTTTTTTAGTTTGATGTAAAGCACATTACTCAACCTGTTTCAAGATATTGTCCTGTGTTTCTTGAAAGCAGTGAACTCTATTACACGATGATTTGCAGTTAACTGCAGCAGTTATTTAAAGAGTAGTTGGAATGTTCACAGGCACTCACATATAAGTCATTTTATATGGAGTGGGCGCAGTAGGAGTTGCCACCTATTTGTCATTGTTTATATGCACCAAGTCAGCCTGACAGTCGGTCAGGAGCAGTTTGTCACACTGAGAGCGCAAAAGCTTTAAAAGACAATTCAGTCAGGAGAGACAAGTGTACAATGATGTTGATGAAAATGAGGTTTTGACTCCATCTGGGGATAATGGACAATTTGGTCACCCCAATTGGTAAACAAAACTACCAAACAGTCGGATTGTTAATGCTTGATGTGTTAATGCTGCTGGTTGGATATTAACATGGAGTTTGCACAGGTGCAGCTCATTTGGTTAATTAAGAGGACTGTTGATTAATTATTGGCTGCTGCCAGGCTTAATAATAATAATAATATCAATAATAATAGCAGGAAGTGGGACAACAAATGAATGGATGGGAAAAAAGAGGACAGAAGGCCTAATGAGTTCAGACAGAAAGAAAAGACAGAATGTTTACATGCACTGTATTTATGTGGTTAGTTTTTTTACCTCTGATTCAGCCAGTCAATAATCAGATTCCTCCTACATCTCTTTACTGTATTTTGATGTAAGGCTGTCTTATTGTGAGTGAATTAGTGATATGAGTGTGCAGCCTTTTTGTTGGAACATTTGGACTGGCGGTGCAGTGAGAGGACAGGCTGTGTAGTGTGACAGCACAGTTTTCCCTTACAGTGTACACGTGTCTGGGTTTTACAAATGCTCTACCGTTCAGCAGTAGAAACTGACTCAGTTTGACTGAATGATTTCAGTTTTAGACAAACTTTGGACTGAATTATGTTAGATGTACACTGAACAAAGATTTAAACCAAACACTTGTGTTTTTACTCCCATTTTTCAGGGGTTTAAGATAAAGATCTGAGACTTTTTTTCATGCACCCAATACATATATTTCTCAAATTTTGATTGCAAATTTGTTAAAATATGTGATAGTGAGCACAGGCCAATGACATGATCTCTCAAAACTTGACATCTGTGGCATTGTGTTGTGTGATCAAACTGCACATTTGAACCCTTGGGGACTGTTTGGTGCATATTAAACACTTCATTCTTCATGTTTTGATCATTTTGGCTGTGTTCGTGTGTATGGCATAAATTTTGCCAAGATTGTGTATTTTTGTTTAATCTTGAAATTTTACAGCTCAGCTCCTACAATAAGTCCAAAATAAAATACACCCTGTAAACAAAATTGTTAAATTCATACAGTTAAGTGCAAAAAATGTGCCACTGAAACATGTTCAAACTGTAATTTTGATCCCACAGCCATCAAAGCATAAAAACATGCATCATATTATTTCTAGTTGTCATACTGGGCTTTTGCCTTGGGATTTATCATTTTTACTTTTTTCCACTTGATTATGTCATTTTTATTCATGACATATGGAGAATATTCATGATATTTCTACTAGATGCATTGTCAAAATCAATGTTGCTGCAAATCATTGACGTATCCCAGGCTGTGATGATTAGGACTGTTGTTGGTTTATAAAAATAACCCCATAAGTAGAAAATAATATTAATGTTTAACATTTTTTAGAGCTTGATTTTGAAAAACACATTTTATGCGCAGAGCAATATGAGAGTGTTTAATATCAAAGCTGGCCTGGAGGGTTAAAGTTGGCTTTTATTGTGACCATTCCCATGTTAAGGGACACCTGTGTAACAATGATGCTGTTTCTCAGCATCTTGATTTGTCACACAAATCAAGTGAATGGATCACCTTACAAAAGGAAAAATTCTTACTAAAATGGACTTCAATAAATGTGCCACCAAAAGTTGAGAAAAAATATGCATAAAACAGTCTTCCATCTTTAACTTAAACCTGTGAAAAATGGGAGCAAAAAAGTGTATTTAACTTTTTGTTAAGAACACACTGCTACATGCAAGTATTTGAAACCTATTCTACGACACACTACTGTCATCCTGTACTTTCTCCTGTTAGAAAAAAACCCTGTTAGAATCTAAGTGAAGTGACAAAAGAGTGAAAAAGTCAGGTTTCTACAGCAGGGCAGTAGTTGTGCTAACTGCAGGTGTTTTGACTTTTTTGACTGATTAGACATCAGCTTAGTTTAAGTTAGATAAAGCTATGTCTGAATCATCTGAGGTCAGAGTGATCAAGGTACAGCTATTCTCCCCTAACAGGTTCCACAAAACAAATGAGTTGGTCAGACAGATTTCAGTCTGTGCACACCTACACAGTCCTCTGACTTCATGCACGATAATTAACATTACCTGTGTGGGCAGACTGTGGGTGCGGAGGGCCTTTAAGAAAATCAAAGTTTCTCATTTACATCAGATTACTGCAGATAGCAAGGTTACTTAGATGCATGTAAACAGTCAATGGCGTAGGTTTCCAAGTTTTTACAAAGACAAAAAAAGAAGAGAAAAAGAAGAATCTTTTAAAAGAAAAGAGAAAAAATTGGGAAGAATAAGAACGTTGCTCACCTTAATGCTGAGAGACAGGTGAGCCAGTTTTGCAATGTCAGCATGACAGTATAAAAAACATTGCTTTGATACCCCAACAGATCACAGTACAGGCTGGCTTTTCGTTGAGCACAGGAGGCATTTAAACTGAGCTTTAGTCTGAGGAAGTGATGTACTCAAGTACTTTACTACAGTGCATTTTTGACGCACTTGTAATTACTTGAGTACTATTTTCTGCTACTTCATACTTCTACTGCACTACAATTCAGAGGCAAATATTGTACTTTCTACTCCACTGCATTTATCTGATAACTTAAATTACTTTGCATTTTCAGATTAATAATAAATAAATAAATAATCAGCAAGTTTAGACTTTAATTATCCATAGAAAGAAATGCACAAGCTACCCAGTCGATTAAGTTGTTTAGATTTTGTTCGCAGATGAGAGACCACAATTTGAATGAGCTGAAGGATTAACAGAGTCTGACTGACAGCAATATATACTACACTGCGATAATCCAGACAAGAAGATACAAAAATATGGACTATTGTCTCAAAACCTCTAAAAGCAAACGTGCCTAATTTTTCTTAAAACTCTAACGATTCTAAGCTTAGCGTTTGACATAGCCAGATAGTGGTCCTGCAGGACCACTATCGCAAGCAACATCAGGAAATCCAAAAATTAAGGACCGGATAAAATCCTGATTCTTCTTCCCGTTATCTGAGATTATTTACCTTGGTAAAAAGGAACATGGAAAATAAACTGATCTCCAAAATGACAGTGCATCATGCCTTTAATATTGAAGGCTATACAGTATGTTCTCATATCTGACGCAAACTGCATGATAACCAATATGAAATATCAACTGCATCCAATGAGGGAAGTTTGACCGCTACAGAAAATATTTCGGAAGTTATGTTTGTTTTAGTCTGTTCAATGAAATGCCTTGAAATTAAATCATGAAAGCAAAGTTAGAAGTAAAGTAGTAGTGAGTGACTCGTCATAAAGAAATGGCTTTTTTGAATGTCAGAAATAAAGTGTTTATTTTCCACCTTGTTTGATGGAGTCGAGCAGCTGCCTGTGAATAGAGAATTATTGGTCCACTCTGTCAGTGTGGTTCTGTCTTCATATTGACGCATCAAAGGGTCTCAGCATGTTTCAGGAACATTTTAAGTTTTAGATGTAGCCACCATTAATTATTCCTGACAGTAAACATAGCACATTTATATGTTAATGGCGTTCCTGTTTTTCCTCAAACACTCGTCTGTGCCATTAGTTTGGCTCAGAAATGACGATCAGCTGTGCTGATGGAAAATGACCTGCGTGGACCGGCACTTTTCCTGTGGATAACCCTTAGAAAACAGCCAGACAGCCTGTTTATCTATTGTTTTACTTTAAAATCGTCATTTACCAGATTTCTTAGACGTATTTTCTCTTCATATTCCACAATAATTGGCAACCTGTTTTTAATTTGCATCAAGTCTCTACAGGGCCCCTCTAAGGAACAGACAAGTTCTTGGTTTTTGATTTAATTTTTTTCTTCTGACTGCTCACATTTGAGACAGTTTCTGTGAAAAACAGTCAATTTACTAATCTACAAGGAGCAATGTAAAAATCACTTCTACTTCAAAACTCGAGTGAATGTCTATGAGAAAAAGTGGAAGCAGTTTGCCATTAAACCAATCAAATGGGGGACTCAGATGAAGGATGATTGGTCTAATTAGACCCAGTACTATAACCTCTAAAATCCTTCATAGTGTATGGGTGTTGATATTCTCCTAACTGGAAACTGTTTTATTTCTCACAGTATATATATAGATATGAGGACGCTGTGAGAAGGTGGAGTGATTAATGACTTGTTTACTACTGAGTAAATGCTCCCTCACCTCTTATTAAACCTTTTACTTTAACCTTAATTTAGCGTCATCACAATAATTTCATTGAGCATGACTTTAAAAAGGCTTGTTAGAAAATTATATTAATGCTCTTAGTTATACACTGAAAGCCTATCTGTTAAGTATCAATGAGTGACATATTTTAAAGCATTACAATCCATGACAGTCCTAAATCTAAGTGTCCTTTATGTACTACCATAATAAATAAAATGAGTTAGACTGAGCGTGGAAAAAATATCTTCTGGTCCAGAACAGTTTTTGAGTCAAGTCTATGTGTAGTCTCAAGTTATTTGCACTGAGTCTGAGTCACACTTCAAGTCTTTTGGTCCAAGTCCAAGTCAAGTTTCAAGCGTTCTAAGACAAACTCCAATTCAAGTCTCAAGTCTTTTGCACTGAATCAGAGTCAAGCCTCAAGTGTTCTGGACTGAATCCTAGTTAAGTCTCAAATCATTTGGATGAAGTCTAAGTTAAGACTCTAACTTAGACTTGGTCCAAGTCTGCCTCTGCGAGTCAAGTCTCAATGTACTTTCTACCACCTCAAAAACATCTCCAGTCCTCACTCACAGACTCTGTAGCAGAGACCCTCATCTATGTGTTCATCATCTCCTGTCTGGATTACTGCAAAGGAGTCCTGTTCAGGGTACCCAGCAAAGCCCTGGACAGGCTCCAGTTTGTGTAGATCTCAGCTGCCAGGGATCACACCCCTACCAAACTGGCAGTGAATCACCCCCCAGCCCCATCCACCTTCACTGGCTGCCGGTCCAGTTCAGCATCTCCTATAAAATCCTCCTCCTCACCTACATGTCACTCCATGCCCTCACTGACAGTTCCTATCTAACCTTCTCCACCATATCTCATAATCTCTGGTCCTCAGACACAGGTCTGCTAACCACTCCCCACAGCAGCCAGCAGACTTTTGGTGACAAAGCTTTCAGTGTGGCAGCCTCCACCCTTGGAACTGTCTCCCAGCAAAAAAAAAAAAACAGCAATGCAGCATCTATGGACACTTTCAAAAGGCCAAGGCCTGTGGACTTAGATAACTCTGTTACCCCCTGCAAGCACTGCAACCATTGTTTTCCTTTCATGTGTTTTTTTTTTTTGCCCTCTTATGCGTAAAGCGTCCTTGTGTCCCTTGAAAGATGCCACAAAAATACCAGTTATTATGATTGTTACTAGTTGGTTTATCTGTCCAGTCAGTAGAGGTGAGAGGTGTGATACCATGTGAGAAAATGATGCCAACACATCGCCTGTAGTCTCGATCTATGTGCATGAGGCCTGTTGGATTATCTCTGCTTGCAGCCACCTCACATCACCGTTAAGTTAAGCAAATGCATATTTCTTCCAAGCAATTCTCTCACCACAGCATTAGTTTGTCAGCATTTTGATGCTCTCTTCAGGCTGGGATTAAACTGGAGGATTAGATGTTACATTCACTCGCTGTGACTTTAACTTCATTTTACCTTCCGGTTAAAATGAAGAGCTTTATCATGTGTTTCACCAAAGCAGTTGATTTTTAACAACCTTCCTATCTATGCCATCGAATGCACAGGCCTGATATGACTACCCTATTTACACTGCCATGTCATAAAAGCTAATGACAGGAATGTCTAGTCCTGCATTTCATGTCAGGCTTCTGAGAAAAAAATGGCTCTGAAGTATTTAATACCTTTTCATTTTTTAGCCACGGAAAGGTGCTTACAGTACAGTCAGGTCTAACAAGAAGCAGTTTGAGCTATTTGAATTTAATGTTCCAAAATTTAATTCAGCCCGCAAAATCTGATAAAGCACGGTCTGCAGTGACGGATGTCTGTCTCTCCCAGTACTTGAGTACCCTGCCACCCCTATCAGCAATATGAAGAGCATTAACATGATAAAAGACTCCCATCTGCACAACAAAGTGTGCTGCTGTGATACCACGTTATGATCTACACATTGTCATGTCAAAGACTTCAAATGCACACATTAGCACAGAACTCAAAGCAGATTTCGTCCATATGGGGCAATTTTTTTGGTATTATTAAGTATTGATTTATAGGACTGTCCTGCCTCCTAACACATGCTTCTTAACCCCCTTTCCAGATCAATCATACCTGTGCTGTAAGCAGCTACAGGTGTTGCTCTGGGCCACTGGGCTCTGCAGTTGCCATCTGTTTGGTTTCTTCTTAACCTCCCTGCAATTTATTCAACAAAATAAGCCTGTGCCCTTTACAGTGACAGTGTAATATCCATCCATGTAGAATTCTGCTCATACTTACAGATTAACACAGATGGCTTAAAGCTGTAAACAGAAAGGAACACAGTGTCTTCCTTTCACACTGAATAAAAAAAGGATGCTGCTTTAGGAACCATCTGGCTGATTGAAGGCTGCTGACGA
The DNA here is from genome assembly GCF_008729295.1 of Plectropomus leopardus. Lineage (NCBI taxonomy): Eukaryota > Metazoa > Chordata > Actinopteri > Perciformes > Serranidae > Plectropomus > Plectropomus leopardus. Next base: position 33,339,674 of record NC_056463.1, read on the forward strand.
CTTAGCAACAAATTACGATAACCAATCACTCATCAGTGTTCACTGATTGATTGATTGATTGACTGATATCATGCCTGTCAATGAAAATTAAATTTAGAACAGCTTTTACATTGGCAATATCCAGCAGCAGTTTGTCAACATTTTAGACATTCTAATGGCGACAAATGTTTGTCCGTCCCTCGAGCAAAGTCATCTGTGCAAGCAAGAGAATGGATATGAGCCCGCGATGTACTGTATTTGCTGCTGATAAGCTTCCTTTAATGGTCCACCAACAGCCATGTGCTGGTTCATCTATCAGCCCTACCTGACTGTCCTGACAGCCTCCAGAGTGAAGCTGCTGTTTAACCTGCAGACCCGCTGTTAAAAACCTTGAGCGGAAGTAATTAGCAGCCCTGACTGCCTCTTCTTCTTCTTCTTCTTCTTCACCCATCTTCCTCCAGTTTCACCTGCCAAACCTTCGCTTCCTCAAACCACTATTATAGGATAAAGCTGGCAGAATTCTACATATTTATTATTGTCAACAAACTCCATGAATAGACCAAGACTGTCTCCACAATCACTCCCTCATTCACTACTTCTCGTGTGATAGACACATAGTTTACCCTATAGTGAGCAGGAAATTGAAATTTTTGACATTTACTAATGATTGGACCTGTTTACTCCTGGTGTTAATGTGTTCTTGGGCAATCCAATCACTCAGCCAAGTCAAGTGGACAGTGTTAACAACCACCAAGACACATTGTGAGCCGATCACTCAAACCACTTGCCGAGGTGGTCTGGGATGCATTAAAGCACATATCTTTTGTAGTATAAATGCAAATTCATCCTAATTTGTCTGCAACAAGGACCATGTTATCAATATAACACGTGGTGATTGTTTTGGTGATAGGCCGACAACACTCTAAAACCTGCCAAATTTTGCAACGTGTTGGACCCTAGGCTTGGGCAGTATCTATTTTTTCGTGCTTTCATAGCTGCCTGGAATTTTACCAGGGCATATGGTATCAGCGTGCGTCGCTAACACCCCTGCAGATTGGTGATGCCATTTTCAGTCTACTCAATACACAATACGCTCACGAGATGTCAACAAAACCTAATATTCAGACTCCTGTTTTCCTTACTAAACAGACAAAGACAACCATACACCGTCTGAATTCATGTTTCTCTTTTTTACCGAACTACAAAGTCAGCTTAAGTGCCTCGTTAACTCACTGTGAAGTACTTAATTTAAACTCAACATTAACAAAATAAAAAACTAACCAAAACTACCTTAGTCAGTCTTGTTAGTTGTATAGTTAGATATTCCACTGTTCTAATAATCAGCGACTCATATAACATAATTCGCGAGTTAGATGTGAAAAGAAGCTTTTTCCCTTCAGTCTCTCTGCTCTCTCCCACTGTTGCGGGGAACAACACGGGTCGGTAATATCCGTCTCTTATTTACAGTCTAATTATGTTTACCGCTTGCAGTCAGCTCTCAGCTGCCTGTTGCACCACACTGCCCTCCGATGGCACGCGATGTGCACTGCATGCAAAACATCCTCATTACAGCCTCTCCAGTATAAAGTTATTAGAAAGATTAGAGTTTGTATTTTAAATGGTAATCAAAATCACACTGTGTGGATTTCTAAATACCCTGGTATACCGTAATAGTGTGATACCACTCATGCCTGTTGGACAGCTCTTTTTGCCTTATGAAGGAAGACATGTTGACTTCTTTGGACAGCTCATCTAAAGCTGTACCAATACAACCACTAACATGACTGTCGAGCATGCCAGTAAGCAGCTAGCAAGAGTCTGGACATAATAACTGTGCACAAGGCCCTGGCATAGGTAACGCAGGCAGAAAGAAAATCTGAATGCAAGTGGTCAGCTCGAGACGCGTGACAGACAGTTATAAACAGTGATGACACTCCGCTGTCAACTTGTGTTTGGATCATTTAAACGCATGAAATCCAAACAAACTCATTATCATTTTGCCCCATCACTGTAAGTTATAGTGTCCCATTAGTGCAGGAATGAGTCCTAAAACCCAGAAATGACTTGACAATCTCGCACTCGTCTCAAAGTCAGTGGGTTTTTTGAATGGTTTTTTGGACAGATGTCTGACATAAGGTCTGTGGTTCACACAAGCTTCAGAGATTTTCACACTTTGTTCTACATGCAGGACAAGCACTGTTCAACCCAGCTTAGTTTTGGCAAGGTGCTGAAAACATCAAAAAGTCTTCTGCACACTTACATCTACACAGCGTTTCACTTAATACTGAGCTTTCGGTCTGTTGGACCTTCATCAGAGCATACATCGCATATTTTTATACGACATAAAATAAGTCAGTAAATACACCACTAGCAAAGTCTTGACCCTTTATGCTTCTTAAAAAGGGCAACCGCTAGAAATTGGCCAAATGGGACTACAGAACATCATCATGGTGAACATGGATTTGTAGCCTTGTTTTAGTAGCAACATCAAGCCATGCGACAATTTGGTAGTTTGTTTATAGCTTAACATTAGCATTTTACTTTAATCATTCATCGTTCATTTGTGAAGATTAAGTATCATAAATATTTGTTTGCCATAGTGTTTATTTTCTGTAATAATCCAAAATGCAATTGCTTTTTTGACAAGGCACCAGAACGATGTTAACTTTCGCATAGGTCTACGAGAAAACATCAACTTTGCGACACTCTGTTGTGCAAATTTTTACGGGCACTATATAATGCGTTCATTTGACACCAATCTGGAAACTGAAATAATATGATCGACAGCAAATTTCCCAGAACTGCTGGGGACTGCAGTTTTTACCAACCTTCAATTAAACACACACATTAGTTGTGGTCTTTTTTCAGCTGCAGATTTCTACACATTTGGTGCTTGCATTTACAGTATGGCACCCAGACGGTATATTTGGGATTGACTTAAAATAAACTACAGGCCCCTTGGCTCATTGATCCATCTCTAATAGTTTTTGGAAAAATATCAGGAGAAATTCTATCAGATGAGACAGTTTCATTTGCACCATAGATAAAAACACAAAGCAAATGTCATGTTACTGTAATACATCTTTTTAAAACTCCTCTCTGTTGCCCATCACTGCAAGTTAATTGATTAGATAATTTAAAGATACTTGCAAGAGCATCGCCTACAGAAAAATGTCAAAACAAAAATCTATGGGTCAATTTGCCATAGTAACACAAACAGACACAAAAGCTTTCAGTATGTTAAAATGATTCAGTTTTGAAAAGAAAAGATAGAAATTAGCCATTTAGTAGGAACTTAGTGTCAAAACAATCATGCAAATAAATTAAAACCTCCTTCCTGTCTTTTGGGATACACAGTGTCATCACGTGGCCCCTGCTAATTCATATAATCAATTACTTTGATCTAACACTTAGGTTTGTCACTTTTGATACCAATAAATGCTAGATCACTGTCACAGTGCTCAGGGACCCCGAGCCCTGACCATCTTATTATCACTTGCTTGTATTGTTTTGTTTTTTTAAGGATATTTTGTGGGGCTTTTATTGCCTTTATTAGATAGGACAGACATAGCGCGAAAGGGGGAGAGAGAAGGGGAGGGTGACATGCAGCAAAGGGCCGAGGCTGGACTCTGCACACAGGGCGCCTGCTCGACCAACGGAGCCACTGGCCGCCCCAACTTGCTTGTATTGTTGAGGATCCACATTTTTTACTACTTAAGGGACTTTGCTTTAGATTCAGCTTAACCAAATGTAAATGTAAGAAAAGGGGAACACAGTTAAAGTCTTAGCGAGGAGGGGCCTGATACCAAAACAAGCGACACGCTCAGTGGATTTTAATGCAAGCCACAATTTAGTGTGCATGTAATTGCTGTGATTATGTGGTGATTGCGTTATGTAGATTATACACCTGTTTTGGGGCCCCCCACAGGCAGTTCCTATTTGACGGAAATGATTGACTTTGATTCAGGTTTAGGTAATCTTTCTTTGTAGCACACTTAGGGATTTGCATTCTGAGCCTTTGGGGTGTTTAAAGACTACAATAAGAAAACCTTCAGAGGGATCAGCCGATGCTTTCTTACCCTGATTTAAAGTCTAACTATTAGAGACACGAGTTGGTATTTAGATTTTATGCATTTAGCTTCTGCAGTGAGTGTAACACAGAATACGCTTCAAATTTAAGATTACCACTATTACATGTAGAAAGAAATGCAGGACAGTAAGTAGCCTAACAATATTCCTGGGACAGATGTTCTATGAATACATAAAGAAGCAGAGCAAAGGATAAAGGTAGTTAGGCTATTTCTTCAGTGAGTTAGAACAAGGAGGAAGATGTGGGTGGGGGGATGTGTGGTGATTCACTGGTTTGCTGACCCAGTTTGAAAGAAATTCAGCATGCGTTTCAACAATTCCCCCTGACAACCAACAATATGACCAGCTCCAAACTGGTCATGCTGTAGAGTTTGGCTGTCAGGGCTGTGAGTGCAATAATGTTCTCTGTCTCTGGTTTATGATAGATGGAGCAAGGCCCGGTTTTGGCACTCACACACAAGATTTTATTAACAGGTCCTTAAAAGTCCAGTTTCCAGTCAGTATCAGTGCTGTCAGTCCAATAAGTTTTTTACATTGTGTGTGCTGTGGCAGAATGTTGCTGATGGTGTATTACCTGCTGTACTGGTCATCAACTCAGCCACTACCAGCTGCACAAACCAGTTAGCAGGGCCGCTCCCTCCCTCCGGTCCATAGCTGCCACAGGCTACATGACGGTGAGCCTGAAGCCATGACCAGGCCATAGAGCGGCACTGCGAGGTTCACTGGCATGTCCTCAGTAAACAGGCTATGCTGGAATTTACCAACACTGTGACAACCTGCAGGGCTAGTTCAGTCACCTACTGGATTATAGCTTGTGAGCGATATCTCAAGTGATAATTGCTGGCCCCAATAGTAGTCCTTAAACATTGATTGTCTGCTGATATCTTGTTCAATTCAATACTTATAATTACGCAAAAGATAAAGCTGCCCTATGCACACTCAAGCTACCTGAGAGATACAGCTTTGTTTATCCCAACAGATCAGATTTCTTTATGCCAATAATGCTAAGTATATACAGTATATTAGAAGTTATTAGCAGAACAGATGCATATGCAGGATTTCACGGGTTTTTTGTGATTGCTGCAGACTGAAATGCCTGATTTCATGGCAGCTTTTTTTTTTTTTAATTGCAATGCATGTTGCAATATTTTTAGGCATGCTTTTGAAAGTCAATTGCAGGGGCAAATGAAAAATGCAAAAATAGTTGCGATGTTGTCCCAGATGTTCCAGCTGTTGGAAACAAGCAGCAACTTCTTAGGCTGGAAAATGAAGCCAATGTGTAAGTGCCAAAACCTGCAGTTCCACAAATGGCTCCAAAACAGAGAGAGCCCCCTTTTAAAATGGCCATCTTTACAGCGTAAACAAACATATTTATAGACTGGTACAAAAGAAAGTTTCATTTCTATAGCTAATTTCAACATTGATGACAATTGTACAGGGTTGAATTTTTATAAAACACACCTGTTGACATTTTTATCAAGGCCCAAAGTTATGGGGCAATGATTCAAAACTATTCAGTTGACCAACTTAAACTATTAATATGAAATAAATTAAAGATTAACTGGGACGTTCCAACTCCTAAAACTGACTTGGTGATAATCTAGAGAGAAGATGCATCACTGTGTTGGAGTTGTTGGAGCTGCTAAAATATGCTGTCCATTTGTTGTACAGTAATGCTACTGAGTGAAGTTTCTTCCCTCACAAATGATCTTTGGCTGAGAACAGACACAGGCTTAGAGCGAGCACTGAAACCTGACACAGCCAAGTTTCATTTTGGCTTTTCATCAAGCTACTCATTGGATTAACATTAATTAGCAACAGCGGATATGACCTGCCACCGGTGACATTTGGCAACGGTCAGTCTTGGTTAAAATAAAGAGAGAGAAGCCGCTGCCTGAATGTTTAGTACACTGGTTGTTGCTAAGAGTTAGCAGAAATAAGAGATTCAGTAACAGATTTGTTTGTGTCAGAGCTCAGTGAATCCATGTATTTTAAACAATCAATATTTCACTTTCGCAAAAAGCTCGCACTGTAGAGCCCAGCTGTCTAAGGGAAGCAGATTTGCAACAGCAGGCAGAGGGGGACAAAACACATTAGAGCACAGTAAAAGGATTGACATTACAACATGTAGTTAACACAGTTAATGAGACAAATCTGTCTCAAAGACCCTCCCAGTTTGCTGTTGACTGACAGCAAGAATATGCATGTCAAAGTTCACTACACTATTGTCTGCAAACATTTTGTTCAGAGTTGTTTTACAGGCTGGTGTGACTGAGCTTTTTAGGGGCAACCTCGCCTCTGCCATTTTCCAAATTATGTCAGGGTAGAACTACAAATTAATAACCAAGAAGAGGATTTAATCAAAAGTCACTAAAAATGAATAATCTAGGGTAAACTTCCTAGAAACTGAGTATTTTTCAAAGGAGTAAGAATTGAATACATGAGATGTTAGCAAGCACAAGTCATCAATGCATTGCTTGCAAAAATGTTCTGTTAGATAATACAACTTCCAGTTTGGTGATAAATCTGTCTGGATAACAGGAAAGAACCACATCTCTGTTGAATTAGAGGACCTTAGGCCCGTTTCACACAGTGCGTGACTGCAGCCTCCCCGAACTGCAGCATGTTTCATGCATGTGGTGTTCACACATGCAGTGTTGTTGCAACATCGCTGCTGCGTCACTGCCTGCTGCTTTTAGTACTGTATTTTCATATTTCTCAGCACAATTTCCACTCATTTATAAAGTTGTTCAAGCTCCTGCACAACCAACAACCTGATCCTGTAAATGTTTAAAAATAAAATGCATTGTATCAGCAATTGATGGGATTCTGTCCACAGAGACACTGTCAGAGGGCTTTTGTTTTGAAAGGGAAAGAAGGAAGTTGGAGTAAAACAGCAGTCTTTGTATTTCCTCATCTCAGTGACAGAGAGAGACTTTTAAACATCAACAACATCATCATCATCATTTTCACAGTCTATTTATGCTGACAAACACGCTCATCACGCGTAAAAAGTCGGCAAGCCACCGTTTCTCTAGATGTGCTGCAACTGACACGCAGCTGAGACGCACCAAGCAGACAAGCGCTGCTCATGCGGGCAGGGTGAGTGCTCTAACTTGATAACATGGGTGCCAAAATAAGAAACAACACGTTCAGTGCTGCTCACGCACTGCTGACGCACACTGTGTGAAATGGGCCTGAGAGGGATAGTTTGGATTATTTGTGTGGGCTTGTATGAGGTACTTCTCAATAGTCAATGTATCGCATATAGTAGATGTCAACTGGCAAGCCCTCAGTTTAAAGAAGAAGGCTGGCTGCCGCAGAAGTTAAGCAATATAATTCTGTGGATGGGGGTAGCAACAAAAAGTTTTTAGTAAGCTAAACAGGGCCGGGGCGACACGTCAACGTAAGCGATTACGTAAATACGTCGATTCACGTAACGTATGTCAGCGTGTCACACCGTTTCACACAGTGCTGGTAATGAGAGCGTGAGCAGCGCCGGGCGTGTTGTTATTTGTTTCGGCGCTCATATATCAAGTTAGAGCGTGCACACTGCTCGCTCGAGCAGCGCTTGTCAGGCGCGTCTGAGCTGCGTGTCAGCTGCAGAACATCTACAGAAACAGTGGCTCCCCGTTTTTTCACTTGTGGCGCTCGCGTTTGTTGACTCCATACAACTTTATACTGCAGTTTAAAGTCACTCTCTGTCACAGACATGAGGAAATAAAAAGATGTTTGTTATACCTCAACTTCCTTGTTTCCTTTTCAAAACAAAATCTGACTGTGTCTCTGTGGACAGAATGTCATCAGTTACTGATACAATGCATTTTATTTTGAAACAGGATGGGGTTATCAGCTGTGCAGGAGCTTGTATAACTTCATAAATGAGTGGAATATGTGCTTATAAATATGAAAATACAGCACTCATATCAGCAGGCAGCGATATGCCTGAAGGCCCAGTTAAGGCTGGACTATTCTGATGCAGAAAGAATGGACTAGTTATAATTATTTCTCTTAGAGAAAAGTTATAGTGTTATTCCAATTGCAATAATTTTACTGTAAGATGTTTTGTTGGACTGCTAGATTTGAGGTTTGTTACTATAACAAAGAGTAACTGTTTTGTTAAGTGACTTGAATTTGACATTGTTTTATTTATTTTACTGTTGGATTGCTAAATGTAGATTATACTACATTCCTTCTACGTGAGTGGAACAAGCTCTTGTATTAATTTTATTTGGAGAGACTTTATATCAGACTGTAAAACACAGATTACCAGTTAATACTTGGTTATTTTTTGTTGGGGAATAATGCCCTGCAGCGTTTTAAAATGTTATTTTTGGTAAATTTGTTGTTATATTAATTGAGTAATAAACAAATAATAGTTAGATCAATAAGAAAAATAATTGATAGATTAATCAATTAATAGAAAAAATAATTGATAGATTAATCAATTAATAGAAAAAATAATCAATAGATTCATCGATAAAAAAATAATTGTTAGGTGCAGCCCTAAAACTAAAACAATGAATATCAATTTAAGTGTAAGTTATATTAATATTTATATTTACTTTTTCACAGCTTTACCTCTGACAGCGATTTCCCAGGGGGAACGCCAACCGTTAAATCACTCTCTTCAAACCAGACTAAATGAAGAAAAACTGTGATTTAACATAGCTAAACATGGGAGCTGCTGGTCTACGGCTGCCTTGATCAGTTTTTTTGTTTGTGTTATTGTGTGACTTTGGTGTATCAAAAGGTTGGGTCAGATTCACCAAAGTCACACAATAACACAAACTAAGTGACTGAGGCTGTGGTATCCAGCAGGTCCTGTTCAGCATGCTAAAATGAATGTTTTTGTCTATTGAGTCTGGTGGGAACTGAAGCCCTTAATGGGTTCCCCGTCTGAACAGAATGTCTGTGGCAAGGTAAAGCAGTGAAAATATCCTAAATATAGTGAACACTTAAAATGATATGGATTGTTTTAGGTGGGCCTTTTTTAGCTGTCTTAAATATGTCTGTTTGCTGCTCCCATCCACCACAGTACATTGCTTATCTTCTGCATCCTTACTCTTGCCTGTTTCTCAAACCTGGGATGTACCAATTGATATCTAGTTCCAGCAGGCCACCAAAGTCTTTAAACACTGATATTTGGTTGAATTTGTATCAACACCAACGTCAATTTAACATAGCTTACTGACAACATATGGCGGCGATATTTTGTTAGTTTTGTCGTTAAGTAACCAACGTTTCCATCCAATGTCTTCCAAATGTCTTATGCCATCATCTTCACATAGAATAACAAAATTTAGTCATAAGGTTATGGAGAATAAAACTCAACGTCTGCATCATAATGTTAATGTCCACACAATGTGAAATTCTAACATCACTGGATATTTACAATATTGTCAACCTGATTTTCATTTAACCCAAAGTTTAACGTCTGGCCGATCCAAGAGTCCAAAGTCTCTCTGATGCCTTGTAGCGTCCCTTGCCAGCTGGGCTGTATGTACAGACTATGAATAAGTACCTCATACAACCCCACTTTAAAAGGTCCAAACTATCCCTTTAAAGTCATTGATGTTTCAAAATGAACATAATGCATCAGTTTTCAAACTTTCTGAAAGGCACAGCTGTGTGTATTTACTGGAAACTCCACTCCACTCTCCAAGGAGCACTGAAATACCCACCATGCACTCTGCAGTGCACTTGGTTAACATGATTTGATCCAGACAGAAAAAAAGGGGAGAACGAAAGAGAACAGCACACAGAAAAGAGGAAAATGAATAAAAAGAGAAAAGAAACAACAGAAAGATAAGAATGAACCAAATGAGACAACACAGATATGTTAGCAAAGAAAAAGACATGGAAGTTCAGGGGAATTGCAGAGCGCTGTTTACTCTCTCTGCCGTAAGGGCATGATGAAATATTGAAATATTGAACCAGATATTTTGCATGGCCAACAGGCTTTCATCAGTGCGGAATCTGTTCCCTGTAATGAGGCCAGAGTTAGTCCTCCATGGTGCCATGAAGACAGGAGCATAAGAAGGATAGAACTACACCAAGCAGGGGGGTCTTGTTTATTGTGAGGTTGTCTGCTGCAGCTCTTTGCAGGTTCACTCCAGGGTCTTGCTGCTTACTTTATGGATGAACGAAAAACAACAGAGATATATTTCCATGAATAGCAAGTTCGGTTCTCTCCAAAATGGAGACATTTTATCTTAATTTATTCGTGATCATGATCAAACCCACTCACTTGCTGAATTCCTGCACTTGACATTTCCCCGCCACAACCAAAACACCACCTAACACGCAGCTATTGTAATGGGCTATTGTGCATCTTTTGAAATACTACACCTGTCCACCCCCTGCCCTCACCTCGTCCCACCAGGACGGAATATGATAATGGTCATTGTGAATTTATTTGCTGAAGAAGCATTTGCGGCCAACAGTGCATAATCGTGTCTGATTACAGAAAGAGAGCAGAGGGGTCCGTTAGCGAGGGGATGGGACATTTGCATAATGTCCCAAAGCATGTAGTGCAGGTGAAGAAGCCAGTCATTTAAAATGGACAGAGCCGCAGTTCACGCCTTTGGAGGGCTGGATTCTGTGGTTGCAGGCTGCATAGCAAGAAAGATGGATGAGGCCTCATTAAGACCTCGCCTGTTATATGCCAGCTACCACAATAAATGAACCATTTTCTGTCATAATACATATAATAATGCTTTGTCCCAGTTCTCCCCCTTAAACCCTCCCCCTTGTTTGAGAGTTGGCTTTAGTTTGTGAAGTAGCCCTCTAGAGAAGTTGCATACTGGCAGTGGTAAAATAACTCCACTGTGGAATAAAACTTAAATACATCATTAAAGTCAACACATGTTTGATGACTAGTGTGTAGAGGGCAATCATGTGTTATGATGAGCTGAAATGCCAGGTGTAATGGTGAAAGTGGAAGGATAGGTTTTCCTCTAGGACACATTTAACATGTTATGTTTTAAGTGGTTTACATCATAATTAAAAAGAGGACAAAGGTTAGTGGTAATCATATAAAATAAACACTCAAATCAAGAATCCACCTTTGGGAATCTAAACAATGAGAAGCCTTTCTAGCATAAAGACAATAAATACTTCCCACAATAATACATAATTATAGGACAAATGGAACAAAACCAAACATTTCACATTAACTTGTTTCTTTAAAAAATGTGTTTTTCTTTTGTTAATGACCTGTATGACTGATACTGACTTGTATCTGTGTAAAGTTTATCACTAGGGATCTTTTCACATTCCTCTCCTGATGGGGGCTACGTCCGCTCACTTACTTAAAATTTGAGAATCAAACATTCGCTGGGCAGCAAGATTAGGTACATCACTGATAGGAAAGTCAATTGCTGTCTGACACAGGAGACATGATATGATGATTTGGAGGAACAGACTTTGACAAAAGCAAAGAAATCTGTTACCTCCAATGAAGAGCACACTTGTCAAAGAGCAGAGTTAGCATTGGCCTGGTGGAAGTTCTGACAGTAAATATGGTACAGTTTTTGGGTGTAAACCAGACCTTGGATATTCCATACAGTATACAAATGCTGTCAGCCCCTGCCAGTTAGCCTGGAAGCCAAAAAGCTAACAAAGACCAGTCTTTTATACACAGAGATCAAGCTATAGGACCACTTCTAAGTCCCTTCTTTATGCCTCCTCTGATTTTTTACATAGAACCAAACGACAGCAGCAGCATCCCGCTCCGCTGTGTGATTATAGACAGCATGCTGGCATCATCAGTGTTGGCCTCTCTTGTAAAAAATTACAAGAAATATTTGATAGTGCTTCATAAACAATAACAGTAGCATTAGCGTGGTAATGACTATCATCTGTGATATGGTGGCTGATTTTGTCCTCTGCTCAGAGGGTAAGGATCTCCCAAATCTCACTGTTGCTGACATTTGTGACTGGTATTCTTCTTCTTTGAATTCGCTTCTTACTGCTGCTAGCTGCTTTTTAAATGTCCCAAGGTGGGTTGTGCACATAATACGTCACCAAAATTAGGGGTCAACCGATAATGGTTTTTCAGGGCCATTACTGATTGTTAGTACTTCATGAGACCAATGACCAATATTTGGAACCGATATGCATTTACAATAACTATGAAAATATTTCTGTCAAAATTTAGAATTTGGAACACTTTGGAACATAACACACTCCAACACAAAATGTTTAATCAAAACCGTAACTTTTAACATCATATATAGCAAGTTCCCAGCAACTTCTTTTACAAAGTTATGTGAAAATTTAAATAAAACATGAATAAATACAAATAGCTCCGTGAGGTTTTCAAAGTAAAAGTTCCTCCCATGCTGACACTTTCTTTGAATGCACTGCAGACTGCCTTCCCTGGTGTTGGTTTAGTGTAATACGCACACACATTATTTAATTTTTTCAGCGATCATTAAAATAAAACGCCAATACAGATAATCTGCAAAAAGCTAAATATGGGCTCCGATATTCAGCCAGGACAATAATCTGTCGACCCCTAATGGAAATCTCACATCCATCCTGTCCATAGTCCCATCCTGCCAGCTGTCCTCTTCATTTCTGCGCTGTCACTACCTCCTGTGGCGACTTAAAGCGACACATGGTACATTGCATACAATTATAGTAAATCGAGGCTGCGTAACGACTTGATATTCCCACCATGAACAGGCAGCTTAGAAGGAGCTACTATAAATTAAAGATGCTAACAACTGCTCGTCGCCAATTTGATGCACAGCAGACTGCTCATCTGAGTCTGTCTGAGGCTCAAATAAGTATTTCTGAATTTCTTCAGTGTTTCCCAAACCTCTCCTCGAGTACCACTTGTCCTGCATGTTTTAGATCTCTCTCTGCTCCAACACAACTGATTCAAATGATCATCTTGTTATGAACTCCTGAAGCTGCTTGATAACAAGCTCATTGTTTAATTCAGCTGTGCTGCAGCAAGGAGAGATCTGAAAAATGCAGGACAAGTGGTACTCAATGAGAGGATTGGGAAATGCTGCTCTAACACAATCTTGATACTGCTCTTTTTTAAACTATTATGCGGTAAAAGTGTTCAACAAAACACCCGTATTATGCCTAGTGTAAGTATTGAAAACGAGTCCATAAAGAGACTTCAATGTAAAACTTGTTTTCAGCGAAAAATATAGTTCTGAAGCTGTCAGCTGCTGGAGAAAGTCTAAAACAGAAATATGCTCACAATCCCTTTAAAGCTTGTAAGAAATCTTGCATCTTGCCTACATTTTGGACAAGATGCAGCGCGGAGAGCAACCTTTGATATAACCAAGAGTGCTGTTTCTTGTAGTCGAATAAACAAAATGGGATAAATGTGTGGATAACAGTCTTCAGGTCTGCAAAAGATTAAAAAGGGGCATTCTTTTATCAATGATCCTCAGCTGCAGATAAAAAACACTCAGCAGCCTTATTTATTTAATTCTGAAGCATTTAGATGTTTTTTTTTTTTCAACCAGCTTAGCATAGGTACAAAAAGTTTCCATATAAGAGGTCAAGGAAAGAATTTTTTTTTCTTTCCTCTTCCTTTCACGTTTTGTGTTTTATGAATTAAAGAATGTCATATATGTTGGATTTGAAATAAAAGAATGACTATTAGGTTAAAATGAAGACCTTGAGAACCACACAGTCAAATGAACAAGGGGAAAAACTCAAAGATGTGCACCAGCATCCTGGTCTTTTTGAATCTACTGTTTAGCCTTCAGTACTCACTTGTGTCCTCTGCAGTTTCCGCTGTCAGGTAATTGATAACAATGTACCACTTGCCATCTATCGTAAGTTTCAAATTCTACATTAAGCCTAGAGTGTACATTTCTAAACATGAAATCAGTGTCAGATGTTAGTGTTTTTTGTAGGTAAATCCATCTAATAGCTCTTCTAACAGTCTCTACAGCCCAGTCACCAAAGGAAAATGCTGGCATTGTGCAACAATGCAAACCTGGGGATGGTAGATGGCGTGCCACCTACACGAGACACCTGCCAAGCTGCAGACCACTGTTCAAGACCAACAAACAACAAAACCGGGTGTGATTCAGAGAGGTCTTTCCAGTGGCTTTTTAGGCACCAACTGTGGGTGTATTGTCACGACCTGTTTGTTTTCCCAAGTGTGCCACGAAAAGCGCTTTTTTTGTTGTTTTTTTGTTTTTTGTTTTTGGGGGGGGGGGGTGTGCACCCAAAACTGGGTATTGTAAGATAAAACATTTTTTTCTAACCATGGTGGTATTTGTGGTTAAAGCTGACCACAGTTAGTTAACTACAGTATTGTTTAAACATACATTTTAAACATATCCGCTGCATAATAACCAAACCACAACCTACAGAGCTGAAAAATGAAGCCAATATGCAGAGCCAAACAGTGCAGTTCCTTAAATGGCTGCTGGAGGATGGCTCCAGAGGCAAGTCAATCCCCACAGACATCATGTCAGAATCCTCTTAACAGCAGAAATAAACATGTTTAAAGCCTGGTACAAGACACACTTTTGGTTTCTATGTACAACTGTACAGAGGGCGACTTTAACACCAGTTTGCATTTTATTATAGCTTAAATATATGCATACTTAAGGGACAGCCAGCTTGAGTAAAAGGCTGTCTGCGAGGCATAGCTACAGTCTGGAAGTCAGATTCACTTCTCACTCATCTACAGTTTCACACTCTCGTCTAAAAAAAAAGATGATGATCCCTAATAAACTGGCCTGGGAGCACTTTTTTGGGGGGGTCAAGTCAATGATGGGCCAGATCCCTCCTTAGGTCTGGGGGCAATCCAACACAGGACAGATATAGTATAAAGAAAAGAAAGTATAAAGAAAAATATAATAATTATTATAATAACCTCCACTGCAGACCACCACCTTTTTAAATTTATTATTATTATTTTTTCTTTCTTTTTCTTTGTTTTTTTTTTAT
This sequence comes from Plectropomus leopardus, assembly GCF_008729295.1. Lineage (NCBI taxonomy): Eukaryota > Metazoa > Chordata > Actinopteri > Perciformes > Serranidae > Plectropomus > Plectropomus leopardus. The sequence continues at coordinate 33,354,680 of NC_056463.1, forward strand.
CCGTTTTTCCCCTTTCTTTCTCTCCCACACTCCAGAATGACTTTTAGAATACAGGCACATGTTCACGCACACACGCACAAACACAAACACAAACACACACACACACCCACCTCGCATACACCAAAATCGAATCAACACGCTTGACCCTTGAGGAAATTTTGTTACCGACCTGTTTTCGCTGTTCTTGTTTCATGTTGTATCCACAGTTTACAGAAACGTGCTAGGCCAACAGCTTTTCTGTCAATGAGGTTGGTCTGAACCAACCAGGAACAAAATTACAAACATCAAGACTAAAAAGTATCGGATAATGGCAGTGGTCAAAAAGCATTTTGTGATCCTTAATACCAGAATGGCATCTGTGTGGTCTCTGCTCAAAATGTAGTGGAGACAAAAATCCAGTGGAAATATTAAGTATTTTATTTGAAGGATGCTCTCCGTGGGCGATACACAAAGGACTAGTTTGCAGATTTATACTGAATGAATGCGGGAGAATTGAGGGTTGAGGTGTCGGGTTTGTACTGAAAATCTGACTAGAATGCAGTGTCAGCGAAATGTCCAAAAAGTGAAAATAAAAGTAAGTAAAACGATAGTAAGGAAGAACTTCTGGTTTAATAGTAGCCTACAGCACAATGATTGATGGTTTGATATCTCAACTGAATCAAAAAAAAAACACAGGCATCATGGGGCCATTAGTATACAATCTTCCCTTCTGTTCTACAGCCCTGTGGCACTAACAACTTTCAGGATTTGTGAGTGCAATAAAGAGACCATAGATTCAAGGTAATTTGCTCCACAATGAGGTGAGACCCAGAGCGCTTGCAGAAGGCTTGCTACAATGCCAGAGCAGTTAACCTGTTCATCGGTCAAAACAAACAAGCCTCACCGTCAACTTTTATCAGCCCTTTATTTCATAACCTTGGCGCAGAAATGAGAGCCTTTCTGAGTGGTTTATGGGGAGGCCGTGCTGAATGCTGGGAGATGCGGTAGCCCGCCCGAGCAGCAATCACTCTGATCTACAGCAATCTATTGATCCAGCGAGCTTGTCCAATCAATACGAGAGAAGAGAAGAGGGGAAACAACATTAGAGGAGAAAATAGCCTATTTAAGGAGGCTGAGGAGTGGGAGAAGGGGCAGCATACACATTTTGATAGGACAGGTACTGTATGTGGATCCTGCATGCACACATGGGGCTAGATGAAAGGAAATGCATTTTTCCACGGAGACCAATAGAAAAGCTCTGTATTATTTCCTTTGGAGTGCCAGGAATGTAATGAGAAAACTAGCAGAGGGAGAAAAAAAAAGCAATGGAGCCGGGCTGGTTGGGATGAGATATGAGATGAGGCAATGAAGCAGAGCCGGCACGCTGCGATTGAGTCGTCTGAGTTAGGTGGACATTCCAAAATGCGTTACTGCACCAGCTAGAACAAATCAGGTCTGTCAGCTCGGCGTACAGATCTCTTCATATCGGGCAACAGGATGACCAAGTGGATAAAAAGATTAGAATTGTAACATCACACGTTTGAAGCAAGCAGCAGCCAGTGTTTCCTAAACAGCCATGTGTTCTGTCAGTGTAACCTTGAGCTACAGATGCTCTTCATTCACTGCCTGTTTCTCTGGAGAGGAGCATCCTGCCTAAATTGTAACAGACAGATGCTGAAGATGGATGACATGGTAAACCCATGTAAAGATTTTTGTGCACCCATAGACAGGGCAATCAGATGTAGGATGGATGAGTTGTTGAGCACACAATCATGACCAAAGCTTTTAATATGTGCAGAAACTAGTGTTCCTACATGCAGGATATCAATATTGTTTGATTGTGGATATAAAGGGATGAACGGAGTTAAAAAGCAATTTTTCTTACAATACAAAGCCTGGGCAAAAAAAGTGTACCATGAAGCCGCAAATGTATTTTCCGGCATGTTTAATTTCATAGAGGAAATTATTTCTGTATGGCAGCGGCGTCCTTACACCTGGGCCTTTGAGGCTTTAGCCCCAAATGTTTTATGCATAGTCTTGGATCTAAATATGTCCAGGCAAAAAAAAAAAATTTCTATATTTATTTTTTATTATTTTTATATATAACCCTATTTGTGCAACTCCAGTCAATACATTTTTAATGATAGCAGTTGTAATGTTTTCTGCTTGTATAAATAATACTAATTTATAACAACCACTAATACTTTTAACGCCACAATTCATTATTAATCTGGGATGTTTTAAAAATCAGTTTTAAGGCATATAGGATGCCAGAGTGCATAAAAAAGCATAAAAATAGCTTGCTTATCAAATAAATTCCCCCGATTCAGACATGGGCTAAGCCCACAATGTCCTCAAATTCGAGAAATGTCCCTTTTGTGAGGGTCGATAATAAATGTTTCGAGGACATGCAAAATAATGCATCAATTTTAGTTCATCTGTATATGAAATCTGGAACAATAGTAAGAAAATCTGCATTGACACTTCAGAGATCAAGTTGATCCAAATTCTCTTTTTCTATAGGCCATGCAGTGCGTTAATTTTGTCAAACTTCAGCCTGACAGCAGTTTTAAAAACCTCAACTAGACCTTATTTGGCTAATTGGCTGTAAGTGACAATCCTCTGGTTTATAATAGAGGAGGTGCGACCGTGATTAAAAGGGGGACATTTCTGTATTAACAAACACGGGCCTCACTGTCATCAGAATTTCTCATCTCACAGAAATGTTCAACAGAAAAGAAGGTTTTGGGTGCAAGAGTCTGAACAACTTTAAAGACTTTATTTAGTCTAAAGGAATCTGAGTCAGAATCACTGTACTTCAATGCAAATTCAAAGCACTTTACTCTAGTATTTTAAGTATTCTATGCCATTTTATACATATAATCTGCTACATCTCAGGGGCAAATATTGTTCTTTTTACTCCACTACATTTATCATATGTGACTTCGTTTCTAGTTCCTGTTCAGATTCTACTTTTTTTATATATCTTGTAAGGTTCTGAATGCAGGACTTCCACTTGTACTGGAGTATTTTTATAGTATAGAATTAATAGTCCAAAGTACAAGATCTGGACACATCAACCACTGCTCACATCCTAATGTTATCGTACTTAAAATTATTCACATAAACATGCACATCAAATAAATATCAATGAATTACAGTAACTGCTCAATTCAAGCTGAGAAAGAAGTTTGGTCAATAGTGCAAAACACAAAAGGCAACCAACTGCATTCAACAAATCATGTTATGTATGAAGAGAGGGGGTAGGTGGCCTATGTTTTGCCTTGAATGGGCAGTTATCAAAGAAAATTTGACTTCCTACTGGGAGAAAAGATGGCAGAAAGCAGGCCAGCAGAGGCATGTAAGTGTTCAAAATAACCAGTACAATCTACGCTATCAGGCAAGGTCAGGGCTGAAACCTGGTCCTGAATGAGGGAACGTACACCTCATCCTGCAGCCGAGCACTCGTGTCTGTTTCCCATCCCACTGCCTTTCACTCCTGTTGTCGGTAGAGCTAGATGTGGGCCTTGCTGTCACAACTGCCACTCACAAAGCGGAAACTGGACACACATGGAATCACACAACTAATTATGTGATTGACATCTAAAAATATTCAGCACTTACAGATGAGAGGCTTATGCTTGTGACCGCACGTGATGTTAAAATTTGCGTTGTCCTTGGCTGAGCTGTAAAATTAGCTCAGTGGTGCTAGGTTAGCTAGCAGCAGATGCACGCTAAACGTACGCACGATGAATGGCGGGTGTCCTTTGGTAGGAGGAAAATAGTTTAACTGCTCACATGGAGTGTAGATTAACTTGAGTAGCCATGTCATGATTTCTGCTAAGACACTGCTGTTGAGTTTTTCATGTTTTTTTTTTGTTGTTTTTTTTGTTGTTGTTTTTGAGCCTTGAGCTCCATAGGCTAAGTGTTATCTACTTCCATTATACTGGAGAGAAGGCAGAAATCTCTACAGTCAATGTGTCCAACATACAGCAATGTACACCAAAACAGTCGAGACTGATAAATAGCCCTAGAGATTAAAAGATAAATATGTATTTTGATTTTGGATTTATCTGTCCTGTTAAAGAAGCTTATGAAGTGTTGCTTACATTTAACTGCAATAGGATTCTAACAATTGTAGCCATTATCTACAAAGTCAAAAAATGCCATCATTTTTGTCAATTTACTAGCAAATGTGTGGGGGACACACTGAAACTGAAAGGGGTTCAGTGCTGGAACTACCCAATTTTTGGACTGGTTGCAGAAATGTTTACAGCCTGGTACAAAAAATATTTTGGTTTCAACTGTATGGAGGGTTGAATTTTAAAATAACTTACCCACATAAATTTTATTATGGCATAAAGTGACACATAATTTAATGGGGCCTCTTTGAGTGGCAGGTTGTCTGCGGATGGTGTCCTCAGGTAAAACCTGCCCACTTCAGGCTCTAAAAATTCAAGAATGTGACAACCATAAGGCCAAACCTGAGGCTTTTCAAACGTTCACAATCTAGTGGTTGACACAATGGTGGCTACGGTCATCATTTTTATTCGGTCTACGGTTGCTCCAATACCTTACCTTGGCCCTCTCTTTTTACAACAAAGGTCTTTGGCAGTGTTGTAACTCTCTTTCAATGATGCCTATGGTGAAATATTAGATGAACATTATAAAATGCTTTATTCGCTTCAGACCTTATCCTCCTACAGCTGAGCAAAATCATTAGTTCCGTGGGAAGAAGAGCTGCTATGTCGCTCTTGCCGATTCACTTCCTGTTCTTCAACATGGCAGACTGATTTCTCACTATCCCTCTGCTTTGTATGTGTAAACTCCCAATAGTCATGCAGCTCAGTAGTACAAATAACAAGTCTAAAAAGAGCACTGTTGCAAGACATTGTGAGTCGTCCCCTTCAAAGCCTGAATAATTGAAGTTGATATATAATTAACACGGCCATGCTTAAAATCAAAACAAAGAATCCTCTCTGCACGTCGCACCGATGCTGTTCACCCAGGAATCTGTGGAAGTGGCACACTAAAGGCAATGCACTCTTAAATCCTATCCAACATGCTCTCTGTCTACGAGGTCATTTTGTCAGTTCCAATTTTTTGTATTCCTCCTTCTGTAGTGAAGCGAGCAGCAGCGTGTGCAAGAGATCACGTTTCTCAATCTGCATCACATAAAGGAGTCTTCTCTGCAAGCACTAAGTATCAGAGTGAGACAATAGAGAGTTCAGGGCTTGGAAAGTGTTCAAAGAATTCATTTCAAAATGAATTACATGAAAAATAAAACAACGCATTCATTAGAAGGATAGTAGAACACCTCGCTAAAGAACAGTTACTTAGGTCCTTGGTTGAATTAAAAAAATAATAATAATACTATGTTTATTAGCCCTCATGCACGTTTCAATTTTCTGACTAATTACACATTTCGTACAAAAAAATGTACCCTGTCAAAAAGTGCCACAAAATTGCAATATATAAAACATCATTTTCAACTTTCACTGCGTTATATCTGTCAACCAGCATCAGTCCCAATAATAACCACCAAATATTTTGTTTACATGATGACACTGTTTCTTTAAGTGAAAAAACACAAATAACATATTTTCCATATACTTCATGATATTTTTTGTTGTTGTTGATGATTATCACAGTCTCGGTTATGTCAATGATTAGTAACAGAATTGTTTGTTATACATTAAAAAAAATTGTGTTAGGTCAGTTTTTAAAAAAACCTCCCTCTTACCACATTTGACACAAAAATTGTACCCCGTGCAGCAAAAATACTATATATAAATATTATTTTCAACTTTCACTGCATTACATTTGTCAACCAACATCAGTCCTGATAATAACTACCAAATGTTCATCCATTTGTAGGATTTTAAACAGAAAGTCTGTCTTTTAGACACAATATGCACTGAACCAATAACTAAGGTTGCTGCGTTCTTTCAAAAATCAATCCATATTATTTTAAATAATTATCACAGCCAGATTGGAATGATACATACACACATCATAATAATTCAATCTAAATTTTATGACGAATACACTTTAACATATTTTTCCATATGATCTCTGTTTTGAATTGGTTTGACTATGAAATGTACTTTAATGTTAACTATAAAAGAGGTTTTCTTGAGCAAACCCATTCGTAGATGTAACATATGACATATATCAATATATCAAAAGTGATGTTGCCATATATGTTACCTATAAGGTGAGACATTATTTTTACAAACAAATATCCTCTGGATATATGAAGATATGCAACATATATGAAATACCTAAAGTAAAATTTGTATATATTCATATATTAAAAAATCTAATTTTGCATTTTTTTTAAAAAAAATTTTCTCAAACACGTCTACCTTTTCTGTTTACATATAGATATATGTATATAAAATCAACATCTATTGATGGGCTTTGGAATGGTATGTACGTAACATATTTGTCTACCGTACTGTATAAGCATATATTTTATATTATACATTTATCAAAAATATCCAAATAATGAATTTTTATAAGGTACTGTATGTTCCGACCTTATGCAAGTAAAGAAAACAACATATATACAAAGATTCTATATGCTAATATACTTTTTTCTTTATTTCTGACATATGTGTCCATCTTTTCTATTTGCATATATCATATCAACATATACTGATGGGCTTTGGGATGGATAGGTATCTGTGATTATTTATGTTTGCGATATACTGTGTATTTAATTTATATATGTAAGTTTATGGAAACAAAATACAAACAAAAATTCTGTGTGCTTTCATATGTTTTTCCTATTAATTATTTATAATGTATATATTTGTGTGGGCTTGACATACACTGTATGTCAATAAATGAAATTATTCCGATTTCCAATAGATTTCATATATAGTTTGTACATATACACAATATTTTACTTCTTAAGTACATATATTTCATATATGGAACTTCAATATATGCCCAAATATGGCATTAAAGTACAGGTCGTCAATGAGCAGGTTAATTGTTAGTACCTTGTTCAGTGACAAATTACTGTTAATTGATTCACATTAGAGGTACATTTTGGTTTGAGAATGGTCTCTCACTAAATGTGCAACAGTTCATTTTACATGCCGCCCTGTTACCCCACTGTAAAACACACAATAATATTCCAATTTCACCTTGCCCAATAAAGTTTGTCATTTTTCATAATTCACTGAATGTTTAAAGTCTCTAAAACCTTCTCTATTTGACATTTTTACCCTCTTACACAAAATAATACTGAGCCTGAAAACGTCTGCCATAAAAGCTTAATATATTACATATGACTCTACAGCAATTAGGTCCCATTCTGTGATGAGGGCCTCCATATTTTACATTGTCTGGGATGGAGAAGATGCAAAGGAGGCCATTGTATGAGGATCTCATTACGCTACTAAGAGTTCCTCTCCATCTAAATCATGCGGCTGACGCGTCTAATAGGGTCCAAATAAAGTCAGCTCATTTATGAAGCAGTTAATGTGTTCAGCAGAACTCCAGTTGTAGGCCTGTGTTTATGGCCATTACCCTATTCAAGACAATGTTTCTCATTTTTCAACATGCTACGGGGAAAATCCTCTCCGCTGCAGTTAGCTGCCGTCTGTGGAATAAAGTGGAGCTGCGGCTCTGAGCCCATCTCGACACGAGTTAGGAAAGAAAAAAAAATTGGCGGCAACTATTTATTTGGAGGATAAGGCATTAAACACATTTGCATAATCTGAGCAGTGCTGCAGCTGGCCCGCAACAACATCAACTCATACGGCCTTAATTTCACTCTTATCATTTCCCTGCTGAAAGAGGAGCGGCAAAAATCAACTATTCATCCCTTTTACATTTATTAGCATGACTGCATCCACGGAGTCTCTCAGCTGCCACTGTTCATTTAGGAAGCGTGTCTTCTGGAGAGATATCATATGTTGCTTTATGAGTGTGTTAAAAACCAGCGGCCATGAAAAACCACCGACATACTGTGGAGGCAACCTTTGAGATAAGGTGAGAAAAGGCCCTCAGGAGTGCTTGTGTTTTCACAGAGGTGTCCTAATGTCATAAAGACATAAAACAACATCTTCCAGATATGAGACATGTATTGATGCGAGGTGTACAGGGGCTAAAAAGAAAGGCATCTTGGTGCTTGAATAATACATTTTTTGTCAAGAGGTTCATTCAAAACAGCAATGATCCGGCAGTGATGTGCTGTGTGTTTGGCAGAGGCAGGAGAAGTACTCAGATCTTTCTGTACAAGTAGAAATACCACATTGTAGAAATAATCTGTTACAAGTTAAAGTCCTGCATTCAGAGTATTAGCATTAGTATTGGCAAAATATACTTAAAGTACCTTATTGTATTTGTTTGTTCAGTTGCGTCATAAATGGGTATTTGGACAAGAAAAGTTAATGAAAAGGAAGGTAATATGTTCAGATTGTCAGCAGTTAAAATAAAAATATATGGCCACAGATCTGCTGTTGGTGTACCAAAGGCTTATGGTTAACACATAAACCAGCAACTGATACTCACATATCCAGCAGACAGAGCAACATGAGAATCTCATGGGGATTGAAATTCTGACTTTGGAGCCAATATGGGTCCTCTTACTAATTTGGCATTGCACTCCAATAAAACTGTCACACTCACAATAGACAGAGTGGCTCTGGCAGCAGAACCAGAGATGTCTTTGTTATTCCACACATTCTTCTCACATGTCAAAACATGGCTCCTATTTTACCCACAATGCAACTTAACCCTTGACAGCTGCGTCACAGATTCAGGTTTGATATACTGGTAGCTCACACTTTATCCGAGTTACAATTATAACTCAAGAGCTATGACAAGTTAATAAGACCTGGCTGAAAAAAGAAATTCAAAGAATTTGGGTGCCTTTAAAGTACTACCGACAACAACAAAAGATTGCACTCTGAGGAAACTTATCTGTATGTTTCACCAAACGTCATCAAGAATCCAACAAAAAATTATTGGAAGACTCTTCCTATTTCTCTTGTAGGTAGAATCAATGCAATTACGATGATTGCACTGCCACGTTTCTTACATCTTTTTCAGTCTCTTCCATGTTACATCGCCCAGCATTACTTTAAACAATTAGACGCAATTATTGTACCTTTTCTTTGGAACTACAAAGCCATCAGGATTTCCAAAAAACACCTGTGTAAACGTAAAAATATAGGTGGCTTTGCTTTACCAAATTTTAAAATGTATTACTGGGCAGCTCATCTATCTATACTTGCTTGGTGGAGAAAAGGCCCCCCTCCTCTTCACTCTCCTGCCCTGCCTGGCTATGCTTAGAACAATCCCTATGCAACAAAACCTCCTTGCTGGCATTGCTCAACAGCCCCACCAAAATCAGAAAATCACAGTTTAATAACAGCTTTGTAATCAATGGTACTATACGCACATGGGAGCAGATAAAACTTCATATCAAGGCCCCAAGTGTATATATTGATACTCCAATCTGTGAAAATCACGCATTCATACCTGGCCTGAATGATATTGCTTTCTCTGCTTGGAAACAGAAAGGCATTAATAACATAAATGATTTGTATATGGGAGGACATTTTGCCTCATTTACACAATTACAAGTCAAGTTTGGTATACCTGCCTCGGGTTTTTTCAGGTTTTTACAGATTAGAGATTTTGTTAAAAAAAATTTACCAAATTTTGAAGTTTTGAATAAACACAATGCTCTAGAGACTATTAACAGTCTGAACCCGGGCACTCGTGGGGCAATCTCTGTTTTTTATCGAATGCTCCATGATGTAGCTCCAGTGAATTCAGAAACTTATAAAAAAGCATGGGCAGATGAGTTGAATATGGAAATAACAGATGAGATATGGGAAGAATGTCTACGTAACATACAGAAATGTTCAGTTAACACCAGGCACAACCTATTACAGTATAAAGTGCTCCATAGACTCCATTACTCACAAGAGAAGCTACATAAATTTTATCCAGATGTCCCTCCAACATGTAACCGATGTAAATCTTTGATAGGAAATCTAGCACACTCATTCTGGGCATGCAGTAAACTTTATTTATTTTGGAAATGTATTTTTGAGTGTTTTTCCAAAGCTTTTGGTAAAAGTCTGGCACCCGACCCTCTGGTCGCCATTCTAGGAGCCACAAGCGTCCTTTCCTCTGTTAATAAATTTGAAAGAAGGGCAATTCAATTTGGGATGGTGATTGCTAAAAAGATGATTTTGCGTGTGTGGAAAATGGACTCGGTGCCTACTTATAACTCTTGGTTGGGAGAACTGTCAAATACTTTGCATCTGGAGAGACTGAGGTTCTACAATGAAGATAGAGGGGATACGTTTGATAAAACATGGGACCCAGTACTGAATTACCTCAAAAATGTGAGCTCATAGACACTGGCTATTGTACAAAACCTTACAGTGCAAACAATGATGATATGTATGTCTACTATTTATTTTACTTTTATTTATTTATTTTTCTGCTTTTATATTCTAAATAATATATATTCTGATTTTATATCTATAGTACTCATCTTATGACCATGAAGTATCGTTGTGCTCGATGTGCTACGTTCTTTACTCTTTTTTTTTTCTTTTCTCCTCTTCTTTTCTTCCTCTACTTCTTCTTTCTCTCCATTTTCTATATATTTTCTTTCATTTTTCTCATTGAAAATCAATAAACATATTTCCAAAAAAAAAAAGAATCCAACAAAAGTCCACAAAAAATAACTGCAATGTCCACTTGAATGTCCATACGGTGCGTCCACCTCTAAAAATGTCCTCCTTAACGAGGGAACATAATTCAACCAAAATGTTCAAAAAACCAAATGTGAAATTTAGATCCTCCCTTCAAAATGTAATTTGGGCAAATGTAAATGCCCTTAATTATACATAACTTGAAGCCTTAATTACACGCAAACAGTTGAGTTATAGAACAATTCAACCCTCATACAGTTGTCATGAACAGGAAATTAGCCATAGAAACCTAAACTGCTGTAAAGTGGGTCATTTTAACGTGGGGCTCTATGGAGATTGGCTCGCTTCTGGAGCCAGGCTAAAGTGGCTGTTCAAAGAACTTCAGTTTTTGGCACTTTTATGTTGGCTTCATTTTTTTAGCCTGGAGGTTGCAGCTTGACCAGAGCTTTAACCTTGCAAGGGGTTTTAATAATAAACCAAATTATGATTATCCTTCGCCTCACATTCATGGCATTGTCACATCACCCGAGGCAATTTATCAGATTTTTTGGCAGTTCTCTCAATAAGTTTCTTTTATATAATATCAAGTTGTTTCTCTTTGTCTCTCTGCTATGGTTATTGAAAGTGGAGTAGCTCAGTAACTTGTCAAGTTAGAAGACACCACAGTTTGGCTCAGTCTTGTTCTATTTCAGATACAAGAAGCAGTCCATGATAGTGAGCTACACCGGTTACTACTGCAATGTTGTCACCTCTGTCAGACAGCACTGACACACTGGAACTGTGGACAGCAAGTACAGATGTGAATGCACCTGATGCGTCCTCAATGCATCTTCAGGATCCGATAGCTCAGTACTCATTTAGAGGTGTTATGGGCCACATATAGCTAAATTCCTTCAGCAGTGTGTAGGCAAATGTAGTAGGTCTTAATTTGTATATATAGTGTGGAAATGAGATCCGATAACAAGTGTTTTTTTCAGAGACATGCCGAAAAGCATGTAAATAACAGGTGTAAACAGGCTCATTGTCAGAGACAAGTTTTATGACATACATCACTTTGAGATCTCTCTCCTCTCTCCTCCTCGCTTACAGAGCCTCAGGATGTAAAAACTGTCCAACTGAAGAAGTAATTTCAACTCATATTGTTCCCTCCCTCATTTGATTTGTCCTCAAACAAGTGAAATAAACCTGACCCCGACCGGAGGTGTGATGGTTTCTTTCCGTCTCCGTTGTTAATATCAGGAACGTTAAGGTCAATGGAAAATTGTGTGAGATTCTTTGCCACTAAATTGAAAGAAAATTATCGAAATGGGTCCATGTACCCTGGAGGGAAGTGAAATCATCATTCTCCCAGGATAATTGTTCACTTATTTTACTAAAAAAATGTAATTTCAAGACTTACAATAAGATTTGACTTAAACTTTAGTAACTTCTCCCTGGGTTGCTTCTGTCTCCCCCCTCAATTCCACCCCCCCGTCCCCGCTACCTCCATGCAACTTCACACTCCATAGAGCCCCAGCCCTTAGGGCCCAGTGCTCCATCCTCATCCATCATCCTGAAGGGGGTAAAAGGGAGATTCACGTTTCCTTAGGGCAGGAGCCATAGCTGGGGCTGTCAGCCAATGGTGATTGATGGGCGGGGTTATGACAGGGCACCTGGGCCAATGCACACAGCTCATCCAGGGAGCATGTCGGCTCCTCAACACCAGCTGGGGACCGATATTCCCTCTACAGTAGCTACCGACAGTCTGGAGGAGAAGCGAGTCGGCCCAGGCGCCTATAGGAGCGGCTGGGGGTGAAAGTTCTCCGTCAGAAGACCGATTCTTGTCAACAGCAGCATAGTTTCAAGGCAGCAGATATGGCAGCAGCAGTGGGAGAGTCGTGCAGACACCCACCACTGGGAGGATGACACATACAAACACAGACACTGACGCTGCTGTTGCAATACAGTAACTAAGCAACAGGAAACCTCACACACTGACCACTGACACCACATAGTAATAGAAATATGGGTTAGCATCTCACTCTCTCTCTTTCTCGCTTTCCTTTCCGTCTCTCCCTCTCCTTATTTATTTTTTTTTTTTGTCAGACCCAGTAGACGTGACTCTATTCCAGACTCAAAAACAGCTGAACAGAGCCTCCGCTGCAGCGTTCTCTTCCTCCACCTACTCCTTCTCTGCAACAGTATTATACGCCTCCTCTTTCTTCTGTATTCTGTACCTCCCTCTCCTCTTTCTCTGTAGTGTTCTACACCCCATCCTCCTCTACAGAGACTTACACCACCTCTTGCACTGTTTTCTTCCCTCCAGCTCTTCAAATGTTTTGTTTCTACAGTGTTCACCTCCTCTATGTCCTCCTCCTCCTTCTCTGGCCTTAACAATTTCATTCTCCTTCCCTGCACCACCTCTTTCTCTACAGTGCCCCGCACCTCCTCGTCCATCTTCATAGAATTCACCCTCTCCTTCACTCCCACCTCTGAGACTCAGCAGACAGGTGTGCATTTCACACGCTATTTGTTCCCCTGTTTTGTCATTCTACCGAGCTCCAGCGGTCATCATTAATAACCTCGGTCCCTGCTCGCTGCGTGTTTCTGTGTCTCCGGGCTGATGTTTCCTCCAGCCTGTTGGCAGCGCTGCCAGGCTCAGAGCCTCGGGTGCACAGAGAGATGGAGGAGTTACGTAGATCAGTCCAGACACACAGGTAGTGAAATCCAGACAGCAGGCTGTACACAGCAACACAAACAGCAAAGTGGGCTCTCAGAATACTAAAAGATGTTGCTCTCACAAAGAGCATACCATGAATTAGAAAGAATAGTGTAGTGGTGTAACAATAAATTATATTATGTGACATTGTTCCATAAAAGGTTGTTGAATTTGTTATGTGAGATAGGCTGCTACTGATAAATCACACTAAATGGGTCAGGCAAAACTCCAATGGATTATTTAGAAGTTATATTGCACTTTTATGAAGCTGAAAGTTATGAAAAATAAATATATTTAGAACACATTCTGCAGCATTGCTTATTTTTTCCTGAATTGTAACTTTATTGTGACATGATGTGTCACATTAAATATCAATTTGTACATTTCGTAAAAAGTTACGTACTTAAAATCAAAAGCTTATGGGGCATACTGGGTTAGTGACTATATCGTGGCCTAAATGTAGTAGGTGGATCAGTTTCAAGGCTTTCCAGGGTGGGTCGTGCACAGCCACCCTGAGTCCATTGGGGTTCTTACTTTCAGTCAGGTGGATGGGACTGTGGGTGGCCAGTTTTATTTTAGATAAAAGAGACTTGAAAATAAATGTATATGGTTGTTTTTTACTCATTATAATTTTGATTGGATGTTTGAGCTTCACAGTAGAGTTTTCACAGTCATCTGCAGATGGGGAAAGGTTTCTCTGTGCACGCCTTAAATCTCTGTTTAGGATGTCTTCATATAGGCACTATTTTGTGACTTCACAACTTCTTTGGAAACCTATCATGGCCCAGTATGCAACTTACAAAAGTGTGATGTGAAAATCTAAAGGCCCCAGTTTTCTTACACCGAGAATGGTCTTTTTTTTCTTATGGCCAGCCTTTAAATTTGGGAAGTGAAAAATGGCTTTTATTATTTTATTATTTAGTATATTAAGTATTATGTCTATTATGTCTGTCTATTATGTATAAAAACATGTCTAGAAGGATCTTTATACTCTGATGCTAACACATCGCTTAGCAAACATTTTATCTTGTCACTCTTTTGTATTAGCAAAACATAAATACACAGTTGTTCAAAGTGTGGCCAGCAGGCCAATGGCAACCCTAAGAAACATTTTGTGCAGCCACCCCAAAAGTGGCATGAAATGTGCACATTGTATTTTTATGATCCTCGTCCCATTTTGATACTTGTACTTTCAATATTTTACATTTAAAAAGTAAGTAAAGTATGTTTAATTTATTCATATCGGTCACAAAGTGCTTCATAAGGGCAACATACAACACACAAGAAAGAAGGCAAAGACGATTAGGTGACTACCAGAGCCACGTGGTTAACACTGCACAACTATATTGCACATTTCATAAGAAAATAAACGACAGGAAGACACAAGTTACCCAAACGCCATTCTAAACAGGTGTGTCTTTAACTGACTTTTACAAGAAACCACAGAGTCAGCAAACCGCAATGGTGCAGGGAGAGCATTCCAAAATTTAGGTGCTACAGCCTCAAGCTCAATCACCTCAGGTCTTAAGGCAAGTGTGGGCAGAACCAATTTTGCATATGTGATCGCAGAGAACGAGCCGAAGAACGAGCCTGACCATAAAGTGCTGTGAAAGTGACAATGAAAATTTCGAACTGGATTCTATCCTCAACTTAACTCTATATTTCATACACTACTCGTCTATTAGGTCAACTGCACTCCGCAGACAAGCATCGCTCAGGTTAGAAATGACAACTTGTGTCACGCTACTGATTGCTTGGCAACTACTGGCACTTTGCAAGTGTCACAGAAATTGACTCTTCACTAAGTCCCGTTCATTTTGGGTCTGGTTTTGTGGATTTTGAGCTAAACATTGTGCCTGGGACAAGTGTGATAGTATTACTCGTTACCTGGAGAGCTTGGAAGTAGATGCTCATTTTTCCCCATCTCAAAACCACAATCAGACCCTGAAAAGTGCAGGGTTAGCTAGCTAGCTAGGTACCTATTGAGTATATACCAAGCCCCCAGGAAGTGTGCGTTCATGCAAAAGTTACACAGTGGCTGAAGGTGGAATTACACCGTTTGAGTCTGTCACGTGATGCACACTGGCCCAGAGAGACTTTTCCCCATTTGCTAACATGGTGGAAGAGACATCTGTAAATCAGTAAACAATTTTTGTGAGCATCAAAACCCCTGTGAAGTGTCTTCTATCCCTGTCTGGTTGTAAACCATCCTGTTCAATAACATTTGGAAAGTCTAAAAGAGCCGCAAGATTACAATTTTTTAGAACACCATTCAAACTAGCCGAGGCACTAATCCAGAAGTCAGTCACTCCGCTGGAGTTAACCGCTCTGCCACACTTGGCCGCGCTCGGCTGAGCTCGGCTGCCATTAATTTCTACTACACATGCTCTATGGACCAGTAGATCCAGGTATTTTACACATTTCTAAACTGGAAAAAGAGCTTTCTCTGCTTCATGCGCCATTGAGCAGCTCTCATAGGAATGAACGAGGCCCCGCCCCCACAGCTGTATCCAGATTTTACTATAATACATCCATGATGTATACACATGCTGCTTTTGCTTTTTGCCTTGCAGTTACTTTAACAGTGAATAAAGACACTGTTTTACAAGAACCAGCGAAAGGAAGGCTTTGCCAACATTTAACCAGCTGTGTGGGCATACGAATGGTGTTTAGCTTCGCCCTGGCAAAGAAAACCCTTTATTTCCATTGCTTTCTGTCTCAATTACCAGTGATGTGGTTGTTCACTTTTACACTGTTAACTGTAGCCTTTAGTTATTTATTTATTTATTTAACCAGTAATAGTCCTATTGAGATTCAGAATCTTTTTTCCAAGGGAGTTAGTGTTTAGCTTCTAACTATCTTTACCTTTTTAACTTGCTTTTCTCTGATGAGTGGGTATTACATCCTGTATATCCTTCAAACATATATTACAGACCCTTCTGTCTGCTTCTTTATTAAATTGCCTTTTCATTTTTCAAAAATAATGCATATTTCTTCAAGGACTGTGGTTAGTTAGAGTGTGTTGGATCCAAGCTAGCTCAAACAACTTGACAGATGTAGCTCGAGTGCCCCAGTGATACTAATAAAGGCAGCGCCCTAGATTCTTTCTATGCCTCTTTATTTACATTACTTGTGACTTATTGTGTTTTGTTTTGCTTCTTCCTTACGCCCTAAATACACCACCAGTAAGTAACTATAACTTATTTACATAAACTTGCTGTGTACTACCATATTGTATAGTATGGCAAAAAAAGATTTAGTATGTCCCAATACATAGTATTTATATGCATTACGCCAAAAATACCAGGATATTCTATTACATCTGGTCACATTTTACAGAATGCAAGCCAGCATGCTTTTTTTGGCTGCTACCCACAATCCTTTGCACAGCAGCGAATAAGTCACATCAACTGAGCCGCAAACATATGACAGCTGATTGACAGCCGACAGAAGCCACAATGACATATGCCAGCACATTCAAGTGACAAAATAATCATAGATTGCCAACAACAAAAAATTGAGAAAAATGATAGAGAAATGCATATGTAGGCTTATCTAATAAACATGAAGTGTTAGAATCCACAATATATGTATTCATAACTTCAATAATAAACAACAAAAACAACAGCAGGGCTTGCAGGGTTTACCTCAGTTTCTGGTGAGTTTGGCAAATGATGATTTGTTAAATCTCCATGGTAACAGATATGAGAGTAAGAGGGTCAAAGTATGTCTGTCCCAATTGTGTGCAACTGCATGCAACAGTACATACTTTGTAGAGTCAGGTGCAAGTAAAGGTAAAAGTAAACAGAAAAAGTTTGCAATTCTGAAAGCACCATTGATATTTCAAGAACTTCCCCTTTAAACTCACTCTAAGTTGCATACACTTCCCTTTTAAATCCACTCAGAGCCCATCACTAACATTTTCTCTCTCTACTCTGTAGGCACCAGATCCCTCTCAGGTAAATATGTTCAACAGCTTATCAGTTCCATAAAACACAACAACTCAGCAGGTAAGTAAGTATACCATAAACACACACACACTTAAATATGTAAATATAGAAAAAATTAAGAAGGAATTTGTCTCAAATCTTCTATAAGTTTCCACCTATAGTTCCTGGCTTTATACACCAGTCCTTTCACACTGTATGTTCTCATTAGCAATTCACCAAAATTACAGAAATACAGGCAAGCAGCTGATGTTTTACCCCAAAAACAAACGACGAAACAAACCAATACTAAAAATAGCTATACAAAATGCAGCATGTGGGCGCACACTCTAATCACCCTTAAACCTCAGCCAGCAATGTCTACAAAACCAAAATGTACCTGAAGCAGGCCTGATTCAATACTGGGAGCCCCGAAACTAAACGTTAATGTTAAATGTAAGTTCGCTTATGACGGAGCGAAAATAAATATCAAAAGTTACCTGGAGCTCAATGGTCTGTGATGAAAGGGTCCAACACAGTCACCGTAGATGTCCCGACAGGTGGGCCAGCAGCAAACAGTCTGTCCCTCCAAGCCAGAGGAGCTCAGAGACATGTCCCTGAGACTCAGAAACTACCTGGAGTCCTCCATCAGCTGTCCAGGTCCGCAGCCGTCCACACCACGCTCCAGCTTCGTTAGCTTTAGCGCTAATCAGTCTCATTGTTTCAGCAAATCCAAACAGCCAAAGCTAATGTCCACATGTTGTGCTAACACATATTGCAAGCTAACACATTAGTCACAGCAGGCCCAAGATGCAGAGTCCCACACTAACCAAACATCTGCTGACAGTCCTCCTGTCGCCTGTCCGACCCTGAAAGGTAGTAAAGTCCTTTCGTTCTCCAGCTGACAACTTAAGAAAAATATTACAAACTCAAGTTTTAAGCTAATGCAACACCTGGACCCTCAATCACACAGGCATGCTCTGTTCAAGTGCTGTCGGAATAATCGGAATGACGACATAAAAACTGGGAGAATTCACATGTTCCGGGCTCATTTTATAACACCAGGTGCCGACTTGTCGTCCTAAATGCGTAAACAAAATAAAATACCAAGAAAACACACACAAAAAAACACTTTTTTCATTTTCTGAGACCGTAAGTTATCTTCGGTTAAAAAAGCATGAAAACATAAATACAACTTCCAGACATGCAACAAACGCAGAGATTTCTGCAGATGACAGCGTGTATCATTCCTTCTTTCTATTTTCAATTAACAATCAAAAATGAAAAAACAAAAAAGGGACAGATTATTTTGTTTTTCGTTTTTTAATCTAACACAAAAAACGAAAAAATGCCTGTTTTTTAATATTTCAATTTCAGGATCAGATCAAAAATACGAAATGGAAAAACGGGCCAAGTGAATAAATTTGATTTTAATATTTAATTGGTTGGATGTAGGAGCCTTAGCAAACATAGCTACACTAGCTTGCTTACCACAACAATCTATGGATCTGAACCAGCAGCCAGGAGCCACCAGCCCCATCAGCCATGGACAGCTATGTGTTGTTTCGGGGAGCAAAGCGTGTCACCCTAAAGGAGGAGGACATGACTACCGAAAAAATAGCCAGGATTTTCCAGGTAAATATTTATTGTGAAATTGCACTCTACTTTTAACCACAAAACCTAGCTGTTCATTTCAGATATCAATAATGAGATTTCAGATATCCAGGACTGGCATTTTTGATATCAAAAATGTGATTCTGCCTAATTGAAATGACATCATGTTTCCCATTCATGTGTATGGCATACATCATTACATACTGTATATTTTTAATTCAGTTGTGACAAAGCGTGAAATATCTGCAATTAGCTACATTAGTTACAGATATCAACAATTTAATTCTGACTACCCAGGTGAAAAATAAATGTGCTAAGTGTACTAAAATTTAGCATAGCCTACTTTTGTGTACTCAAGTGTGTTTATGATTAGTTAACGTGAAGCATGCTATTTTGGAACAACTAATTTTGTACTAAATATATTTTAATTGTAATTAAATTGTAGAAAAGCTCAATACACAGATTCCAAAAAAAATAGACCTTGTTTTGACAAGTCTAAAAAGATGTCAGAATATGGTTCCAAAGCCATTACAGTGTTGGTAATAACTTCAGTCTTCACTTGTTTCACTAACAATTTTTGCTTGTTTTGTTTTAGTTTTGTTTTGTTTTATTTTGTTTTTAACTTTCGGTTTCAATAAATGAAATAAAAAAGATTTTATTTTTTTATTTTACTTGGCATTTTATTTATTTTATTTCAATTTTGGATTTTGAAATGAAAATCAAATAAGTATTTTTGTTGTGCTTGTTGTTTTCATTTCTGTTTTCCAAAAACCAAAAAGTACACTGACCACTCAGAACCTGTGCTCCCCTCAATAATGTCCTGGCTCCCTAAATTGGAGCTCAGCCATCAACATTTTGAGCACCCCTGCATTATGGTAAAATTAGCAGGCTTCTCATCTTGAACTGGTGCTGACCTGTTAAAATGACAAGCATCACCAGCAAAAGACTACATCAGCTGTCTCTAATTAAAGAGTAAATTAACAGCCCCTGAAAATCTCAGCCAACAAAAGCTGATTACACAACACAAAGTTTTAGTTATTTAAACTTCAGTTACTTGCAAATGTTGAGTTCATTGTCCTGAAGGATTAATCAATTCAGATTCAATAAAATCAAGCTCTAACTCCAGAGGGGACAATGTAATTCTCCCCTGGATTTCAATATGTATGTGTGTTTATCTGCGTAATCCCCATAATGGACTGACAGGTCATCGAGGTTGCTTCTATTTTCTCTAAACAACGTGCACTGGGACAGTCGGGAGTCAATAGTGTGGGCTAACACTGTGATTTGCTGCCAACCTTTGATTGTCTCTTTGTCTAATATCATTTCCTGTGCCCTGCAACTGTTCCCCTGTACCCTGTTCCACAGTAACAAATACAATCAACAGCCCTAAGTAGTTTATTTAAGGTCCCATGTATTCATTCGTGGCAATTCTGCACCTCCCACACAAGGACATTAGTTTCCGTTCAAGAGAGGCTTTTTTATGCTCTGGATTATTACATCACAACATTTTCTAACTTTAAAAGGAAGCAAAGTGCTTATCTGGTTGGTCGTGACTGAAGCCAGACGCACAGATAATGTATTTCTCTACATCCAACCTAATTTCCAGCAGCTCTGTTTGCCTCTGGCCTCAAAATTACCAAAACAGAGTCGCCACACCCTGCGCACTTACATCCTGATTCACATTACAGCCCACAGTGAGATACTGAGGAAATGTGTTCCTCTTTTTATCATCAGTTTTATGACAGCAGCCTTTCTTCCCAGATAACTGTGCTCAAACAGGGTCATGTGTTGTTATGTTTCGCCTTCCTTCCTCTTTATTTACATCACTCTCTGAATCCTTCCTCCTTTTGCGTCCGCTATCCTCCTTCAATCTGCTTCCTTCCCTCCTTCCTTCTTTTAGTTTTCTTTCTTCTGGTCTTCTTTCTCTTTATCCGTCCCTCCCTTCCCTCCGTATGTGCTCTTAGTCTGGTTCAGTGAGGTCATGAAGGGATCTGCGTCCCCTGGCCTCTGTGAGGCAGTGTCCGGTTGGTGTAATTATGATGGATGGAGTAATTTCCAGAGGCACCTTTCGCCAAGAGGGTTGAACCCACCATGCTTTCTCTCAGCTTTAATGACTTTTTAATAGAGCTCACTCCCAAACCTACATCACAGAGTGCCAGAGAGAGTCACCGACGAATCACTGCTGTTAAAGCTGGTAATGGCGCAGCAGGACATGGGTGGTCCGGGCTCTTTAAAAGCAGCTGCCCCCTCAGGTAACAGCAGCTCTCTGTGGATATGTGTTTGGCTCTCCCTCACTGGGTCCACACTCAGCTGGACGCCTCGACTTAAGAACATTCTGCCTGAGGAGATTTGGCTGATAAATCCATTAAATAACCCTTTAAAATAAAATTAAAAGCAGTTTTTCATATTTCTAAGTTTGCATCTGCAACTTAAGGTGATACTGAGCATTATAAATTCTCAGGCCGTTCTGTGATCAATAAAGTTTTATAGGAAAGGGCTTTAGACACTGCTGATGAGCTCTGTCTTTTCTGTCTCTTCTGGAAAACGGTAGTGTGTAGTGGTGTAGCGGTAGTGTCTACAACCCATCTGCAGTTATGAAGGAAGAGTTGGATGGGAGAGCTTCAGAAGGTACCTACCTGTAAATTTACACTGCATATACAAAAAGTCCTTCAACATACACCAGTCCCTCCAAGATTTTGCAGGTTGTTTTGGGACTGTTGCAGCCTAAAATGCAAAAAATTGCAATGCATGTTATGATGTTTACAGACATTTTTTTTTCAAATGACATTGCAGGGGCAAATAAAAATTGCACCAATAGTTGTGATGCTGCCACAGATTCAGATTGTTATTAGTATTCAGTGTTTTCCACAGAATTAAAATGTAATTGTAATCGGGGGGGCGTAACAACAGCTGGTGGTTGAAAATCAGCTGTTGCTGCTAGTTGAGGGACCACCCCTATTAGTTGCTCTCTCTTCCTGGTTACCACAAGCTAACACAGCACAACTTGATCTCATCCCTACTTTTCATATTTTGCCACCTGGGCTGATGCCCTGCAGTTGTGGTTAACATCCAACACACACCTAAATTGCTTTCTGTCATTAAACCTGTTAATAACAGTTGAGTAACATTTGCCGTGTGATGTTAGCAGTTAGCCTTGTCAGTGTGTGTGTGTGTGTGTGACTCTGTCCCAGGCACAGAGCTGTATCACAGCGGTAGTCTCATGATAAATAGAAAGAGGGGCTCATCAATATGCTGCACACAGCTCTACAATGAAATGAAATTTTACCTGTTTTAAATAGTCAAATTTGTAGTGACTGGACAATGTCGCACGGTTGCCCAGAATTTGCTGTTATTGGTGAAATGTGTCCATGCCCTCTAGAAACACATGTAGAATATGTTTCCTGATCTGATGGCCTTATTGGCAAAACAACATTACTTCAATAAAATGCAGAAAATGTATGAGAATGTGAATATTCTTTGGTGATTAGATGACACCATGATGTCAGATATTTTAAAGGGGTTGGTAAAGCCAGAGAACCCTGGATTATATCTGGTGGTGTGTGAAGATGAGATTAAGTATTTTTGTATTTGTGCGTTTTCAGTTGACATCAGAAACAGTTGATGTCCTGGGATGCAAAACAAACTTCCTAATCTCTTCTGACAGTGAAGTGAAATCAAATCGAAGAGGGTGCTGAGATCTGCATGTGATGAGGAGTGGACTTTTGATGAGTTCGACCTGGGCACTAGATGTGATGATGGGAGGTGGATTGGTTGCAGGAGGGTGTGACAATTCCACCTAAAATGACAGCTGAAAATGGCAGACAGATTTAAAGTTTGACAGCAGTACCATGATTAGCTGATAGAGATCATGGCAAAATTTGAATGGTTTAACTGGAAGGCCGAACACCCAAAATGAGCTGATTGGAAGAAGCGGGGAGAGTGAGATAGTTAAAGAGAACTGTGAATGAATGAAACTTAAAGTCAGTGTTCCTGATTGAACTGAGCTTCATTTGTCTGTATCTTACAAAACCTTTACAAACTTTTATGATGCGACAACACTGCGGTTAAGGTTTGGCACAAAAAGTACTTAAATGAGGTTAGTGGTGATTCATCGTCATATCTACAACAATGAACAAGTGGATAACCCTTTGAGACCTGCATTGACATCACTTTTCTTGTACTGCATTCAGACGCCTTTCACAAGTATTTTACCCTTTGAACCATTTGAAGCAAATTGGTTTGATTTCTTTCAAAAACATGGAAAAAAGGCAATGAGAGACTTGGTGAAAAATGCCAAGCAAATTGCAAGAAAGATCTAGCAAATTATTTTTAAAAAGCTAGGAAAATAAAATATATCCATAAAACTCTAATTATAATTATCATAATTAAGTATTTAAAATTATTTTATTAAATTATTAAAGAATTACCTACTTTTTGTTTTGTTTATTTTTGTCATGTTTGGTTGTTTTTTTTACTTTACCTTTATTTCTGCTAGTTTTAGGTAATTTTCTTGGTACTTTATTTTTTAATTTAATGTACATTTTTAATTTACGTTGTCCTTGCCTTCTTTCCATGTTTTTGGAAGAAATCAAGGGTTTAAAAGGGTTAAGTTTGGTCACTGGAGTATAAATTAGAGCACAAATCCAGACACTATACCAAGTCTTATGGCTCTGAAAATAATTAGAAATCTTGTGCTTGTTATCTGCATATAAATGAGTTTGTCAGTGCAACTACTAAAAAGGACTGGGATTGATATTGATCCTCATGCAAACTCTTTAGGTGTCTTTAAAAACACTGTACTGCTCTCAAGTGAACACATCGCTGACATTTTGTAAATGAGACCTGCTGACTGAGTATTCAGCAGAAACAACAATTAACTGAGCTGAAACCAACATCAGATCATCATCCAACACAAGTCACAATGTGTTGCTGGGATCACAACCTACACTAATATTAAGATAATATTACATCTTGTCACTAACACTTTATCACAGTGTGTGCAGCAGCAGGGCTGTCTATTAAGCAGACACAGTGTTCAGTGTATGTGAGCTTTTAGTCCTTCTAACAGGCACCGTCCCACACAGACCCAGTGCAAGTTACTGAGTCTCTACCTTGTCGCTCCTGATAAATTTCCTCAATATAAATGTAAAAAATGTCAATGTGCTGCAGTGCTGACTAAGGTTTTTCTATGGGGGCCTTTGAGACTCTGTAATTATGTGGACTGAATTGGGCTGAGACTAAACCAGTTTTTAATAAAAACAGAAATTTGATCTTTTTTCTTCTTGCAGAAAAACATATAGTATTATGTATGTTTTTTTTAAAGAATGAACAATATAGCACATTTATGGTACATTCATGACTCTGATTGGCTATTCCTGTACAGAGCATACATGTGGTTAATCATGTGATTTTAACTTTTGAAATGTTATCACTGAGAACTCCTCTATGTATCA
The DNA here is from genome assembly GCF_008729295.1 of Plectropomus leopardus. Lineage (NCBI taxonomy): Eukaryota > Metazoa > Chordata > Actinopteri > Perciformes > Serranidae > Plectropomus > Plectropomus leopardus. Next base: position 33,379,044 of record NC_056463.1, read on the forward strand.
TAATGACAGCTTGTATAGCCACCAACGTACAGGCCATGCACGATACATAAATGCAGTGTTTAATAACTCAAAGAAAAGTTGTCTCTGCACATAATCCAGGCAGCGATTCAAGGTGGGAATATTACGCAGTTGTTCCGCCACGGAACGGATGCAGTAACAGCGCCATAATGTGAAAAGCGTGAAGTCAGAATGATATGACCATGGATGGTACGAGTGTGACATTTTGACAACGTGTTTATGTGTGCGACCCATGGTGGGAAAGCAGCAGTTAGCACAGTGGCTAATACAAAGAAGAAGCACGGCGGCTGTAAATGTCCACAAACTGGGGAAAAAAAAAGAGATTTAGGAGTTCCTTAACCTCCGAGCAGAAGACAAGATCAGCTGCCATATAACAGATATGGTAAATGATTGTGATTGACATGTTATGCCTTTGTTAATGTTTAGAAAGCGCTGCCGACACACGCTTTTTGTCACACTAAAGTTGGATGCTCTTGTGTTAAACTCGTTAAAGCTCGTCATGCCTCCTTTGATAGTGGAACGCTGCGGTGCAGCGTATTATCACATACTGGAGCAGAATGATGCCGCCATTGTTTGGTTCTGTGTAAAAATACAGGGGCGGTATAAAGGGGGGACTTCGCTGCAGCCCTGTAGCGTGATCTCTCTGCAAAAGTGGTTAATGAAAGCGATTTAGTAATATACAAAGGTTTTTTCTAGGAGATAGGGTTGGTCAGCTAAGTGCAGAATGTCTTTCCTGTGAAGCTCTGCTCTCTTCTGCAGCTGCTGACTTAACTCCTTTCTTTTGAGCCACTCACACAGTAAAGCAAAAGTAAAATTACAGATTTTTTTAAGAAACTCAAAAAAGTATGCAAAGAATGATTTTGAAGACTTTAAGCAAAAAGAGGAAACAGACAAAGAAGTCACATATCTGATGTTTGCCTTCCGAACAGCAGCAATCATTTATGAGATATCAGAAAGTTAAATCTCAAATTTTGTCAGCAACCATCATTTGCGTTTTACCATACTCAAAGTTTTGAAGCATATTTTCCGCTGTCAGTTCTTACAGGACAATAAACAGACACAAAAACAAACATGAACAGAAACTTCCGCTTTTTTGAGAGCCTCAGTGTCTGTTTTTCCGTGTCTGTGACTTCATCACAAGTTGTCTGTGTCACTGAGTCCTGAGGGCCAGCCAACTGAGCAGTGACTTCATCCTCTTCTTCAGCGCAAGTAAAGCTGCAGCAACTCCTTGTTCTTCTGCCTCCTCTTCTCTGATTGAGCGCTGCGAGGTGAAAATGTCTCGCTATATTTTCAGTGACTGCTCTTTTTTTGATGACCTCAGTGTTGTCCGGACTGATTTATTATGTGTTAAATTGTGTATCGCCCAGTGTCGCAACACCAATAGGGTCGCCCTTTGGTCGGGTCAGCATTTGTCAAGATATGCAGCTATTAATGTCTTTGTGTTGTTTTTGAGCTGAGCATTGTCCTCTTAGGTTTTCTTAAACTGTAAAGTGAAGAGATGGAGCTTGAGATGGCTTGAGCGAATTTGATATCCACCAGTGGAGTCAAGGCCTCCTTCATTGTCTCCAGTACATCAAGTGTGTGATCCTCTTGTCAACACTGAGTGGGATGACCTTGTGTTCCTCTAGTGTCATCTTTTAATGAGCCTGCTTGGTCACTTGACCACCAGTTTAATAACTGACAGGTGAGTAGCTGGTTTTACTTACTGGTTAGGTTACTTTTTCTCAGATGCCAAAAGTATATTTCATCCTATTGTCTTTGCCTGCTATTTGAGGAGGAGAAGTATTTAGAATATTAAATAACATCAGGTAAAAATAAGTGAAATAAAACATTCAAAATAGGATGTAACAACCAAAAAGAATATAGAATTTGCTGCTTGACTTGTATTCAGATATCAAACACTGCCTTATCTTTTTCTGTATGGATTCATTCGTTCAATTTAAGAATTATCACAGTCACTCTGCCTGAAGCACTGCAGCCGGGTCCAGTTGTTTGGTGCCCTTCACTATATTTGTCCCATTCTCAGTTGAAATGTAGACTTTTTTTGTCTTGACTCAACAGCAAGGATGCCATGCCTCACACAGAAAGGCTTTGGGCAACAGCCTTGCCTGTGTGGTCCTCAGATATGTGAGGTCTTTGCAGGCATTCATTATGAGCAGTGGTGGGCGATGAGGTCCATGTAAGGATGACCACAGATTAGAAATGTATGTAAATATGGGTGACCAGAGCAACCTGATCTCATCCAATACAGACGTTTCGTCAGTGGCCCTGGGGGTCAGACACGAACACACAGTGGCACCCTTTAGTGGCGGTATGAGACACACCAGGCAGCGGCAATTTTTGATGCTATGGGCAACTACCATTGTATAAAGAGCAAGAAAGTCTGTGCAAAGTGGGCATGAGGGGAGGTGGATGGGTCTAACAAACTCTGGACTTTTACCTTTGTGTCCCCTGTGAAACCAAAAGTCAATAAAGTTCTCTTAATAACAACACAGTGTGCTAATATGTATAGTATACTAAGCTAATGAGGTATGTCATGTGATATTTGTCTTGTGACGCTAAATAAGGTAACTAAGAAACATACTATTTACGAGTCAGACCATGTTTTGTTCTTTTAAACCAAAACATGGGCACCCATTGCCTAAACCTAAGGAAGTAAACTCAAAACCTCAAGATTTTTGTTACCTAGATTCCAGATTTCTTTTTTTTCCTTTTTTTTTTTTTTAAAAAAAAGCCTGTATGCATTTAGCAAGCTGAATCTACACATTTCCTGTGAAAACAGAAGTTTTTTTTAAAAGAGATGATGCATGGAATGAGCAAAAATTGACACACCGTCACCGAACCTTCAAAACTAACTCAGTATGGGTAGTTAAAGCGTAATATTTTTCACGTGAATGGCCACTGACCAGGCTTGGTATCTGATGAGTTGAGTGATAATATGCTGACCAGAGGGTTCGTACTTTGGGTTTATCAACAGCTTCTAGAATCCCTAATTTTCTACCACATGTATTGGCATCATGACTTCTACACACATTTTCCATTGCTCTTACTGCATTGTGCATTGTTTGCCTATTCAAGTTATTCATTAAACAGTAACACTCTAAACAGTATCGTGATATATGAACCATTAGCAACCTTTTGGCTTTGAGAAACCATTTGACTGTTCAGCAGTCATGTCTTTATCCTGAAGCCAAAAGGACTGCCAAAGAGTCCTGTTGTCAATAGGTACTTGTCAAAGTCAAGTAAAGATCCTTCTTGCTGCATTAAGTGCTTTTCAAGGATGCTACGTCCTCGAATCCCACCAAAGGATTGTTATGAGGTCTAGGATCCTTCAAATTCTAACAAGGACCCTTTGTTCAGAGTATTTTCAAAGGCGGCTGTGTATCCTAAGCACTTTAAAATCACCCTCAGTCCTATGTGCACCATGCATTAGTCCTGTCCTTCAATTTGGCAGTGTCAAAAGAGAAGATTTAATAAACTCATGATTTAAAATGTTTACCAAATCAGAAGCAGAGTCAGTTTCTTATAGAATTCTTGTTGCAACCAGAGGAGTTGCCCCCTGCTGGCCAATAAAAAGATGACAGCTAGAGGGCACTTCATCACCGGCTTCACTTTTCAGACCAGGAGATCAGAACCCTTGGCTTCATCTGATGGAGCACAGCTTCACTTTTTTAAAAGAGCTGGGGTGAAAGGCAGTGTTTTCTAACCCCTCTGCAGTTTGTTTCTATCAGTATTCTCCTCTACATCCTCTCCCCTTGAAGTGTTCTCCCTCTCATCTTTCACCATCACCATCACAGGTTGGAGACTGTGTGATAAACTCGGATGTTCCCTCCCATTAGTCGATTCTTGTGACTGTCGGCCTAGTTTAGTGGCTTCAACATGTCACCATTTACACCATCTACTTCTTGACATAAATATCTTATGAGTGCATTTCCGCCTCCACCCACAAATAAACCTCCGTCATTAACTCATGCGCAACTCACAAGTGCAGATGCTCTTTAAAACATGCAAAATCTACCCAAACCTCTGTGGTCAAGCAGCGTGTGGTGACCGGAGACATGAAAGCTGCTGGTCAGCAAATAGTCTTGGCCCTCCACCTCCTCTCTACATCGGCCCCTCTCCTGCTCACCACCACAGTGCTGAGCTGTGGACTTGTGGCCTGTAAAGAGGTTTAGGTGCAAACAAACAGCCCATTTAGTAGCATCTCCCCTCCATTTAGGCCGTCATTATGGCCCTCAAGGCCCTGGCTCAGCACTGAATTATGAATTAAGTTGTCAGGAGAGCCTCTGCTTATGAGCTGAGGGGGTCATTTAAATTTAATTTGAAAAGGGATTCTGTTAAGAATGTATGCTCAGCAACCTCCTGTGGAACTTCTCCATCAGAGTGAAGAGGGGTAAGTACTGACAAGGGCAAATGAAATAAAAATGGCTGAAAGAGCATTGACTAGCTATAATAATGCATAGTGCATGATGGGATGAAAGCTACAAGACACCGACATCGCCAGAAACGGTATTTGAAATCATTATCAAAGGCGGAGTAAATGCCTGGAGTTGATCTTTTTTGTAGCCGGGCTGTTTTCGCCTGCAGATGTCTTGCATGAGGTGTTGCTTCACCACGGAGCGTTTAAAGTTCTGCTCAGTTTATAAATAAATAAATAAACTGCAATATCATTTAAAAAATGCAGCTCTTGATAGATCGTGCTCATAAAATAAGTTTCAATTAAGTTTTGTAATGTATTTATTCACAAAAAATGGTTTGTTTAAAGAATTAAGTTCGAACTGGTTCAGTTGTGGTAACCTAGAATTTGGTCAGTTTTACAAGCTTGGTTGAAATTGATACATAGCCTGAAGGCTGCCTGAGAAGAAACAAAGTTTATCCGCAAGAACGTTTGTGGAGACTAAAGTTGGCTTGCCTTTTATTTTTCGTTGTTTTTGAGTGTTTCTAATACACTGTAAAAAATAAATTATTTGTTTTAACTTGTACTTTAACTTGTATCCGGTGTGCCGTAAAATGTTTAAGTTGACTGAATTTGAGAAATCTACTTGAGATTATTTTGCAATGATTCAACTTTTCAAATTAAGTCAACGTAAAAATTTAAGGCAGCACAGACAGCAGCTTTTTTTAAGTTAAAACAAATTGTATATTTTTACAATGATTTCTTTTCATTCATTAAAGTGCAGTGATAGGTAAATTTAGCATGTGTTCTTCGGACTTGTACAGATGATGAAATCACTCAAATTACACACAAAATACAAATGGAATAAAGTGTAAATAAATTATGCAAATGCAAATAAATGTAATCAAACACTTTTTTCTAAATTTAACATTATATTAAGTTGAATGTTTTTTTGGTTTTGGAGTGTTGGTCAGACAAAACAAGTTACTGCATGACATCATACAGCTCTAACAAACTTCTTGGCATCTTTAACACTTCCCTGATGTTATTTTAACATTGCAGCTATTTTCTCTTAGCTTTTATTTTCTGTATGTTTCGTTTATGCTTTGTATGTTTTGTCATATTAGAGAGGATCTTTTTTTCATATGCTTGTGTTTTATCTGTCAAATTGCATATGGCTCTTTCAGCCACCGTACATCTGAAGATTAAAAAAAAAAAAAAAGGCAAGATCTAGGAGTCTTTAGCCCCTCTCCAGTCGCTCTCCTCAGCTTTCACAAAAAATTATATAAAATGAATAGAGACTATTTCTTTTTAAACCATTTAATTAATTTATTAATTTTTTATCATTGTTGTATGACTAAAATAATTCTAACATTCGCCAGTCTTAAAAATGTGTAGTCTGTGCAAAGACAACAAAGAATATAATAGTGTGTGGACAGATTAACTGCCAGCTCTGCAGACTTTAAGTATCAAATGTCATAAAAAGCCCACTACAGAGAAGCCACCTTGTATTAACAATGCTCATTTAGACCTATTAGTAATCTTGATGGCTAAGTTACCTTTATTAAAAGGCTCAAATGTTCATTACAGCTTAATTTGATTTCTTTTGACCAAATATAGCTCTTTTGATAAACCCTTTTACACAAAAATGTGCTTTAGGGCTGCTACAAAGTTCTTTTTACACGGCCTTTCCATTTTTACACATTACCAAACAGGCCAGCATAATGCCACTGCAGTGTGTGATTTTAGGCACCATGCCAGCATTGCGGAAACAAAGGAGGCATAACATGTCAGCCTCTCTTAACATAAATCGTCAGAGCTTTCTAATCAATAACAATGGCATAACATGGCAATAACAATAATTTACTATGTCTGCCAGCTGATCTCATCCTGTGCTCCCAAGGTAAGGAGCTCCTGGCCCTGATTGTCTCCCAAATTCGTGGATATTTTCTGCTGCTGTTTTTCTTCTTCTTCAGTTAGCTACTAACTGCTGCTAGCTGCTTTTTTTCTCACGGTGGTGGGTAGCACACCAAGGTCGGATACACTTGGTGTTTAACCTTGTGTTTGTGTCTGGCTACGTCTAGCTGCGACCAACTGTGTCTGTCTGCGTCATGAGTGTCTTTGTATATATACTATTTCCAATACACGACATCTGGTACTGGAGGACACCTCTAGAGGGCACATAAGAGAGCTCAGGCCATATACAACCAGATGTGTGGGATGTAAACAATTGACATGGCGACATTCGAGGAGGTTACTATCATGTTGATGTTGAGATCGCCGCTGCTCTGCCTCTATGCTGCCCCTGCTCTTTATTTACAGTACATACTGTATTTCCTTCTACATCGAGTTAATTTTTGAGGATGCGCCCAGTTGATGCACCAATCCGACACAGGGGATGCATGGCAGCCGTCATGCTTACATGTAGTTAACAGCAAGTATATCTCTGGCCTACACATGTCTCACCCGTCCTGTCCAAAGATCTGACCTGCTGGCTGTCCCTTTTTCACAGATATCGACTTAGCGATGTAACCTGCTCCTTGTCAGCTTACAGGTGTAAAAACGCTGTCCCTCCATTCCATGATCATACCTTTAATAAAGAACAGCAAGATGAAATAATGGCGTGATATGATGGCAGATATTCCTGCCTTAGCAGTGTAAAAAGTATAATAAAAGTTGCTGACTCTGACCCAGGCAAATATTGCAGGAACAGATTGAGCTGTATTTATTCTTGTGATCATAAAATAATCAAGGGGTTGACTCACAGCCAGTGATTGTGTTTCTCTCGACTATCAGGCACTTTAGAAAAGTCCTCTTTCATGCTCTCACAGGTTTTATTCCCAACAAATCGCACCTCATTTCTCATGACTCTGACAACCTCACTTGCCCTGACTGACCTAAAGGTTCAAATAACCCACAGAGATTGAAATACATGGATGGAGACTAAGTGTTCTTGACTGATTTCTCACAGGAAAGAAGCTGGAGTGCAGCAGTAGTTCAACAGACAGTAAAAAAATGCATCTTCTACACCGGCTGCCACCATGCATGCAGTATGCAACCCTGTCTAACATAGTCCCTCAGGCCTTCCTATCAAAACCGCTGTGTCTTTTATCATCGCAAAAATGTTCAGCAGCACTTTGAAGGACAGATACAGATGACTCCTCTGTCTGGGGACTTGTGTGCCACGCTGTGTGCAGTCTCTGTTAACGATGACAGCACCGTCTTAAATGATCCTCAGCGCCATCGTCTTGACCAACAACCTTCTGGACAAGACTTTGACTTTCCTATCTTTCTGCCAGATGTTTGGTCCTGCTGCAGCAGCTGTTGTCCCTCCAATCCCAGGGGACGTCAGGTGGGGGGCTGCTGCCAGAACGGAGCCATTCGGGAATTCCTCAGGGACCATTGATCGCCATCAGAAAGGTCTTTGGAAGGGGACTCGCCCCTTCACGGGCCACTGCCAACAAATTAGCCACACCAATAAATGAACACGGTGCATGGAAAGGTTTTTTTTAAATTTTATAGTCATCTAAAGGCCACTCGGCTGATTTGGTTTTATCTGATTTTGTGTCGGCAATTGTTTTACATTTGTAGCTCTTTGATCACATGAAAATCAAACACCTCTGTCTCCTCTCTTTATGCATTATTACTCAGTATTGAACCAGTGAACTTGTTCCAGCCTTTCCTCCATATGTTACCACTGACCCGGAGGTGTGATGACGCTGCAGTCCACCCAGCGGTTGGTGGTGAACCGCTAACCCCAGCAGCCAATCAGCCGCCTTGTAGGCTAGGAGAAGAGGAGGAGGGGTGCTGTGAGGGGGTGACAGTGATGGAGGAAGTTGAGGTCAGCGAAGGGGTCGTCCGCCCTGACACGATGCCATCTTACCGCACAGTAGGATGTGACCTTAACCCTCCTGCTGTCCATTCACACTCTCTTCCTCCTAACACCGCCTCAAACCCCAACACCCTATTTGTCATCTATCCATCCTCCCCCTCCTCCCCACCCAACCCACTCAACAGACTGTTTTGGATTGACAGCTCCCAGGGAAAAGGGGAAGGATACGAGGGAGGTGGCAGATCCAGACAGTCAGAGGAGGGGAGGAGGACTCACCCTGCAGGCCGGAGGTCTGCCTGCCAGACACAGTATGAACGGATCTGTGTGTGTGTGCAAATGCCCAGTGTGTGTGTTGGAGGGGGAAAGGCAGAGAGGGATGAAGGGAAGCAGGGTTGGATATGTTATTGGAGAGCAAGGGAGAAGAAATAAGAGGAGCAAGAAAACAAGAAGGGGGGAAAGATGTGAAAAACTGATTTTTTTTTCACACAATCAAGCTTCCATTGTACCACATGACTGTGTATGTGTATGCATGACAGTTAGTGAAATGAAGCAGAGACGATTCCAGTTACATTATTAAGGTGTACCGAAGCAGACAGGCTGTACAAAGACTAACTTGGACATAATGTCAGTTAAAGTCCCTTCCATTCCACTCCCAAATAAAGATGAGTTGAGTCTCACTCATTTTTTCCCTTCAAGCTCACTGAAGGCCCAAACACACAGAACTGACATTAGAGAACTAGCAGCGACGAAAGTCCCCTTCTGCGTTGCTTCACATCGCCATGTCTCTGCCTAAATTTGGCACATGGACATATTAAACTGATGTCCAACAAGCGCCTATGTTCTATGCCTGTGTGGGAGGAGCTACCCCTCCATACCAGCAGACAGAGAATGTCTGTAATTGTTGCTCAAAAAGGAAAACCAGAGGACCGTCTTGATGCTAGTTAGTTAGCACATCAACAACACAATCCTATGTTGAAAGAATAAAGCATGTTTACAACACAAATAACCAGCAAATGTTTCTGCTAAAGAGCTCAAATGGTTAAAGAAAAAGTAAGTGATGCTAATTTACCATGCTTACTCAGTGAAAAAATAGCCAATGACGGTCGATGACGGCCAACGGTGTGGGACACACCGCAGCGGTGAGGGCCACAGACATTGACCAATGGCCAACGTCAGCTTGCTGTGTCAGGGTCTTTACAGTAAAGACGGTGGTGAAGATAACAAACCATTTAAAAAATTGGGATTTATTTCATCTTATTCAAACTTTAGTGGATCATAACATGCCAGATATGGAGTTAATCTGCAAATTCTGTAGTTTAAAATGACACCAAACTTTTCTATAGCTATAAGTTTTTGAATGACAAAGGCCAAATTGTAGCCTGCAACAGACATAAAAGGATTGTTTTTAGCTTCGCCAAATGCTGTTCTAACCTTTTGCTTTTGCTAACATCAGCCATTTAAAAGGAGTTAGGAGTAAGCATTCAATGATGGTATAAAACTGTCAATAAAATAGGCTTTTCAAAATTTGTAATCACTGCAACCTTTAGAGGTCCTTGAGCATACAGTCATAAATGTGGGCAAAAAAAATATTAGGCTGATTGGTCCAGTCGAAGGTAGACGGTAGAAGGTTGAAAGCAGAAGGTAGATTTATTAGTCATTTTCCAAACTAAGTTAAAAAAACGAAATTTCATTAGCTAGAAGAAGGCTTGGTAGAGGAATAGCTCTTAGTCCAAGTCTGGCAAGCCTTGCCCTGATGCTGGCTCGCCTCCCTCTCTTCATCCGACGCTTTCGGTTTCGTTTCTGCCCTCCGGTTTGACTGGCTGTTCGGCATATGCCATTGGTGGGGATCCTCTGGCGGTCTGCTGCATTCAGTCCAAACTCCACACAACTTTTCCCATTGTTGATAGATGCTTCTCTATTGTAGAAAAGTTATGCTTCAGCAGAAGGGGCCATGAAGTTAAAAAACAGAAAATATAGTAAAAAAAGTAGCAAGGATTTGAGGAGCTACAGGCTGCTGAAGCAGCAGGCTGCTGCATCTACATGTGCTGCCGTCGTCGTAGCAACGTAGCATTATGTGAGATTAGCAGTAGACAGACAGATACACACATATGACCTTTCGCATGATCTCCTCAAAGTTTACACCCAAGGGAGAGTAAAAAATAGATTATATCACACATGCAGTGTTTATAAAATTGCAACAGAAGAGACAACTCTATAATATATGCATAATGAAAACGACTGAGTGCGACAGCTTTCGATGGTGGGATGGAAGAAGGGATGGTAAAGAAGAAGGCGAGAAGGAAGGATAGACAGAGGTGTGGAGGACTAAAGCATCCTCCTGCAGAGTAGAGACTGGAGCAGGAGGAAGCAGGAGGAGCGTCTGCCATCTCCAACTGTTCCATCCCAACAACATCACACACAATCTCTCACTCTTTCCTAATACATGCAGATTCACTCAGGCTGGACTTACACAAAACAGGAACAGCCAAAAGTGAAATATGAAACATTTAGTTTGATGATTAAATGCGTTGCTTCAACTAAAGATACAGCATCACAGCACACTAACTCTGTCGCATACAAATCATCTCTCATAGATTCACATTCACACATAAATTCACACATTTACATTAAGCTTACCCATTCGAAAAAATGTGCACTTTATGGTCCCATTTATCACTGGTATTAGCCGGTATATATGTTTTCTCTATGGAGTGCTGGATCATTAGCGCTGTGACCTCTACCTCTTCACCTCCTGACAAACAGTAGCTGGCTTCTAAAGTGTGACTGTATAGCTTCTGCTGAACAGCCACCACTGTGGCCACAACTAATGCCTACAGGATGCTTAAATTTCCCATGATTTTCTAGCTTTAAAGCAGCTATAATCAATATTTTCACATATAAAATGGACCAGAACAAGTACATGTGCAGTAGGCCTGATGTACCCACAGATAATTATCACCTGGCACAGCTCTAACAAGCGTTTAAGCATCTTAACCCTTTTAAACCTGGATCAACATTGCTTTTCTTGTGCCTTCAGACACCTTTCACAAGTATTTAAACCTTTGAATCCTGAGCACATTGGTTTGATTGTTCCACAAATCGCCAATGAGTAGATTTATGGAATTACTTAATTACTTTTTACTAAATACTTGCAAATTTTTGGGTCATTTGTTCTTAAGTTGCTCGTTGCCTCTTCCCCATGATTTTGAAAGAAATCAAGGTTCAATGTCATGGATGCGAACAGCATAATTTCTGGCCCTAGCAGGCAACTGTGTTTAGCCATAAATCTCTGTAAACAAACTGTATGTTAGCTCTCCGGCACCAAACAACTCACAGACAAAGTTATTGGTCAGGTGGTAAACATACTTGAACTTCTGGCAAAAAGACCCAGAAACATCTCTCAGGAGTTGGTAGAGACCAAACAAGAGCCAAAAGTAGAGTAATTATTGGACTATGCTGCAAAAGGACAGCACTGGGATTTATTCCATTTGGTCTAATAACGTTTCTAAACTGCTGCACAATTAAATCATTTTTATCTCCTTCCAATCAGCCACCCTAGTCTCTATTATGCTTGCTCTATAGACCCCAAAATCCGAGATTGCAGGTAATTTCATAAAGAAATCAAGCTATTTTGGCTTCATGCGCCACTGAGCAGCTTTCAGGGCCCTGCCTCCAACACTGCAGTTCTCTATATATATACATGCCACTTCTCAAGTGGGCACAAACACAACTTGAAATAAATGCTAATGTTGCTTCATATCTGCTTGTTGAACCCTACTATATGCTAACAATCAGCTTTTTAATGTGACAATAATAGGACAATTTTGTGTTTACTGCTTGTTTCTGTCGCCCCATGGTGGCAAAAAAAGGTGCATTTTCAAAGAGATCATATTTATCTGTGATATGTTAAAATGTAGTGTTAAAGGAGCACAGCAGCTATAACATTACTCATCAATGTAAATTACACAGAACATAGCTAAACACTAGCCTTATGAATTCAACTATTTGTTAGAGGAGGAATGTATTAGTTTCTCTTCTTTAGTACTTCTTTTTAGTTGATACATAGTCTCACTTTAAAGTGTCTGTTCAACCCCCCCCCAAAAAAAACAAACAAACAAACTTAAAATTATCATATTCACACAGTTTGACTCCATTTTATGTGCTGGCTCGCCAACATAAAGCATAAAATACACAATATACTGCAGTATACACATTTTGCATCTTAAATTTTTTACAGTGTCAAGTGACCATCCTGTACAAATACAGTTTTTTTTGTTTCATTTTATTTAAAAAAAATATTCTTGTGTAATGTAATTTACAATGATGCAGGTAGTGTCTGATTCAAATATACATCAAATACTGTAGAGGTCTATTTTGGATAGAACCTGTGACTCAGCTCTCAACTATTCCCAAAATACTGCCCCCAAAAATGACACCACGGCTTTTACATCCAGGAAAATACACTCTACTTTGACCGTCTGCTTATGATTGGACATAAAGATATTTATCCAGAGAGACAGAAATCACATCTCTGCAACAGGACAACATTAGCTAGAGCAACGGGTGAATGCCGCAAAATACACCTCCTCCTCCTCCCCCTCTCAGTCTGCCACCCTGGCTGTTAGAAAGCCCTCAGCAACGCAGCAGGTATTGCATTTGTTGCATTTTCTTTTAGCACTGGCACAGTCAAAGAGTCTGCTCTCGTGGTCGAAATACTGTGTTCTGAGGCTGTATAATTGGCTACTGGGTGGTAGCATTGGGTTCTGGGAGTTTTGTTTACAGTACACTAAGAAACTGCATTTCAAGAATATTTCCTTTACATTAAAGTAGAGGTCAGCTGGTTGTCTGGGTTTTTGGCAGAAAACTGTCAATCAAATCTGATTGCACACTGCACACACACACACACACACACACACACACACAAACACACACTGAAAGAGAGATGAAACATGGGTTAGCCTCACTTACTTCACTTTCTGAGGCAGATTGTGTGTCACAGTCTGTTCCTTGAAAAGTTAAAAAATGATCCATTGTGGCTCAAAATGCCTGTACACTTAGAATAATATGGCATATATGACACTGAATATAGTGTGTAAAAGTCAGCTAGCTTTCAACTTGAAATTACAGAGAGGTGCTATACAGTAATTTAGCATTAGCTAGCTTACACAAATGCAACAAAGAGAAGAAAGGAAATGGCTGATTTATCTTAACTAATAATATGTTGGATGCATGTTACTGTGTATTTCGATACATATTTTAGTTTAAAAAAGTACTTAAATTAAAAACAAAAAAACAATGATTTAGCAACACCCCTGCAGTAATTCTGAGGACCCCCTAGGTGCTGCAGACCCAATTTTGAAAAGCCAGGTCTTAACCAATAATAGCTTAGTTTAGTGTTGTTTTTGACTTTCTAGCTTTGATTTTTTTTTATTTGGTAATAAATATTTAATCTTATCCGACAAAACTGAAAATAAAAATAAAAATAAAATAGAGGCATTAACTTTTTAATTTTGTTGAATCAAATCTGTTTTCAATTACTTCTATATAACATTTCTTAATTTGCTAAATGATTTGAGAGAAGTCAGTGGCGTTTCTGGATTTTGTTGAATCTGGCTTTCACTTAGCATAGTAGAGTCTTAAATTGCATTTATAGATGCAGTGATGAACTGTGTTCACTGTCAGTGGTTTTCAGTGTCCCCAAGCTCATTTTGTGATATCATGTTGGTATTTAATGCAGTGCAGCTTTATGGGTCAAAGGTCATGGCCATTCATTTTTGGTTTTAGCCTTGTCCCTTTTATGCAGAGATTTCTCAAGGTTCTCTAAATCTTTTCATGCTATTATGGCAGATAGTTAATGGATTTGAACAGCAAATATCTTGTTTTGTAATGTATTCCTTTGTGTTCACAATAGTTTTTCAGTGATGGATGAAACACCTGTGTTTGTTAGTGTATTTTAGCATTATCTAATCTAGACCCCATTCAAAGATGTTTGTTTTTTTAATGACTACAGTCTGTAACACATACTACACACACTGGCATGCAGCATTGTCACAGTGCACAGAGAGTGTGCGTGAAGTGAAAGGCACATAATAAAATGTTACGATAAGTTCACAATGACACTCAGCTTTACAGGACTTTACATTCCAGTATTGTAAACTGAAACTTTTCTTTAGCACTTAAAGTTTAACTGGTATGTTAGTGTTTTTGATGGGCATTGAAATGGTGATGAGCCACCAACAACTCATCTCAAAACCATCACAACAGGATACACATCTATGAATGGGCCTTCATAAGTCGACTTCTGTTTGTACTCTTTGAACTTTGCACTCTAAAAAGAAAAAAAAAATGTCCACACACTCCATTTCCTTTTGTAAGAAAACTAAAAAAGGAGTTTTAAATTAAAATTATGTAACATCAAACTTTGACTTGACCTTTAAAATTGTTCAATTTCCACATTACAGAAGAAGGTCCACCCTTGAGTAGGATATAATGACATGAGTCCACTGTTGGCTGGTACATAATGTCACAAGTTCCTTCTTAGATAGCACGGAGTGACGTTCACACTCAACCATGTAAAGCACATACAAACATATTTAATAATACTTGTGAAAAAAAATCTCATCTGAATAATGTTACATTTCTTCTTCAAATATGATTTGTTAGTATGTTTGTGTAACAGAATATAAAGGCTCAACTTTAGTGGCTGGCTTAACCTTTTTATGGCTTGATACTGTATTAATGGGAAATTATGCCCATTTCTAAAATACATACATATTATTTCTATGATCTAAGGCAGTCTAAAAACATTAGTAAACATGGGCAACTCGCTCCCATATCCAAAAACTGGAGTGCTTGTGATGTCATGTGATATAAAGTGTAGAGTTGCTCCATTGATATGAAATTGTGAAAGATTTTCTAGATGACACTGAGAACAGCCAGAACAATGTTATAAGTATATGGGAACATTTTCTGTTACAGAACTGACAACACCAATATAATAAAGTTCATTTGGGTTTAAGGGATAACAAACATTCTGTTGGTCCCCAAAATTAGGCTCTCTCGATGAGCAGAAGGAGCAGCTCCAGACTTTATACTTCATGACATTACAAGTCTGAGACTTCTTTCTCTAGTGTCTAGATCAGAGATATCACACATACTGGCTGATCCCTTGGCCATGGAAAAAACATACTGGAATTCCTACTTTAGATGTTCACCTTTACAATGAAGGGTTTCCCAGAAAGGACCAAAACAATATAAAGGTCAGCAACAGTATTTGCTGATTAATCATAAAAAAAATAGATTTATTATCAGACTTTTACTGGAAATTCCCATTAAGAGTTATTACAAGCACAGGATCTCTTTTACAATGTATGTGCGTGCTTTCAATTTATATGCATAAGAATGCATTTTCTTTGTTGATCAACATTACAGAAAAAAAGGGCCACACATATAGAATAAAGCGACGGTGGTCCCAAGTTGGCTGGTACATAATGACACAAGTTCCCTTTTGGATAGGACAGAGTGATATTCACACTCCACCATAGATTAATGAAAAAGAAATAGAAAGGTGCATTTTGTAAAGAGAAAAATATCTAATACAAAAATGTATCTATTCAGTAAAGCTTCTCATTGTTTAGTAAATTGGCACCAGAAATGTTGCCATTGTAGCTATTTAAAATAAAGGCTATAATGTGAACACAATTATAACTTGTCTTAGTATTCACTGTGACGTGACAGATGAGCTCAGGTCCGGGGAAGTTGGCAGTGTTTCTGGATTTTGTTGATATCTGGCTTTCACTTTGCATAGTTAAGTCTTAATTTGCATTTATAGATACAGTGATAAACTGTGTCCACTGTCAGTGGTTTTTAGTGTCCCCGAGCTCATTTTTGTGATATCCTTCAGTCATGTTGGTATTTAATGCAGTGCAGCTTTATGGGTCAAAGGTCATGGCCATTCATTTTTGGTTTTTAGCCTTGTCTCTTTTATGTATTTCTCAAGGTTCTCTGAATCTTTTCATGCTATTATGATAGGTAATGGATTTGAACACCAAATATCTTGTTTTGTAATGTGTTCCATTGTGTTCAAAATGAATAGTTTTTTAGTGATGGATGAAACACCTGTGTTTGTAAGTGTATTTTAGCATTATCTAATCTAGACCCCATTCAAAGATGTTTGTTTTTTAATGACTACAGTCTATAACATATACTACACACACTGGCATGCAGCATTGTCACAGTGCACAAAGAGTGTGCATGAAGTGAAAGGCACATAATAAATAATATAATAATACGATAAGTTCACAATGACACTCAGCTTTACAGGACTTTAAATTCCAGTATTGTGAACTAAAACCTTTCTTTAGCACTTAAAGTTTAACTGGTATGTTAGTGTTTTTGATGGGCATTGAAATGGTGATGAGCCACCAACACCTCATCTCAAAACCATCACAGCAGGATACACATCTATGAATGGGCCTTCACTAGTTATCTTCTGTTGACCCCATTCAAAGAGGTTTGTGCAACCCAGAACTAAGTTTTTATTATTGTTATATCTATTGTTTGGTTTGTTTTTGATAACTATAGCTGGTAACACATAGAGTTGTAAATTAGTTGGCAAATACAGGGCTGGTATACAGCATTGTCACTGCGGCACAGAGAGTGTGCATGGAGGCATGTGAGATTGCTAAAATAAGTTTACATTGACACTCAGCTTTACAGGTCTTTACATTCCAGTGTTGTCAACTGAAACAACTCTTTAGCACTTAAAGTTTAACTAATGTTAATGTGTTTCTGATGGCCATTGCGTTAAAAATTCAGACAAACAGAGCCACTGAGAGCCAAGATGCCCTACTGCTTTAGAGGGCCACTTAATAAATAATTACCTTTCAATTATTTCAGTGATATTACATACATGTGGTTATTATGTCACTTCCCAGCAGATGTTTCTTCATGTGAAAAACATGTTTAACTCCTTTTTTTGAATAGCTTGTAGTCAATTGTGCTATTGACGACAAATGTGGAATTCTGCTTGTATTTCTACTCTTTACAGTTTAACATTATCTTACCCAACATCCACTTGTTTAACACAGGAAAGAGGAAAAAAGCCATGTTTCAGTCAGATACAACATCTAGGATATGAGAAGTAAGCAACCCTGAAGCCCCCAATGTGTAATGTCCTCACGACCATAACGACCATCGTCAGCTAGAAGAAACCATCCCCCGCACTGCAGGGGAATCAAGGCCTGACAGATTTTCACAGGCTGACTTGCAGAGAATCAAACCCCTCACCCACTGCAGGTCACTCACTTCTCAGTGGCAGCAGTCTCCACTGTTCAACACTCAAAGTTAGGATCTGAGAATCATATGGGTGCTGGTCACTCCACCTCTTCAGTGTAGAAGAAATTACATATTTTTGTCCACTTCATCAACTGAAGGCCAAGTAAATATAAAAATATATCTATAAAACTGTGTGTGAATGTAATAAAGACAGATTGCTTTCTAAAGAATGCACAAAGCCACTGAATCAAATGTACATAGATCATACAGAGATGAATAACATTTTTTTTTCACACATATGAATACTCGGCCTCTTTTAGGGATGCATCTTACTCCATAAATGTGGTAATTTTACATGTCGGTATCATCTTTCTGAAGCTGGCAATACTGTATTATAGGCATCATTAATAACTTGTTAACTGACTGTTAATTATACTTTTGTCAATACTCCTTGATAACCAATGAAGAAATGATAACTAATTAACTTTACCCATTATAAGTAATGTTATAGATTGTTATTTTATTAGTCAAATACCAAGACTTATACAGTCTTGTATAAATACATAAACTAAGTATTAATGGTTTCCAACTAATTTGTAAACCTTTGTAAAAAACAAAAAAAGTAAATTATACAATATAAATATCTCTTGGATAGATAGACCAAATATTTATAACACTTTGTTAACTATTAATAGTTGGTTTTTGAAAACTGTTTATAAACATTGTTTGGATGGTTTCTATAAAGTTGCAACTGCTAATGGTAATAAACTGTTAAACTGTTAACAAATACCATGTAGCAGATCTTGATACTATTTGGGAAGACCATTATAAAGTTGCAGTTGCTATTTAAATCTTTTGAGTCACTTAATAAATAATGTCTTTCTAAGCACTTTGTAAAGTATACATACACGTTTGCCCTTCATTAAATTTTTAATAGGTTACAAAAGTTGCAAAACAACAATAACCCACTACATTTATCTTTGGCTCAAAGTTGCATGTCAACATTGACTTTCTGTTCATATATGTGTTTAAAATGATAATCACACAATCAGGACACAAATATGTACTCTTTATGTAGCTCACCTATAAAACATTTAAAAGGGCCAAATTAGTTTTACTCCATACAATCAATAACCATTGACAACATTTTAACTATCTAAATAATGTTTGTAGATGCTTTACAGAGTATCTAATTCTGTAGTATTGTTTTACCTCTTTAGTTAAAAACAGAACCTTTTATTATAATTAGAATAATGAAATGTAAACAACCTGTGCAACATCAAAATGGTATGTCATGAAATAACAGATGTAATCATTAGGTAACAAGTTTTTGAAAAAAAAAAAAAAACAGTATTTAAAATGGGAATTAAAGTGGAGAATTGTATGCCTACTCCGTACAATTTCAGGGTGTTCTTCCCAATAATCCAGGGATGTTGTACTAACCAAGATAAGCAGTGTGTGCTACTTGTTAAACCCAGGATGGGGGAATAAGCCACGTTTCAGTCAGTCTAAATCAGATACAGCATCTTGGATATGAGAAGTTAGCAACCCCTTAGCTCAATGTGTCATGTGCTAACGACCATCGTCAGCTAGAAGAAACCATCCCCCGCACTGCAGGGAATCAAGGCCTGACAGATTTTCACAGACTCACTTGCACCGAGTCAAACCCCTCACTCACTGCAGGTCACTCACTTCTCAGTGGCAGCAGTCTGCACTGTTCAACATTCAAAGTTAGGATCTGAGAATCATATGGGTGCTGGTCACTCCCACCTCTTCAGTGTAGAGGAAATTACATATTTTTGTCAGCTTCATCAACTGAAGGCTCATAAATCTAACAATATATCTATAACACCATGTGATTGCTTACTTAATAATGCAGAGCACCACTGAATCAAATGTTTAACATCTTAGAGAGATGAACAACAATTTTTTCACAAACAAATGAATATTTAACCTCCTTTAGGGATGCATTTCGCTCCATAAATGTGCTGGTAATTTTACATGTCAGTGTCATCTTTCCTAAGCTGGCTGTTAACAGACTGTTAATTTCACTTTTGTCAATACTACTTGATAACTAATAAATAAATTGCAACTACTGATGGTACGCTGATACACTGATACACTACTGATGGTATATTGTTAAACTGTTAAAAAATACCATGTAGTGGATCTTGACATATTATTTGGGAGGCCATTTTAAAGTTGCATTTGCTGTTTTAAATCTTACAGTCACTTAAAAAATGCTTTGTTTCTCAGCGCTGTGTTAAGCATGCATACACGTTTGCCCCCATTAAATGTTTTATAGGTTAGAAAACTATTTATTTTCATATATAAGTTCAAACTGATTTATGACCAAACCTTTTAAATTTATATATCACTGCAGCTCAAATGAAAAGGGTTCAGGAGGTGAAAAATGGACTACATAAATTCAACATTACAGATCAATAACAAAACCTATGTTACAAAACTACAATAATCCACCATGTTTTTTCTTTGGCTCAATGTTGCATTCTGACATTTTATTTCTGTTTCCTGAATATGTTTAACATGATGATCAGACGATCACTCTTACTCTTTAGTTTTGTTTTACTCCTATAGTTGAAACCAAACCTTTTATTATGATTAGAACAATTAAATGTTAACTTGGCACAATAAACTATGTAACATCACAATGGTTTTGCCATGAAATTCATGTAATTATTAGGTGATTAAATATGTTCAAATATTTAACTATCCAGTAAAAAAAAAGTACAACTTTTGTATCAGTATTCAAGCTAGTGGGAATTTGAGTGGAGAATTATATGCCCAATCTGTAAACTTTTAGGATGTTCTTCCCAATAATCCAGAGATGTTGTACCAGCTAAAATAAGCACTGTGTGCCACTTGCTTAACCCAGGACAGGGGACAGACCCATGTCTCAGGCAGTCAGAGTTGGATGTAACATTCTAGCTAATATAAATTAGCATCTCTGAAGCTTAATGTGGAATGGCCTATTGACCATCGTCAACAACAAAGAAACCAACCCCCACACTGCAGAGAAATCAAGGCCTGGCACAGAGCTGCACACGCTGACCCCTCACCCTCTCCAAGTCACTCATTTCTCAGAGGCAACCTTAAAGGCACATGGGTGCTGGACACTCCACTCAGTCAATGTGGAGGATTGTTTAATGCTTACATCATAAACTAAAAACCCTTTAAGGAATTTGAAATTCTTCATATAAACCAAAACTGTGTTGAATAATAATAAGTCCCTCTGGTCACTGCAGCATGCACACAGAGAGATGGCAAATCATTTAATCCAATACAAAATGAGTAGTCAGCCTCTGTTAAAGACACAATCCATAAATGTGCTGGTAATTTTGCATGCCAGTACACCCATTTAAAAACTCTCAGTTCCCTCTCCTACAACAGAAGACTTTAAAGGTCGTACACAGCAGACAATCCAATCCAAATCTCTCAGCGTTATTTTTTTATTTTACTTGAAAGTGAATCCTATTTTGATCCTAGTTCTGCAGTTTTTGTATTGTTGGCTGTTTTATATTTCTTTAGTTGTTTTAGTAGTTGTAGTTGTTTTGGTTTTCTTGAGATCTAGTAATGTGTATATACAATTTTGTCTGTCTAATGCAGATTTAAGATTAATTTAAAACATTGGAGAAAATATAAAACAAAACAAAACAAAACAAAACAAGAAGTGTCATTTTGTACAGGCCAAGAGGGGACAAAGTGTGGACTGACTTTCCTTTTTTAGAATTTAAAGTTAAAGTACAGCCAAAAGTACAGCCAAAAACCTATAGAATTTGAAATAGTTCATCTCAGCAGTTGAACAGAGGGTTTCAGAGGTTAATCATTCCTCTAACTGACTTATCCCTGTAACTGAGACAAACTGATTGCTCACAAAACCTCCCATATTATAAATACCATTAAAGATTGCTCTCGTCATTTATATCATGATGGGTTGTCAATGTGTTTTCAACACAAGGTAAAAAGGAGCACACTCTTAAACAGCAACTCAAAAACTTATTCAGGTGCACGATTCAAAAAGCAATGTACGAAAAAACTAAAAAATGATATTTCTATCTCCAATTTCCTAAAAAAATAAATAATTTTATTATTACATTTTTGTAAGATTATTTTCTTTGAACAATAATGCATCTAACTTCTTTTTTTCCTATTCTTTGTCATTTATCCATGTTGAAATGGGAATGTCACTCTATACTATATATCTAAGATGGAACTTGTGTCATTATATACCAGCCAACAGTGGACTCATGTCACTTTATACAACTCAAGTGTGGACCTCTTTTCTGTAATGTGGAGCGACAAATAAAATGGATTCCTATAGATGGGCACACATACATTGGATTTCAACCATAACAATAAATGCCAAATTCAGCTGATTCCTGTGAATTCTGAGAGACCCTGCAATTTTGTCAAATCACTGCAACTATACAGAATTCTTAACTATTTAAACCGGTTAAAATCTGATTTTCACTGTATGTCTGCCCACAACTAATCCACTCAGTTCCTCAGTTGCCCTCTAAGTATTTCTGAGTGGCTCTGATGTTTTACAAAGAAGACTTTGGACCAGCAAAGCTATTTTTAAATTATTTGCTTCATTTTATGCAAATATTGGCTCTGAAAAGGCATCATTCAATGATGATGAAACTTTATTCCTTTTTTTAAAAAAAAAAATAACATTTTTGTTTTAATATTCTTTTCCCAATAGAAAAAAAAACTTTAAATCCTCAAAAATAAAACCTAAAACTTGCATGGCATTTTTTTTGCTTGTAAAAACTGTTAAATGGAAGTTTTGAGTACGTCCATCCATATTCTCAAGTGATGCTAGCCACGCAAGATGTATGCAGATGTGCCTCGTGCTGTCTGGCTGTCTACTGACGTATAATAACAATGCCGCTGGCTCTGTCCGGCTATGTTCTCATCTCACATCATCCTGCCATGATCCAGATTGATGCAGGTATGCCAAAAGCACTGACAGAGGGAATGTATTTGAAAAGTTAACAATGAGAATGGACTGGGGTAGCTCCCTTTTTAAACACAGTGTCAAGCTATAAAATGGTAAAGACATCCACAACGGCTGAGCCTTTATATATCAGTTACATGTGTCATTATGTACCAGCCAACTGTGGACCCCTGTTGCTTTATACTACACAAGTGTGGACCTCTTTTGCCTGTAGAGTAGATCAGCAAATAAAATGCATTCCTGTGATTATAGAGAAACAAAACATATGTACATTGTAAGATTGACAGAAATCTAGTGCTTCTAGTGCATCTAAAAACTCAAAGGGAGTTTTGGAGGATTGAGCTAATCTCAAGGTTAAGTTAAATTCTGATAATAAACTAATTTAAGCAATTCATTAAAATTAGTAAAGATCTTGCTGGTATTTTCTCTCCACATTTTCTTCCTACCATTATTATTATTATTATTATTATTATTATTATTATTATTATTATATTGTTGTTATTGTTATTTCTCCTTTCTTTAGATTTTAAAATATTTCCTTGCCCTCTGGGGAAGCCGTATTGTAAAACAGTGTCAAGCTAGATGGTTAAGCCATCCACTAAAACTGAGCCTTTATAGTTTGTTATAAAATATTAGTTATAATTATAATAATCACAGTCATTGTAATCATAGTTGAGGAATAATTTTTGAATTATTTAGGTGAGATTCTTTTTGTGTAAGTCTTATCTATCTCATTTTATTTATTCTTTACATGGTGGAGTGTGAACGTCACTCCATGCTATCCAAGAGGGAACTAATTGTCATTATGTACCAGCCAACAGTGGACTCATGTTGCATTATCCTATGTTTGGACATGTTTTCTATAATGTGCACCCACAAACAAATTACATTTCTATGAGTACAGACTGAGAGTGTATATTGAAGTATATTGAAAAACTGATTGACATTCAGTGCTCGTGAAAACTGGTCAGGTCAGTATCGTCAGGGACTGAACAACTTTAAAGGTCTAGTCAAGGTCTGATGTTACATCATTTTACATAATTAAACCTAAAAAGAAAAAATCTTACTGCTGATCATTTTATGTAAAGGTTTATTCTGCTTGGATTATAGTTTTCTTGCTTTTTTTAAGGCTCTAAAATACTGATTTCTCTCCTGCCTTCTGGGTAGCCCTTTATTTTAATACAGTATAGAGCTTAAAACTTATGAAATCACCTAAAGCCAAGCCTTGAATTTTAATGCAAAGACTAATAACAAATCACGTTTCAGGAGACTGGTGTCTTTATTAACCCTATCATGCTATTTGTATCATATTTGATACATTACATTCTGTGGCCTTCATGTCACCCACATTAACATTACTAAAACCTGTTTAACGGCCCATCTGCAGTCTGAAAGGCTGCTGGGGAGAGGAGTGTTAAAAGCGACGTGTGTGAATGGGTCGTTCAAATACCAGCTCCAACCAGGAGGGAGAGCTCTGAATATGGATATAAACACTCACACACACTTTGGTCCCCTCTTGGCAAAATCTGAAAAAATTTCACCAGAGGCCATAACACATGATTTTATGATGATTTAGAGCATGTCCAAGTGGGGACTTAAAAATGTCCCCTGTTAGTTTTGCCGTTCCCTGTTGGTGACTGTGTAACGATGAGTATGTTCCCTGTTATATATATGCGCGAGTGCACACACACACACACACACACACACACACAAACACACACTGAAAGAGAGATGAAACATGGGTTAGCCTCACTTACTTCACTTTCTGAGGCAGATTGTGTGTCACAGTCTGTTTGAAAGTTAAAAAATGATCCATTGTGGCTCAAAATGCCTGATGAGGCATATATGACACACTGAATATATGTGTAAAAGTCAGCTTTTAGCATTAGCTAGCTAACAAATGCAATATGTTGGATGCATGTTACTGTGTATTTCGATACATATTTTAGTTTAAAAAAGTACTTAAATTAAAAACAAAAAAACAATGATTTAGCAACACCCCTGCAGTAATTCTGAGGACCCCCTAGGTGCTGCAGACCCAATTTTGAAAAGCCAGGTCTTAACCAATAATAGCTTAGTTTAGTGTTGTTTTTGACTTTCTAGCTTTGATTTTTTTTTATTTGGTAATAAATATTTAATCTTATCCCGACAAAACTGAAAATAAAAATAAAAATAAAATAGAGGCATTAACTTTTTAATTTTGTTGAATCAAATCTGTTTTCAATTACTTCTATATAACATTTCTTAATTTGCTAAATGATTTGAATTGTCACTATTTATATATATATATATACACATATATATATATACACACTAGTGTAAAGGCCATATATTGTTTTGCAGTGGCCTGAATTTTAGCAAAGAGATCTTACCAAGTCTCTGTTATCTACAGCAATATGTTTGTACCAAACAAAAACATCTGCCAGGGTGGAATGGAAAAGACTGCTGTGCTTGCTTGTAGAAAGGGGTTGTTTGCAGTGTGGTTTCTAGCATAATCTGGCTGTGCAAGGGTAGTATTGTGTTCTTTTGTACATTAGTTTATCTTTATATATCTCTATATACACCCTTACCACCGTTTGCACTCTCTGGTAAGATGTAAGTACTGGTATTTACTGTGACAGTAAAGTTGGCTCTACCCTAATCTGTTGTTAGGTGCTTCGGTAGTAAAACCACCGGTGAGTGAATGCACTTGAATGGTGGTTAACAAAAAGGCAAACCTCCCTGAACAGACTTCTGTTTCGATGTGTGCAGCTGTATAAAGGCAAAGCAGGATGGGACTGAAAGTGTGCGTGCTTAGCTGTCACTGAATGATTAAGGGTGAGAAATATATTGCAGTGCTTGTAGCATTGCATGCTGGGAGCGTGGAACTAAGGAGGGTGGTGGTTAAGGAGCTTAAGGTGGTCCAGCTCGGTCGGGATCCGAAGACTTGCTCTGAACGGCGTTCCTTTACCTGCATGTTATTGTGTGTTACATAAAGAGTCTTAATAAGCTTCTTTATCAAATGGTTTTGTAAGCTGCTGTGGACGACTGGCCTGCTTACGGCCCTCCCAGTTATAGATTTGCATAAAATTACAAAAAAAAAAAAAGTTGCAGAGTGTAAACACAGTCGATGAAGGGGAGGGGATGGGGCGCAGTCCTTTATTCTCACTAAGTCAGGTTGACTCCAAACAGAGCTGCCCTGCTGGCTGCTGTCTTCTGGAGCCAGACTTTGTTTGGAACCACAGATGTCAATGACAGGTCAGAGAAGAGAAGTTTGACTGTGTGCCCTTTCACTTTGAGCCCGTTTTCACTGCTGTCAAAATGTCCACATTTTACTTGTGCAGTATATTTTTATGGATATTTATAAAAGAATTGCTCTGAGACATATGAACACAATGTTGCATCAGCCAACAATAATATGTTAGTAATCTTGTTTCCAACAAAATGTAGAACACATTTTAACCGAATAATCCGAAACTAGGCAAGAAAAAATGCAAATGTATGCACTTTTCCATCCACTGCTGTTAATTAGAGTATTGGGAGTTCGATCATTGAGATAAGCAGTAGGTGCATAGAATGTCTTCACTTCCTCTCACTTTTCAAAAATTAAGGCAAAATATCCCATTTATGGCAATATGGTAATAGTGACTTGGGGTTGGAGGTTCCGCCCATATACCAATCCGACCCAACTGCGAGTCAATCACAGATGTTAGCCATGACATCACACTCCCATTTCATAGAATCAAACATGCTGCAACCAGCATGTTAAAATGCCCAACTTTACAACCATTCCATTTCCCCTTTCATGACAACTAAGTGGAAGGTGAATTGCTTGATTTACATGCTGTCTGCAAAAGGTCACTTCAGTCTATGAGTCAGATCCGCCCCTCCCTCCTCCACAGCTCCACCCTTTCATCCAAATTTGGTCACTTCTGGCTCCAAAAAAACCAAGATGGTGATGGCCAAAATGGCAAACTCAAGGCTTCAAAACAGGAGTCCACAAACTAGTGGCTGACATCATGATAGCCACATTTATTGCAAGTATGTTTTTTGAATGGGGGTAAGATTAGATCATTTGAAAATACCTGGTTGCCAGCTGCTTCTGGTATTATAAGGGATATTTAAAAAAAAACAAAAACAAAAACACAAACATAAACAAACAAATGAGAACAAAGCAAGTGAAAAGTATCCAACTTTCCACCTCTCCTGAAAACAGCAGACCTTGCTGTAAACGTCTTTGCCATGGGCATGTCTGCTATACCTTTCAGGAAATATTTGGTGTAACTGGTAAGGTAATTGTTAGTTTACCTGTTTGCTATCTGTTTCTGAAAACACATCAGTTTTGCTTATGTTGTTCCACATCGGTGCATGTCTACAAACTATATGACTGTCTTCCCATTGTGAGGTTCATGAAAATAAATGCAAAGTGATCTTGTTTTAAATGAATATTATGTTAATCATATAGTATATTTTTTAAGGCAAGCTGAGGGCCTTTTAAAATCAGTCTGAGGGCCACATTTGGCCCCTGGGCTAGAGTTTGGACATGATCAGTCTATAGCATCAAACAACTAATTAAAACTAAACCTATCATAAAAAATGAACACCACAAAATCCTCTCTGGGGAAAAATTGACCTTAACTTTAATATTTTAGTTTGGCTCATGTCCAATCGGCTATCAAAGAGGGGGCAGGGTTTATAACCTATACTGCAACCAGCCTCCTCCTATCACCTGAATTGGGATACAATGATTAAATCATGCAGCTCTTCTCAAATTTCTAAATGTTATTGCACCAAATGGATCAATGATAGTGAAACGAGATATTTGTAATGCTAAAAAAAAATGAATCCACTGATGTTACAGACATATCCTCAGTCATGTAAGTGTATGGGAAAAATAATTTTGGGGCCCAATGACATCTGACGGATGTAATGACACTGTTTGGCCAAATAGTGGCTTCAAAGCCGAGTACACTTCCCAGGGGCAAATTTCTGTATCCTAAAACCTCATTACTACTGCACAAAACACCTGCTGGCATCTGGCTTTTTAATGCAATAAGAATGTGTATGATCTGCATTTACACCTGGGTCAAATGACTCTGCAGTAGACACAAGGTTTTATCAACTCTGGCTCCAATAGCCATTGATGGGAACACAACACGCAGGTGAACACGGTAATTTCAGCTCCTTAACTGGCAACATGCAATGATGTACTGTCACTAATCACTGTCCGTCTCCTCCTAAGCAGCAAAACACAGAACTCAATACATCTGCACCGAGTTTGAAAAAGAGACTGAATAAGTAATAAAAAAGAATATAATATAATATAATATAAAAAGAGAAGAAACCACTGAAAAGTTTTCAAAGACCTCTGTTCTTGATGCGGTCAACTGTTCACCTGTTGTTCTGCCTGTCTGACGTCACAAGGACACACCAACAAAATAACCAACGCACACACAAAAGCTGACAGAAACGCAGACTCGTGCAGTGTGCTCACTGGCAGTGGGAATGCAGTATTTTGCGGCTTTACCCGTGTTTGAAAAAAACACATTCATGGTTTAATTTTGGTAGGAAAGCAGTATATGATATCAAGTGCATGAACTGCTTACTCTGCCTCTGATTAGCTCACCCTGACAGTCTTACCTGAAACCTAATCAATCCCACTCCTCTAGCCTAAACCTCACCAACCAACGAAGGGAATGAGTGCCAGCCAATCAGAGAAAGAATAGGGTGGGTCATGCATTTGCTATCCTAGGAAACACAAATTTGCTTCCTGCAGGCCTGGAGCTGTCATGTCATCCGTCTTTGAATAAGGTCTATGGTCTGGTGGCAAAGAAGAAGAGGGCATGAGATGAAGTTAAAAGAGCTAAAGTCCAACCTCAAATGAAGGAAAACAATGGATGCATAATAACAGGGAGAGGCCTGTACCTCTGATAGTGCCCAATAGTGCCTTAAGTGACTGTACTATTATTAGCATAGGACATCCTAATGGAGCTGAGCCCCTCGGCCTGGCAGCGCCTCACTCATTGCATTGAACTTCAAAGGATCACAAGAATAAGGTTAAAAAATTCAGCGGCTGCTTTAAAATCAGTTTGAAATCCCCAGTGAAAACGAGGCCAGTGTGAATTTGACAGAATAGCGCAGTGGTAACATCCTCTGCTCTACGTGCAACCGTTACCAGCAGCAGGGCTTGAAAAGCAGCCATCAGCCACTTCCAAGCTGTGCACCTCCTTCTCACCATTTGCCATCTCTCTTTTACCCTTTACAGTGGTGAAAAACTGCAGGACCTTTCTTTTGACATTTGTTATCCTGGTGCTATCATGTGCTATCTAATTAGATGAGGAGGTAGACTGTGGCCTCTAGCAGCGAGATGGTGAGATACTTTACTGGAGTGAAGCCGAGATCTTCTCCCTCTCCTTGTCTCGACCTGTTTGGGCGCTTTGGTGTTGGCAGGTTTGTATTTCTGTGTGATACATGACAGCTGATGATCTGCTGATCTTATAGAGGGGAAAACAAACCAACTGAACTGACTGCACACATACAAATTTATGCTGATAATTTCTGCTTGCAGACAGTCAACAGCTGTTTTATGTTTAAAGGGCATACTTTTTTTTTACTTTTTACTTTTATAACACAACACTATTTATCTTATATACATATATATACACACATGCACATATAAATACCCAAGCACCTAAAGCTGAAACCCAGAAATAAAGAACAGTATTGTAACAAAGCTAATTTCCTCCAGAAATAGCAGACAATACATACAATATGCATGAGCTGCAGGTATATATATATATATATATATCTATATATATATATATATACATATATATGAAAGATACAACACCAATATAATATTGCAATATATATGCACAGTGATCAAAGTAACTGACAGGCCCAGACCATCACAGTTCAACTGAGACAGAACACAAGGCACTACAATAGAGCATTTATTTTAAGTATTAGCTTTGACTGCCAGGTAATGTTTTTTGATTTAGCAAATGTAGCCAGGCTGTGAAAAGCTCTAACTGTGCAATGTCCCAATAGACAGCAAGTGCAAACTGCCCAGCAACATGTTTATTCTTGCTGTAAAGTTGGGCATTCTAATATGGAGGTCTATCTGCATCGACTCAATTTTGGAGCCAACCTCAAGCGGCCATTAGAGGAACTGCAGTTTTTGGTACTTCCCTGTTAGTTTGATTTTTTAACCCTGGATGTTGCCGCTTTCATAATTTCTAAGAAAGTGGGTTGCTAAGACTTAAACCCCCCCCCCCAGAGACATGGAGGACATTTAAAAACAGTTTTCACAGTCAAAATGGCACTCACTGTGACTATTAAATTGACTCTGCCATGTAGAACTAGTGGAAAGTCCCTCTAACATTTATCCAACTTGCATTTATTGCGTTACTTCAGACCATGAGCTGCTCAACAACCAATATGAGCAGTTCAGCAAGACCAAGTGCTGGGTATGTGCCTTGCTCAAGGACACCTTGACTCATTTTCCATTGAGGGTAGAGAGACATTTGGTCACTTAAACTTCCTGCTGGTTTCAGGACCCAGACTGGCATCCTTCTGATCCCAAGCCAATTTCTCTAACCTCTTAAGCCCTTTCACTACAAACTGGGTAAAGATGCTTTCATCAGACTACCCTCCGAGATGAAAGCAGCGACTGCTGCTCCTTTTGTACCTGTGATTACACCTTGATTGGACGTCAGGTACCAAAACCGGACTGGGGGCAGCAGGAGGGCAGTGAGAGGGCAGCTAGAGGCCACTGTGAGCCAGCAGAAAGTGAGCTCTGGTTTTGTGTGCCAACCAAATTGTCTCACAGTTAGAAATGGCCTTTATTAGCTCATCCTGACCTTCACATCTCGACTGACAGAGCAGAGCTGCATTGCACTCAGCCAATTTCACAAACAGCTCCGGCCACAGGCTTTCAACAAACCTGGAAAATAAAGATGGAAAAACCTGATGTCAACATTAATAACTCCCTGCCCCAGCAGACACAAATAGAAAGAACAGGCTGATTGCAGAGACTGGGTCGGGAACATCAGAATGCTCTTACCTAAGACGAATTATCTTCACTATTCCAGAGGAACATTTGCCTGCTATGATGGATATTTTCAGTATGAGTAAGAGGAAGCCAAGTTGATCAGAAAAGCTCTCTCTGCAGTTCCCCTCTGAGGTCACTACACAGGCGTAATTACACAGTTTCTCACAGTTCTCCTCTGTGGCTGCTGTGCAAATACTGCCATCTATTGTTACAAACTGAGAATGTGCAACAGTTCACCTCTGGCAGGCCTGCCAGGCCCACACAGTTCAAGATTAAGTGTGCACTCCAAACAGCAGCAACATTTGCTTTTCAGTTTTCAGTGCTCGATGTGCAGCTACTCATAAACTGCTGCAATTCTGAAAAAAACAAAACACTTTCAGCAAGACATCTGCTACTCAAAGTTTATACCAGCTGTTTGAGATAGCAATAATTTTTTCTGCAAAATGTCCTAACAAGCATTCACTTTCTGACTGATAATTAAAATTAAACAATTGGTGATCTGATGTTTATATTAACCCTTTGAAACCTGAGCAGATCGATTGATTGAGTGGCAGTGAGCAACTTAACATGACCCAAAAATTTGCAAAACATTAGTTTTATATATATATATATATATATATATATATATATATATATATATATATATATACATACACACACACACACACACACACACACACACACACATATATATATATATACTTGACCTCTAAGAAAAAAAATGTCATGAGGTCAAGGAAAGATGTCAAAGGGGATTTTGAAGGACTTAAGAAAAGAAAGCTGATTCTATTAACATCAACTAGGGCCCATGATTTAATGAGAACACTCCAGCTAAGATACAGCAATTTGTGACAGGGGCGTTAAGTAGGGGGGCAATGACCCCCCCCCCCCCCCCCCCCTTTAACACACCAAACTGACATGTATGTTCTGTGCCTGCG
The DNA here is from genome assembly GCF_008729295.1 of Plectropomus leopardus. NCBI lineage: Eukaryota > Metazoa > Chordata > Actinopteri > Perciformes > Serranidae > Plectropomus > Plectropomus leopardus. Next base: position 33,410,517 of record NC_056463.1, read on the forward strand.
TTAGAGGTAATACCCCTCCATACCAGCAGACGGTGGTTGTTTATATTTATCATTCAAAAAGGAAACCAGAGGACTGCCTTGATGCTACTTAGACAGTTAGCACATTAACAACACAATCCAATGTTGAAAGAAGAAAGCATATTTACTCTGCGGCAATGAACAGCAACATAATAGCAACAGGAAGTGTTTCTGCAATGGGCTCACTAAGAAAAAAAGCAACCTTACCTCTTATGACAAGTTTGTTTCGATCTCAGTCCCTCTTGACTTGAGTCCCTTGTTTACATTTTTCATACACTGATGGGCTCCATGGCTGCCGCCAATTCAGCACTAAAGCTGATTAGGGTCAACGGTGCAGGACACACCACAGAGGTGAGGACCAATGGTGCTCACCAACAGCCCAACATCAACGGACCTGCAACCGTTGGCTTGGTCACAACCTTTATAGCCCCAGTGCTCAAACCACGTCCATCTTTGAACTGGGCCTTCATTGTCGTATCTGATCCCTAACTGGTTCTTGAATGGTTGCAACATTATCAAGTTGACAAAAAACAGTCAGACAGACAGACCGACATGTAAACTGTGACCAGGTGTACCTGTTTTCCTGGCTGATCTTTGTCTTGCAGGATGTTGGTGGAGGCAGAGGGTCGTCATTAACCTCATGAGTCACAGCTGAGCCCACTGCAGTTCCTGCCACCTTCTAAAGACTCCTTCTCTTCCCATGCGGGCTCAGCTGTGTATCTTTATTTACTACACATTTCCAAGCACCCACACACCACATATACACGACTGATTACTGACTTAGACATTCATTCAGTTCTTTATGGTTATTTTTGATAATAAATATGCTTTTAAGTTTTGTACACTTGCCTGGTCTCCCATCTTTGTTGCAGCCTGTGAGCTGGGCTGTGACAAAACGCTTGGCAAAATACTGAAAAGGGTTTCTGTGACCGTTTCTAATACAGATGGTATCACCTAGACTACATTTTGCCATGATCACACACGCACGCACGCACACGCACGCGCATGTGCACGCACACGCACGCACGCACGCACGCACGCACGCACACACACACACACACACACACACACACACAAGGTCAAAATAATACGAGCTGTCATGTTGTTGTCATGGCTGGTAATCAAAGAAATAGCTGTCACATTGAGAGTGGCTGCTCATGCTCACCTTGCCGTCAACTCATATTTATCCACATGAATCCCAATTAGTATGACTGTATGAAAATAATAGTTGCATTTATGCATGATAGGCTTATCAGTTTTGGAAACTGACTGCCACAGGGAGTCACTGGACAGCATCATGTCCTTTCCTTTAGTAAAGGATGATCCAGTGTAACCTTTGCTGGTTACAGCCCACCTGAGCAAAAAACACTGTTAGACTGCAGCCAGGGTGTACATGGCTCCGTGATGCAGCTCATCACCTTTTGAGTCTTGCTATTGGGTGATTCAGTGCTTGAGGGCATTGTGGGTAGACATAATTGCAGTATTTACACCTTGCTATCAGTAATTTTTGGCGTCTTTTTACAAAATTTTTAAGGCCTACTTCTTACCGAAGATGCATCAGTTAAGTACTTGATGACATGAGGTGCGGGTTTGACTGGAGGGTTAAGCTCACTGAAAATGCAATCAGTGATGCAATGTAATTGAGTAAACTTAGTCAAGTACTATACTTTAGTAAGGTTTTGAAGTACTTGTACTTAACTTGAATGTTTCATTTCAGACTACTTTCTACTTCTACTCCACTACATTTCAGAAGCAAATATTGTACTTTCACTCGACTTTTACTGGATAGCTTTAGTTACTCACTACTTTGCAGATTTAGATTACTACTACACAAAATAATGAAATTAAATCAGACAATAAATGCAGCATTGTAGATTAACCCTCTGAAACCTGGGATAATTGGCTTGATTTTTTTGATTAAACAGGGAAATGACCTGAAAAAAAACTGCTTAAAATATAATTATGAATCATGCTACTTTACCTAATGAGTAGTTTTACTTTTGATACTTTAAGTATGTTTTGATGCAAATACTTATGTATTTTTACTTAAGTAATATGTAGACAGAGGGACTTCTACTTGTTAGAGAGTATTTTTACACTGTAGTATTGCTACTTTTACTAAAGTAAAACATCTTAGTACTTCTTCCATAACTGAACACAATGCAGACAATTTGTGTGGAAAAACAATTTATTTTTACAATTAAACACATATATTGAATGAAAGGACATTTTATGGTACAAGACAACAGATGGACGACGAGGGTAACTCTCCGGGCCTCATAAATATTGTTGTGTAAGTCCGTGTCCTGGTTCTGAGTTTAGGCGTCACAGGTCGAGGAAGAAGCGTTCCACCTTCATCATGTATGCTGGCTTTAAGTAGCGCTGCAGTTCACTTTTCTTCAGCCACAGAAAAGGAGCATTTGGGGCAGCAGGGGGAGCGCTGCCTGACAGAATGGCTTTGAAGAAGAACACCTTTCTTCCAACCAAGTTCTCCGTCCGAATAGCCTTGGGCAGTTTGTACTTGTACACTCCACAGGGGGCGTTGCCAAGGAAAGTCGCCTTGAAACCAGCTGCTGTGGGAAGAGAACAGGGTTGAGGTCATTCAGCTGGAGACTAAAGGTGAGCTAAAGTGCAGATGTTTGGAAGTTGTATGCAGATTCTGCAGCTGCACTTAGTTTATGCTGTGTTATAATTAAGTATTTCTCCAATACAGTTTCTCACTCTCTGCTATGACAACAAAACACTTTTCCCAATTAAGTTTTAATTAAATCTCATGTCGTCTAAATCACATGCTCCGAGTTGGCTCAACATGCAAAGTGAGGCACTAACACCGCCATGTTCGAGACACAGCTCCCACTGAGTCTGCTTATTTTAAAAATGGATCGACTCCTGCTACTGTGAGGCACTTTAAATGAAACCCTCCACCAAATGGCACATGTTAATGTCAAATGGAAAGTCTTAATGGGGAGTGATTGATGGAGTTGGCACATTAATAGTTCATGAGCAGTGTTGTGAAACAGTTTAACATGGCTCAGTCATTGGCGTTTTATTTAAATGGTTAAGAGTGTAAAGGCTTGATTTCTGTCGAAATCAGAGAAAAAAAAAGAGAAAAAGCCCATTTTACAGCAAATGTTAAATATCTCATGTGAGGGATCATGACAAAGTCTCTGGAACATTTGTTCATGTGTTGCCAACTATGACCCCAAACCTCCTCCCTGTCAATTGCTCACTGCTGTTGATCCCAAAGCTGACATCAGTGGAAGTGACAACCGCAACAGACTGGTGGGATATGATTGGTTAAATGCTGCATATATATACATGTATTGTCTGTTTGAGGTTTAAAGGGACAGTTCACCCCCCAAACTGAAAAAACATAATTTTCTTCTTACCTGTAGTGCTATTTATAAGGCTAGATTGTTTTGGTGTGAGTTGCCGAGTGTTGGAAATATCGGCAGCAGAGATGTCTGTCTTCTCTCCAATATAATGGAACTAGATGGAACTCAACTTGTGGTGCTCAAAGCACCAAAAAATACATTTAAAAAAACTCAACAGCAATGACTCTTTCCAAAAAGCATGACCTGGATACTCAAGATAATCCACAGACCTGCAACAACAATGACAGCATACTCGTTTTTATTGTTGTTGTTGTTTTTTTAAATATGTGTCCCTTTATCATTCTGTGCCCCCTCTCTAAATCCAGAGGTTTTTGCAGGTCTGTGAATGCAACACAGGCGGAGCTCTCAATGAGTTCTTTTTTTCCTCCTTTGTGATTTGCAGGGTGGATTATTGATCTGTCGATCAGTTCAGGGCTAATCAGATGATTGGATGAGAGGAGCAGCTGCTGTGAGTGAATGCAAACATTTACGCACAGAAGAATGAACCATTATATTCCACTTTCAATGCGCCTGCTGCTCCATCAGTGCCCAGAGTATGCTCTGCACTCTGGGAATGTGGTGCAATCACAAAGTGAACCATATACATACATACATACATACATAAAAATACACACACACACACACACACACACACATACACACATATACATATATATATATATATATATATACATATATATATATATATATATATATATATATATATATATAATATTTGTTGTTCAAAAACAACAAATATTTGTGGAGGCAGATGCTTTAATAGTGGCTGGCCACTACAAATAAATTAATGTGTGAGAAACCTCTAAGCTGAAGAGGATGCCATTATTGTTTACATCTCATGCTATCACAAGCTTGAGCCTTTCATTCATGAATAGATGCACGCTTCTTTCTGTGCAGTGATTTTGTTGGCGGTTGTAGTTTGGTAAAAAGAAAATAGTTCCAACCTGAAACTGCTCACAACAGGTCTGTAGATTATCTTAAGTGCCATCTAGTTCCAATCTAGAGTAACAAACAGCACTACAGGTAAGAGGAGAAATATTTTTGATTTTGGGGTGAACTTTCCTTTTAAGGCTGGTTTGATCCTCCTGTTGTGGTTAATATGGATGATTGTACTGCAAGTCCCACACAGCTATTTTAGATAAGATCACATCAAACTTTAATGATCTTGAGGATAAAACTGGGTCATTACAGCTAAAGAGATTTGGCTGTAGATACAGTAATAATGCAGCAAATGGAGTGTGTTGACAATAATACAAGCTCCAACAGCTGATATTTAGGATATGGATAGTAGCTTATATCCAGCCATAAGCGGTGGCTCTGAGGTTAATTGAAATACATTATAACCAATTCCCACATGCCCTCCGCACTCTTCAGTACCCTTTTACTTAATGTTAACATTCAAAGACGCCATAAATTAAAGGTGAGGCAGTACAGAACACCGCGTTAGCAGTAAATATGTAAATAAAACATTATCTTGCAAACCAGTGATTTAAGTAGTGTTAGTGCATTGATAAAAGCAATACATGGCCTCTTTTTGTAGCAACAACCAATATCATCATTATGCATAGACTTAAATGTATATAATTACAGGAAACTGCATTCATACAGTTTACATGGAAAGCTATGGCCTTATTGTCAATATGAAAATAGTTCTATATCTAAGGAGAACAGATACATGACATTTATTTTAGGAGAGAAGTAAATGACTGGGGATATTAAACCTAAGATTCCTCTGGGACAAAAGCATCGATGACTATTCACTGTGCTTCTTAGGGTTAAAGTTAGTAATGATATTAGTTGAACAATATCATGCAGACCTGCCTGATTGATTGAATAATATACTTTATATTAATTATTATTAAGGAATAAAATTGCTGCCGTCTGGTCCTACCTGTCTTTTCTATAAATTGAATAAAGAAAGATAAATGGTTTGCTGATATGCTGATGTAAAATGTATCTGTAATTAATGCCCCTGTGTGTGACGATTTGAAAACTTTTACTATGATGAGTATTATTCTCAAAAAAGGCACTGTCACAGACAGCTTCGGGAAACTTATGAAAACCAAAGTATAATCCAGAGGTGTGGACTCATGTCACATGACTTGAACTCGAGTCAGATTCAAGTCAATTTGACTTGACAAAATAATAATAATAAATTTAAAAAAAAAAAAAAAAAACAATTTGCAGCTCTACTTTTACTTAAACACCGATGACTTCACTTATGCTTTTGAATTGAAAATACTTGACATCTTCCCCCAAGCCAACAGATTAAAAAGTATGTTATTTAAAAAGTGGTTCACGTATCAATTCATTTTCTTTGTTTCCTAAATCATTTAACATTATCACTAATCCGGACAAGACAACACTTTATGCCCCGGATTCACTTTGTTTGAACCAAACTGACAACATCCCATTAAGTATCATGAAGCGGTAATGTTAAGTCACTTGACGCCATTTGGCAAAATATGATTGCAAAGCTAATTTTATTTTCATAAATTAAAACAGAGGTATGCAAAAGAGCAGGCTGGAAATAGAGATGCAACAACTTCCAACTTTAATGGACAGTTGAAGTTGCATAAAGAATGGTAAGTTAGGGCTAATATTAACACAGCTAAGCTACTGTGGATGTTATGAGCTAATAGTAGTTCTGATTGATATTGCGCTACATTATGAAAGGGAATTGTTAGCACAGCCTTTTTACAATAAACTTAAGTTTGGTTGCTCTTGTTTTAACAAACGAATGCAATTTTCTAACAGCCTTCATGAGATTTGTAAAATTATTAATGGTTTATAAAAGTGTTGGGAAATTCATATTATTAAAGAGTGCATAAAGACTTGAAACTAACAGTTAAGGACTTGGTCCCACCTCTGGTATAACAACACAAAATCTCTGCACACAGGAACTGATATTAACCAGTTATGTCTTCATACCTTACGTTTTCCGTTACAAAGTTAGTTAGTTGATGGCAGGTCTCCATGAGCTTCATCAAACAATAAACTAACTGAGAGAAATGTGATTTAAGTGGAGTTTCAGTGCACCATAGTTTTCACAATTAAATGGAAAAGACTTGAAAATACTAATACTAACCCTGAATATTAATTTTGAGGGTATAGAAATATGGAAGTACCTCTGTTCCATCTGATTTTGAAATTAAAAAGCCATTGAATTTCTCGCACTGTATATTTATGCATTGAAATTAGGTAACTGATTTTTTTTTTGCCTTTGAATTTGATTCACTAACTTATATTCACCTTCTTTTTGTTAAATTCAAACAAATTCAGAATCAAAAATTCAAGTTTAAAAAATTCTACAATGTATATTCAAGTTGCTCACATTCACTAGGCCAAATTCACATGCCAAAATATCAGGTACAAAATACAACTGATATACTTTCAAGTTGCTCAGATTTGATAGGTCACATCCAGCCAGTGGAACTCAAAAATATATCCAGAACAGATTTGCTTCCACATAAAAACCAAATAACAAAAATCTAAATATCAGCAGCTTTGTTTAAGCATCAGTCGTATCAGCCTTTAAAATCTCCTGTTCATGTTACCTGGCAGGGAAGCGAGGGCTCTCTCGGCTGTCTGCCGCAGCGTCTCTCCCTCCTGCCACTCAGTCTGAGGCAGCATCCACAGCTTCTCGTCCCCGACCTGCTGCTCGGCCAGAAGAAGCAGCGTGTCGGCCAGGCAGCGCTCCGATGAGGTCAGGTCCTTATCTACATCAGCTAAACAAGAGACAGGACCGTCAGCGTCCTCACAACAGCTACGTCTCTCTGCCACAGTAGAGCAAAATTCACACAAACTTTGAAAATGTCACAGGGAATAAAATGCAAATTGGGAGTGCTGAAGCGAATAGATTTCCTGGCTGTCAAAAAACCATTAGAACCCTGCACTGAGAGTTATACGAGTCTCTTTCCTCTCTGGTAATTTATTTTAAACCCAGATGTGTGCGACGCTCTCAGATGATCTAAATTTCTTTTGCATTCTGTTTCACTTGATTAATGATAGGAGCGACACAAAAGACTGAATTTTCATAGGGTGTATATAACGCCACTAGTCAAACATTTTGTCTGTTTCCTATATATACTATAATACTGACCTTTAACCCTCAGAGCTGGCTGGAAGCTCTTCAGCTTCTGCTCCCAGGAGTCTTCCAGATCCTGAGCCAAGATGATCTCCTGGTCCCTGACGTCCTCATCATCAGAGTCATAGTCGTTTGACTGCTTGCGGCTCAACCTTTCTGCGTCCTCCAGCAGCCGCAGCTCGTGGTCCGACAGCACGCTTTTCTCCAGCTCCATCTGAAATTAAGTCAGAGCACATTTTCAGCCTCGAGGACCCTTTGCAGACCTGCTTACTGACCCGATTTGAAAACAGTTGCTCTGTGTCATTTATCTTGTATCCGGCTGAAGCTAAACATTATTCTACAGCTGTAAGTGTCACAATGTGTGAAATGACAGTCTTTCTACAGCTGCATAAACCTAAAGAAGCACAGAGCAATATACACAAACAGAATTCATATCATAATAATCCATAATTACTTATTAATAATACTTGTAAAACAAAGCAAAGTGACTGTAACTACGACCCAAATTGTAAAAAAGTTGGGACACTGGGAAAACAGAATACAATGATTTGCAAACATTTTTCGACCAATATTCAATTGAATACAGTCCAAATACCTGATATTTAAAGTTCATTTTGAAAAACCTTTAAATACATATACATTCATTTTAGGAATGCATGATACTGGAATTTTCTTTTGGATGAAATCCAATATGCCAGTATATAGCAACTTAATCGGCCGGTAACCGTTACTGATCTATATAAACATTTTTCTTTCACACCTAATTTTAGTGATTATGAAGTGTTTTAATAGTGGAGTTAACATCATATTATGCAGAACTCAGATGGAGACATGAAATCCAAAGCTTTTCAATGTATGTTATATTCATTCATTTTACAAAATAAGACATAGTATGTTGGCCGATTCTGATGATAACATTGTGCATCCCTGACTCATTTTGAAGTTGAAGCCTGCAACACGTTCGAAAAAAGTTGGAATAGGATCCTGTTTTCTTTTGTTTTTATAATGTGAACGCTCATGCACACCTTCAAAAAACTTGTGGACAGGTGCGTAGGAGGAAGGCATCCATAATATGCAGTGACAGTGTGCGGGAACTCTCTCTTTCACGTTATACACTCAGTAAGTGTTTGAGAACTGAGGAAAGTATTTTTGAAAGTTTTGAAAGTGAAATTCTTCCCTATTTTTGCTTGATAAACGACTTTAGTTGCTGAACAGTCTGGGGTCTGTGTTGGCGTATTTTGCACCTCATAACGCAGTTTGAATGACAGACAGGTCTTCACTACGAAGCCACGCAATTGTAACATATGCAGAATGTTACTTTGCATTGTCATGCTGGAATAAGTAGGGACATCCCTGAAATAGACGGCATCTTGATGGCAGCGTATGTTGCTCCAAAACCTGTATGTAATTTTCAGTATTCATGGTGTCTTCACAGATGTGTAAGTTACCCATATGCTGGCTTTTGAACCTCGCATTGGTAACTATCACGATGATGTTGCAGATGTAGTTTAACGTTTTTCTCTGGACTGCATAGCTTGACGTTTTTATGGACTGGGAATGGCAACATTTCTCAGTCATTCTTTGAGAGTGAGGAATCTGGGCACAGACTGGATTCACACTGCAGATATTAGGAGTTGACACACTGATTATTGCACAGGTAATTTAAAATATCTGAACTGATTCTGTAAACTGAGTATTTGAACTTTTAAGCTCTAAAGCGCATCATTCGTTACATTACCATTATACTGCTATAACGTACTACTGAATATTTACTGTACCCAGTGTGTGTGTATGTCTCTCTCTCTATCTATCTGTATATATATATATACACACACAATATAAACCCGTCAACAAAAACAATATTAGATTTATTATACCCCTATATTTTAACTTTTGTATCTTAGATTCAGATTTTGCTTTACGTGCACTTTTGTTTTGGTCTTTTTTTTTTTAAGGAAAATTCGTTCATTCATTTTCCGTAACCGCCGTACGATTACAGTGGGTTTAAATAAAACATGTTTTCTGGGTTATATATGTGACATAGAACATGCAGATACCAATGTTTGAGACAGGAAACCTCGTGTTACACTGGTTTCTGTGGCCTCTGAGACCGGATTAGGAATTAAATTTGCCCCAAACGTTTTTTTTCCTTATCATGTTTGCAAACTATATTTTAGCGTCAATATTTAGATGATCACTATTTGTTATATCTTTTTTATTTTTTACTGTGTCTTGACTTTTTGTGTGATTGCTTATTGTAGCCTACTAATGATGAAGCAAAATCCTCAGAAGTGTGGTGATAAAGTTTACAGTCTTGTTTGTGTTTTCTGGCACAGATAACTGTAACCAGTCTTTGTACTGAGCAAACTCACCCGGTGCATCATCTCTCTGAACTGCTGCTCTATCGGGCTCAACTCCGCTGAAATGACCGGGAGCCTCTGCAGACACACGGCTGCCATCAAAGTCCACGGAGAACCCGCTCTTTCCGTCAAACGTTGGGACTGCAAAGTCGCCGGACAAACAGAAGTGTTGGAAAACTGACGAAACCCGGTGTATCCGGCCGCTGTCCTGCCGAAACAAGACAGAAACTGTAAGAGAGACTGACCCACCATCCTTCTGCACGGCGCAGCCATCTTTTTCTGTTACGTTCAATGCATCTGACAAAAGTCCGGACACCGGCAACTTCTCATGAAAAACAGGCGGGAGGAGGAGTTTTCAACCAGATTGCTCCATTAGTTCGAGCAGAATACAAGATAAAAACATCAAAACCAGTGCCGGATGTGAAGTCTTCTTTTATGTTTTTCTAGAGCCCGCGACAGATTGATTATTATTTATGAGCTTCAAACGAGTGTTCATTAAGTTTTGATATTTACGACGATTTACGCAGAAACTGAAGGCAGCATGTTGCTACTTCTACCCACAATCCTGTGCAGAGTAACGAACGGTCTATTTAGATAAAATTGGGGGCCGACTGATGTTAATATTTTTTTTAAAATGAAGATATCTCATCGTATTTACTAAGATAATGTGTTTAAATAATTATTTAAAAAATAAAAATATGTCTTTAAATTTATTTTACAAGTAAAGACCGTATTTATAATGGTAATAATAATGTTGTTGTAACCTTACTACCCCTAAAAAAAATAAAAAATATTGGTAGTCTGATCTGGATTCACAGCACCTTCAATGTCACGTTTGTCCTGCGAAAAGTAGCTCAAACAGACAGCGAATTTGTTTTTTAATGCATCAAACATGTATAAATTAAATTGTTTATTAGTTAGCTCTGTGAGTAACGTATGTCGACAGCTGGCTAACTCCCTAAATGCAAATGGGAGCTCTCTGTAAGTGTTGTTTGTGTGTTTTTTAGCATCCCTGTTAGCTAACGGCTAGTTCCAATATGTATGCTGGGTGTTGTTGTGTGAGCCTGAAAGAGAACATAATGTCCACATCACGCCACTGATGGCTGTAGCTGCTCTGGAAATGGTGCCAGTGTAATTCTGTGTGCTCAGGTGTGGAGGCCCCGGCCTGCAGCGGACATTGTGTACCGGTGCTGTCAGACTTCAGGAGACCAAAACATCCAGCTCAAAGTCTGATGAAACCTCCAGAAACTTCAGGTGAGAGAATGACACACGAGCACCTGCACACGTGACTGCGTCTCCTGAGACTGCTGCTGGGTGATTTCTGTTCATTTCTATTTGAATGTACGTGTTTGCGCACTGTCAACACTGCCCATCGCAGTGTACTAATGCTGGTGAGATATTTACCTGAATTTTAATCCTTCAGCCTCATCCCCCCTCTGCCTGGCGAGGACAGTCCACTGAGATGGAGTGGGAAGAAGTTTGAGGAGTTGCCCATCGCTCACATTAAAGCCACATACAACAAGTGAGTGGAATCTGCAAAAATGGCAACAAAACAGTAGGCTATTTTAATCTTCCAATCATTTAGGTTATGTAAGGTTCCCAAGTGGGACAAAAACACCACAGAAAAGGTACAGTTTCTAACATCACTTCAGTAATAACTGCATTATGATAATTGCTGAAACAAAGCCATCTTACATGTTATTAATTTCACCTGTTTTTCTGCCATGACAAGCCAAAGATTTTGTTTTTCCTTTAAATTCTGCAATTTTTTCAGTGTCCAAACTGGCATTTTATTTTGCCACCTTCAAAGTTTTGCAGACCAGCTCTGGAAGTGTCTCCTGATGGACTGAGTGAATAACAACACACGTTGCCTACCTAAGTGTTATTAAAAATCTAGTCAAAGACTCGTATAGAAGGAAGATATTCCATGTTTAATATTATACTACTGTCTTTGTGTTGTGCTTGTAAAAGAGAGCACTGTATACTTAATCTGTCACTTCAAGCAGAAACCGTATAAAAGCAGTTGTACATAAAACTTGTCATTAGTGCAGCAGTGTATGATATACATTCAGGCTGCACAATATGTCTTTTTAAATTGTCATTGCAATTGCATAATAAACACAAAAGGCATCAATATTTTACCCAGGGATTTTTTTGAGTTAGTAGAAGTAGAAAACTGTAATATAAAAAAAGGTCAATGTTTTTTATTTGTGCCTTGTGTTCAGTTTAACTTCCAGTTTGTTCAGTTTAAAATTTGGAAATATTTTTCTTTTTTTTTTTTTCTTTTTTTAATTTTTTATAAGAAATGTGTTGCATTTTAGCAGAATACTGAAAACAACAGAGGGGCAGAACTGATAACTCTTTAAAGGTCCAGTGTGTAGAATTTAGGGGCATCTATTGGCAGATGTGGTATATAATATTGATAACTATATTTCCATTGCTAAATAATCACCTGAAAATACAAAAACATTATCTTTTCATCACCTTAGAATGAGCTGTTTATGTCGACATGCACAGCAGGTCCTCCCCTTCAGAGTCCGCCATGTTGCCTCTAAAGTGGCCCTGAAAAGACAAACCAAACACCGGCTTTAGATCAGGCCATTCTCATTTTAGCCTCGGTCACCATAGTTGTCCCACATGCTTGGCACACGGGAGAAGTTTCAGTTCTGCAACCTCACCGCTTCATGCCTGTAAATCCTACACACTGCAACTTTGAAATGTTCTTTGCAAGTCACGTTTTTATTGTTGTACTCAAAGTTGTTATCACGTTTCATATTTTCCTCCTATCTTGCAGTCCTATTATACATATTTTCTGATTATTCAAAACAAAAGTAGTGAGCGAGTGACCTAGTTAACTGTCCTGTCCTGCACCAGCACACACATCCAGCTGACAGAGAGCACAGGACAGTCGCTGGTCAGGACGTCCTGCGGAACCGAAGGCTTCAGGAATATCAAGAGGTCGACTCCCGTCGCTGCTCAGACTGCAGGCATCTCTGCTGCTACGGTACGATCTCACGTGTTACTCTGCCGCTTGTAACGGACTGTGAGTGATCAGGTTCAGTGCGTTCCTCTCAAAAACACGACTGCTGAGGGTTTGTTTGGCTGCCCTGTTAACCAAACAGGACTGCATTTGCTTTGTTTTATATATAAAAAAAACCACATCCTGCTTTTTCACTCTCTGCAACATCAGGTAATTTATGATTATGAAGTGTTTGTTGCAAATAATCTGCTCTCTCTGAGGACAGACCGGCACAGAGTGCAGCAGTTGGTGTTTAGTGCTCATTTAGACTTTATATTAGCCTGATTTATGAAGACTGCTGGCTAACAGGGTTAAGGTCACAGTACTGATTCACAGTAAACACACTGGAGTAATGAAGTGTGTTATCACATGCTGCCATTATCTTTTATCAGGTGGGCAGATGTGTGAGATTATTCTGACCTTGACTTTGCTGTTTATTAGATGTTGCAGAGATGAAAATTGAAACATGGTAACTGCAGGTGTTTTATGTCTCTAATAGGTGCTGCTATATTAGTGATTGAAAGCTCAGATGGAAAATGACTAAAATCTCAAAAAAGGAGTCATGCCACGTCCTTATTGTATGCTACAGACAATAAAGTGTGGCTTAGTGGAAACCAGATGCAGAGATCAGTGTTTTGTGTGTGTCTTTCTCTGAACAGAAAGCTAAAGTGAAGGGAGTGACGTTTGTCCGTGTTGTGGTCAAAGGTATTGGGCCCGGACGTCTGGTGAGTAGAAGAAGAAAATATGAAATTGCTTATGTTGTGCTTTAATTTTTGCTTTGGGATTTGATTCCAGTGTAGGGCTGTAACTAACAATGTTGATTAATCTGTTGATTCTTTTTTTTTTTTTTTTTACGAGTAATCGATTGGTTGTTTGGTCTATAAAATGTCACAGAATGGTGAAAAATGTTGATCAGTTTTTCCCAAAACCTGAGACGACATCCTCAGATCTCATTTTGTGCACAACACAAAGATATTCATATTACTCGCATGGATTAGAAAATTGAATATATTCACATATAAAAAGCTGAAATCAGAGAATATTTTACTTTTTTTTATCACTCAAACTGCTTCATTAATTATTACATTACTTGGCAATAAATTTGCCAAGTAATAAATTAAAGTAATAAATTTAAATAAACAGTTGGCAACAACTAATCTGTTGATCATTTCAGCTCTATTACACTGTGTATGTAGGTCACCAAAAGTCTTATTTTTTGTTTCAAATTTAAACATTCAACATTTAGAAATCTTGAATATTGTTGCTGTTACACTTAGTTATTATCAGAATTGACTATTTAACTGTTTAGTCAATAAAATATTACTCTTGCTTTGTCTGACCAACAGTTCAAACGCAGCAGTTTTCAATGAACGGTGATATAAAACAGATTAAAGCCGCAAATCCCTCACAGTTGAAAAGCTGGAACCAGAAAATCTTTGACATTTTAGTTGAATGAATGACCTGAAAGAGTTTTAACTTGTCATAATAATTGTCCAAAATTTGTTAATCTATTAATCAAACTAATTGACTAATTGTTTCAGCTCTGCTGATGTCCATATATCCATGATGAGTATTGGTGTGCACTTTTTGAATGGGTATTTAATGAGCAAAACTGCCCTCAAAGTTTCAACGCCAACACATGAAAGTTTATTAAGTATAAAGAGGCATAGTAGGATCAGAGGATAATAAGATGAAAGGGAAACTACTGACTTGTTTTATGCTAATGTAATAGAGAGAGTGCAAACTCAAATAAAGCTGTCACCACATGAAGAAAGTAGAGCCCTAATTAATTTCACTCTTTTTATAATGAGGGTAATTTAAGGCTGTTTAAGGAGCCTCAGACATCTCGATCTGTTCCCATCAGCTGTGTTAATGAATGAATGTGTTTTTCTTTGTTGTTCAGCCCGCAATCAAAGGCTTGACAATGGGAGGCCTGGAGGTGGTATCGATCACCGACAACACCCCCGTGCCGCACAATGGATGCCGCCCACGCAAAGCCAGAAGGACTTGATCTCCCCGAACCAGAATGCACTGCAACAAGGAGGAAGTGCTTGTGTTGTGATATGATAATAAAGTGTTTTGTTGTATAACTTTTCCAGCTCTGAGCTGACCTTACATAATTCATTAGTGGAAATAATTGCAGATGGTGTTATGAATGAGCAGAGCGCAGGTGTCCTCTGCTGCGACTGTCAGCACATGAATAAAGCTTCAGTCTCGCTGCAGACACTCTGATGTTGATTAAGAGACTGATGTTTGCAGAAACAGACCGATGGCCCTGTGTGGGAGAAGAGACAGTACAAGGTTTCACCGCGTCAATGCAGTACACTCTGTCTGTGTTGGTCGCCATGGGGACTGAACCCTTGACCCGGGCCATGTTAACGCAGCACTACACCGCCGAGCTCACAGGACCACACAAAGCAGCTTTAACACGAGGCAAATTCAACAAAATTCTCTTTATATTTTACTTGGAGTATATCAGACAGCCAAACATCAGTTTAACGTGATATAAATACATCATTGTAAAGCTCAGATGAAAACACATTTACAGGTAAGTCCAGTACAAGAGGTGATAATATGGAGACATTAAATGAGAGACAAACATTCACAAAATCATTAATTAGCTATGTGGAGTGCCACTGTGTTTTAGCGCTGGAAAAAAGACAACACAAAACAATTAGTTATCATTACAACAGACTTTTCTTCTTCTCCAGACCTCCAAAGACTTAACAGGTACAGCTGTTGAGTGTTTTTTTAACATTTGAAATACAAGAAAACTCAAATTCTTAAATACCACAGAAAGTCTGTGAGCACATACAGAAACAAAACAGAAAACAAAAAAACAGCAGGCTGCTCTTGTTTAGTGCAAATACTTTGGGCCATTTCCCTTCAGTCGCACTCTCAAAAATGTAGTTGGACAGTTAAAAAAAAGACTGACTCAACTGATGTAGAGAAATGTTGGTACCACAGCACCGCAGAAACAGCACTGAGACTGAATAAAAGCAGACTGTACTCTGATGCAAACACTCAGAATGATTCACTGCACTCTGATGTGTAAAATGCCTCATTTAATATGTACAATCATAACACACAGAAAGAGAAATTAGCCCTTTGAAAGTGACGTCAAGACTCCCTGTTGCAGCTGGTTTCTTTTTCCTAGATTCATTCTAACTTCATACGTTATAAACCAGAAACTCCTTAAATTATAAATCAGTTGAACTTCCGTGGAAACGCCTGAGATGTTAGCACAATAACAAAAAGGCAAGTCAAAATAACACAAGAATGACAGATTGGCTTTCCAAATTCCTGCTGTGTCAACAAAGCATCAGGTCTTCAGCAATATCCAAACTTAAAGAGGCAACAATTTTTTCTCCCATTTCAGAGGTGCCGGTGCAGCTGATAAAACCTTGTTCTTGATATATTTTTACAGAAAATAAAAACTTGAATTTCAAATGACCAAATCATTAAAGCACCAATCTGTAAATTTCCAACCACATAAATAAGTCTTTTGTTACTCAACTGATCAGAGTTTAACAATAGTTTAACACATTAATGACAGATTTAGTGGTGCAGCGTTTAATTGTCTATTAAATCTGTCAATCAATGGAGTTATTACAGTGGGTTCCCTTTCCTCTCTGTATGTGCTACAATCCTTAAGCACACTGCCATCAGCCATTGTAAACCAATACACTTCTTGTCAAATAGCCAATCTCTCCTCATGGTTTGCTGGCTGTTTGTTCTTTGGACTCTAAAAAATCCCCTGGTCATACACAGCCCTGGCTCTATAAATGACAGTGTCTCACACCAAGCTACACAAGCCAACAACAGCTACTCTCCCTCCCGCCGTGACAGTAATAAAGGATTTTTCTGAGGGAGCACTGACGAGAGGGGTCTATTTGTTAGGGTGTTGACTTTAAATATAGTTAAATCTTTCTCAAGAATCAATTACTCCACCTTCACTCTGCTGGAAATGACATTGAGTAAAATATTCCACATCCAGTTTTGAATATGACCATATCAGGAAGGAGTTTATTGGAGCTCAGAGGCACCTGCACTGCACAAATGGATGGTTTTCACTCAACCGTTCAGCCAGTCAGACTTTCACATTCCCAGCAGGGGAACACACAGTTTGGTGCCTTTTGACATCAATAAACACACAGTACTCACACACTGATCTAACACTCATGTGTCAACTACCCTGTATGATGTGTGATCTGGCTGGATGAATTCAACTTTCAGCTGCCACTCTCAGCAAGAGAAGAGAATCCCTACGAGCTCCAGACCTGCTGATCTGAAGTCCTCCCTGACTTTTGACCTCTAAATGGGGCAGGAGGAAAAAGGACCGAATAACTTTAAGGTGTATACAAACGCTCATGTAGGAAAACGCTAAGCTGTTGCTGACAGACATTTCCTTGCACAGAATATTTCTGGAAAGCATTTGAAATGATGCAAAATCCAAAGGACAACTGCATAAATGAAACAACTGATGTACCAATGATTCATGCAGCTGATATGACTTAAAGCTGACTGACTGGAAAAAAAGCGTGCGGTACTGAAAATAGATTTTATACACACTAGCTATACAAAAATACATTGCTTTATTTTAAATCGCAATGAAGTACTTCCTTTACACAAACGTCAGAACTCTGGATCAGGCAAAAAAAAAAAAAAAACATACAGCACCAGCTTTCCGATACTGCCTTCCCTCATCTGTGCGTCACCAAACATCAGCCACACATTCAACAACACATACATGAAACAAAAGTCAAAAGAGCAATGGTGCTTCAAAACAACCTCAAAACATAAATAACAGGGCGGATTATATTATTATACCGTAAATACATGACCACAAGCTCAACACACGGCAGAATAACTTGATGATAATGACAAAATAAAGTGGGAGAAAGTCATTTTGCTTTACTTTTTAGGAGAGCCTGGGAAGCCTTTACAACAGGACTGGAAGTGGAGACAGTGGACATTTTTAGTAGTGGACAGTATAAATTATCTGAATTAGGCCACATCACGTCACTCATATTCTTTACAGCAGCAAATGTACAGTTTGCAAAATAACAATTAAGTCAAGAACTGCATTGACTGTGTAGGCATTTGCACATCAGCATCCAATGACATTTCTCTCAGACTCTTCCAGACTGTGCAGCGTCGAAATGTTAGTGACCTGAACACAGCCTGGGGAGATTGTCGGTCTAAATCCCTTCAGGATGGGTGAAAGTGACCAAAGTGAAAGAGTCCTCAACACACATTGTTGATGTTGCCTTGAGAAAGGCACTTAACTGTAGATTGTCCCGGGTAAACTGCCGACCATGTTTGAGTGTGAAGCAGGGCTGAAGAACAACTGCAGGATTTGAGGACAAGCGTATTTTTTTGTCACTGTATTTGATACAGCTCAAGCATTTGGTGCCTTTTAAATATTGCACTTGGAACGAGGGAGATGCAGCATGGAGAGACGTGGGGTGATTGTGCATACAGCCCTCATGTTAGGAGTGAGAGTAGGGACAATAGGTTGGCACTGCCAGGTAAGGAGCGTAGGAGTGGATTTGGTGAACTGAGCCCATACTGGGGTAAAACTGCACCTTCTATTACGCCACATCACTTCCCCTGGAGGTTGCTTAACTCCATGTCCTCCTTGCGGCGTTTTTGTTGAGTGAAGAGGGAGCTGAAGGGGTAGAGTTTGGCTTTGGCTGGGTAGCGCTGGCCAGCAATGTCCACCTCGTAGTCCCCACGGTTGATGAAATCAGGGGTGATGGGAGTGGGGAGCCCTTCTGGGCCTGGCGGCGGAGATACAAAGCCAAGGCAGACATGGCGCTCCAGAGTGTAGCTGTAGGCGCTGCTGGTGGTCGTTCCAGCTAACTGACCGTTACGGTAGATGGGCTCGCCCCACCAGGGCCACAGGTCCAGCTCAGTGTCGTGGTCCTCTAGAACCAGCATGACGAATCGCCGAGTCGCACCGTCCTGACGCTGCTGCAACAAGGCCTCCCGACCGAGGAAATCTGTGTCCTGGTGGAGGAACAGAGAAAGTGAGAGTCAAACAGAGGACAAAGGGCAAAGCAGAGGAAAGAAGAAAGTAACAGATGAGAAGAAGAGATAAAGGAAGGGGCAGAGTTAGGTGTCGTGGGACATGATCTGCAAACAATCTACACACACTGCACAATTCAGTTAGGTGCCAAAAGAAACAACTTCTCATTTCATTTTTTTGATAAACTTCAGTTATGACATTGATTCTGCTGCTGACAACTCATCTGTGAAACCAGTTTTACACTGTGAGCTCAATTTATTAATACTGACAGGACATTACTGCTGTGTACAGCACACCTGACGTTTGACCGTTTTCAAAAGGACAAACTTTACCACTGCTGGTGTGAAGTGCCACCTGTTGTGCCTGCAGGTGCATCTTGGTGACAAAGACTATAAAACAAATGTTACAGGATTTGGCAGTGGAGATGGTATAGAAACTTTATTATTCTGCAATTATTCTCTCATCTTTCAACCGTTTTACAGAAAAAAAAAGGAAAAATTGAAGTGTAAAATTTAAGCAAGAGCTTCAATTATGACTTACGTTGGCAAATTCACAGTGTAAGAATGTAACAGACTAACAGAAAGAAATACAGTGTATCATATAGTATGGTTAACAGCAAGGCATTACTGTTGACCTTAACACCATAATGCTGAATAAAAAGTTTTTGTAACCTGAAACCAGACAGCAGCTCTCAGTCAGCGTCCACACTGGCTGATATCACACACTGTTATGCTTACACAGCTGAACTGGCAACAGACCTTGTCAAACTTCACCCTGAACTCTCGTCCACACTCCAGCGGGGTGGTGAAGGCGTCGAGGTCCTGACCCCAGAAGGCAAAGAATTTCTCGATGCGTAGGCTGCGCAGCGCGTAGTACCCTGCATTACGAATCCCGTACTTCTGACCCACAGACATCACCTCGTTGTACACATGCAGTGCATACTGCAGAGAGCAGAGGGAA
Organism: Plectropomus leopardus; assembly: GCF_008729295.1. NCBI lineage: Eukaryota > Metazoa > Chordata > Actinopteri > Perciformes > Serranidae > Plectropomus > Plectropomus leopardus. Next base: position 33,430,387 of record NC_056463.1, read on the forward strand.
ATACTTATGTTAAACTTGATGTACTGTTCTGTATGTAGCAATTATTTTAAACTTTACCACTTTACCACCCATCCTGTGGAATGGTAACAAGAAACATATTTTTTGACGCACCTCTATCGGTATGTAGAGCATGAAACCTGGTTCCCCAGTGTGAGTCATACTCATCACTCTGATCCCGTTGGCATAGCCAACACTCATCTCCTGTAAACACGTATTGACAGACACACACACACAGTCAATTAGTGTTCTTGTCAATGTGGGGATAATAACTGAGTATAAACAGTTAACTGTGCTTCTGTTAGCAACAAATACAATCATAGGTACAACCTAAAGTACTGCGACTACTTCAGACATTAATCTTACCAGTCATCCTACTGCTACCATCAATATTATTATTATTACTCTATTAATGTTACTGGCACTAGTCAACATTTCCTACCTTACAGAACATGGAGGGGAAGTGATCAGGTGTCATAGAAACATAAGATAGCTCAGCCAGGACATCCATTGCACGGGGTCCAATCAGATTTAAAGCTGTGGGTAAAGAATCAGAGTTAAGAAAACCTGAGACTCAGTTCAAAATGAATGTTACTATTAACAATATTTGTTCAAAGCATAGCTTTGTGTGTGTTCACTAGCGATTAGAGCGTTTACAAAAAAAAAATCCCAAATCAGCACTACTTCCCTTCAAATGATCCAGATACCATCAGTATTTCTTTTGATATCTTTTTTCTACTTCATTTGATACATATCATGTGAATGGAAGCACTGAGTTGCATAAAATACCACCAGAAACCACGCTGAACTGCCAACTCCATCAACTACACTTCACTCAGCTTCCCCACACCTCAGACTGTATGGGTTGTAGCTGCTGCATTAGTGGGCTAATAACACGCCACATTAAACTGCAAAATACTTGCGGTGATTGGCTGTAAGAAATTCCATACAAATAGCCTTTTTTTTCTAGATCACAATGCAAAAAGAATCAAATGCAGGTATCTTTTGACTAGAGAGGAGTTTCAGTACTACTTGGTACTGGGTAATTTTGATCAATACCTTAAAAGGTATCGACTCGAGTACTGATAACCGGCCTTATTAGCCATTCTCTTTGAAAATGGCAAAAGAGTCGTTAAGAAGTAAAGTCTAAAAATACAAAGAATATCTATTTAAACAATTTTCCTCACGAGATTATTAAAGTATTTCTATTTCTATAAAAAGAATACTTTGATCATTAGTGTAGAGACATACTCTACAAGGCCATGGGTAAGTTTTGAGATCATGCACAGAAAAAAATAGAATGTAGGCCTAGTGTTGCTCGCATTTGAGACAGTTACGGTATAAATATTAAACTCTGTACATGTAATTAACCAACTTCAAGGGCTCTGCGAGTGTCTGATTTTGCAAATGCCAACTTCTAAATCAGGCCACTTCAAAGCAGAGATTGGATGTGGCATACTTGTTGCAGTGCTTTCAGCTTATACTAGTACATGGGCACTAGATGGCGATGTCACTGCAGGACCTCAACAATGATGCTGTGCTCTTACCAGTGTACTTCCAGCTGACATCCTCTAGGTGGAGGTGTGGGTCACTGGGCATGTGTTTCTTTATCCAGGACCAACAGTGGACCTGCTGGTCTGTCGGAGAGATGATGAAGAAGCTGGAGAGGAGACAAAAACATAAGTTTTATCAATATGCTCACGATCAACTGAGTGTCTACACTATTGCTGCCTAGGTGTTATAGACCTGTTCTTGCTGAGGCGGACCACGCTACAGTCGTTCTCATAGCCTCCCCTCTCATTCAGCATGCCGGTGTGAACAATATGTCCAACGGGAACATCCAGGTCATTGGCACACAGATGTTGCAGCAGGTCCAGGGCCTGGTCCCCTGATGACTGGGACATAAGGACAGACCACGAAGTTTAGATTAAATCACTTCATCACAGTGGAGGCATTACTCGTCAGCTTAAGTTCATTTATCGATAGCTCCAAATTGATAAAGAATTGCATCATTTGCCATTTTTACAAAATGACATTTTAATAATCTGCCGTTAAAAATAGTGAGCCCACATAAAGGAAAATGCAGCAGCAGTTTTGATGATGATGCTGATTAACAAGTTGTCCGTGGTGCATCATGACTTACAGTCAGTTCAAACTTTGTGAAAGAGGACATGTCGATGACACAGACGGCCTCTTTGCAGCACTTCACTTCTGCTCCAACAATGTCAAACCAGTCCGGCTTGTAGAAGGTCTTACTCTGGTCCAGAGACAGCAGATCTACACGCACGCACGTGCGCGCGCATGCGCGCACACACACACACAGAGCCATGCTTTAGACAAAATATAGGCCATCGTGTACCATGCAGGGTTGAAAATACACCATATCAACCATAACAACCATATCAAGTGATTTCACTCATTAAGCTGTGTTTATCTTAAGTTTAAAACTCTCAGTGACCCACTGAGAAATACTAAATAAAAACTAAACTGCCCTTTATACCTACGCAAAGTTTCTAGTGCTTTGGACTTGCTTATAGAAGACTTATAGAAGTAATTCTCAGTTATGTGACATGAGTGTCCTCAGGTTTACAAGGTATTACTGACATTTACTAAATTTAAAAAGCTTGTTTCTGATGACAAATTTGCACCTTTTCCTGGAGGAACAAAATATTTGGGCCTTTCAAAACCATGTTTCTCCATCCAGCGAGCTCCCTGGGTGTCCAGACGGTCGTACAGAGGGCTGGTGCGCAGCTGACGCCCGGTCTGAAAGTCCCATCGAGGAACCTTTAGTTCGTACAGCAGGGCTGGACACAAACACACACAGTCGCATTAGAGGCACAGACCTAATAACACATAAGTAAAACTGAACAATTTCAGTGACCATGGACATGCATGCATCTCCCATTGCCATGCCCCCTTTTAGCAAATCGGAATGAACAAAAACATACAAAATCACACAACTTGACCTCAAGGCCAAATAATAATCTCTTAGGGCAAAAACTTTGCCTGCCACGGGGGGGGGGGGGGGGGGGCGCCTGACGTGATCAACCAGCCAACCTACCAACAGAGCAAGCTTTGGAGCTGCTGGTTGCAGCTAAAAACATTTGACATCATCATAATACTTAAAAACTCTACATTATGAATTTGTAACTCAGCTTAATCATATAGTGTGTAACTTTTTTAATACCTTCACCATTGTATGTTATTGTTATCAACCTGTCAAATAAATGTGTAGATCATAGTTTTTTGTCTGTGGTTAAATGATGGTTGAAATTTTTTCTAGTCCATATGAAAGAGTTATTAGTTGCTGTAATCATTCCCCTTTTCCTGGAAGAAATGGGACAAAACTGTCCTCAAAAAGGCTTTCTGAATTTCAACACTAACTTATAGGCAGTGTGAGCTGGTTAAATCAGGCAGGTATTTTCCACAGTTCAGTACAAAATTCCTGACTGTGTGTCCTTGCTGAAGTGCAGTGGAAGGAAAAAACAATGAAAGGATTTTGTACTTAACAGTTTGTATTTTTGTAAGATACCACCTTCTTTTGTCTGACTTGCTTGGAATGGATCTCTTCATTGCCAGTATGAATAAGAGGAACAGATGAAGCGACAGATAACTCTTAAAATTAACATGTGGGCATGCAAGTGTAATTTTAAGACAACAGACAAACTAACAAGAGTTCACTACTCACGCATGACCTCCATTACTCTGTGACGCAGGAAGGTTCGGCTGCTCTGCAGGTTGCCGAAGCGTTTGATGTCTAGTGGCCAGACATTGGCAGTGGGGTAGCCATAGGTCATCCACTCTGCCAGGTACCTGGATGCCAAACCAAACAACATGCCATTTGTGCTTCACAAAGCTGATTATTGAAATTACTTATTCAAGACTGAATCTTTTTCTGTGCAAAATATATTTCAGTCATCCTCCTACATCATGTATTCAGGTGTAGAATAAAGCAAAGTCTTGTCCTCATAACCGTCTGCTAATATTTGTCCTCACAAATTCAACCAGTAGTCAGATGTAATCCTCTTGCAAATACTCTTATACCCATGCTTACTTGCCAGCTCCTCCAGCGAAGGCCAGGCCAGAGGAGTTCATCCCTGCCAGCACATAGTAGCCAGAGACACCTGGTGTCTCCCCCATCAAGCAGCGCATATCAGGGGTGAAGGACTCAGGACAGTTGACAAGCTGATGGATCTCAGCTGATTCAAGACCGGGCATTCTCCTCAGCAAGGCACTGAGCATGGGCTCTGGTGGTAGAAGACAAAAAAGTTTCTGTACAATCTTTCTTCAGAAATTCTCTTTTAAAGAAATGCAGTTCTATATCCACATGAATAAAATGCATTTTTAAGTCAGTCATTCTTTCATATAACTAACATAAGTAACACTGTAATAAAGACAACTGTTGGCCAAAAGCTATGCCGTATTATTGTTGTAAGAAATTCTCATCATTTTAATCCACGCTTCCCATAAACGCAACTGCTTCCTGCTTTTTCTTCCTGGCCCTCTGCATTGTTTTTCAAATTACTGAAAAAATAAACATGATGAGACACTTGAGCTAGCTACTATTACTATTACAAACACTCAAAAAGCTTAAGAACCTGCATAGAAGCAGGAACTGCACCATTATCCTCATGTTGTGCTATAAACAGTCCAGCAGGTTTCTCACCATTAAAGCTGACCTATTGGGTCATGGGTAGTATAATGTAAAACCGCACTGCTAGCAAAATCTCAAAGATGGGATAGACTTGTTAGTAATCGCTTTTTAAGTTTGTTAAGATCTTAAACTTGTTTTCCTATTTTTAATTGCAGACTTGTAAGCCAACATGAAAGAATGGCAATCTCTAGAGACTTTACTTTTCCTAACTTTGAGTATTACAATAATATCATATATTGCTATTATTATATTATATTACAATAACATATTTCATTCACATATTTTCACAAGTCACAATATGCGAGTGAAAAGGAATAACTATGATTACAATGGAAGAGCACTCTATGACAGATTACTCTGACTCTGCCTTGCTCCACTTCTCGGCTGGCTGCTGATATATGACTGTCTTTACGTCAACCCGTCAAGCTGAACTAGGATCTCAGATTACTGACATAAGGCCAAGGCTGAATGACAGGTGTGTGTGTTTACATGTGCGAGTTGTACCTTGAACTGACATTGCTTTAAGTTTAATTAACAGCATGAAATAAAGATTGCAAAACTCTACTTTAAAGATACTGACACACACAGATAATTATTTCTTCAATCAATGAAGGACACTTAAACAGTATTGTTAAAATTAAACATGTTAAGGAAAATGCAAAGAAAAAAAAAATAAGGTGATCAGATGTTATATGTGGCTGTATAATGCCAAAAACATGTTACCTAAAATAGTGTGGGCTTAAAATAGAGTAGCCTAAAAAAAGAGATGCCTTACTATAAAAGCATGACCTGATCCTTTACAAAGAATTGAGAAGTACTCTGCAAATGTTCTTTGGAATCTTTGGGATGACACTAAAAACTTCTGAGTTTGTCTTATTTGACTAATGCACAACTAAGACATTCTACTGTTATGCAAAAAAAAAAAAACATTGTGTCTCTGTTACATTACTGACAGCTGAGTAGATCAACAGAGGTGTCTGACATTTACAGTAAAATTGATCAAAAGATTTTTGGCTCCTATGGCTTGTGGCTGCCAAGAAGTCTGTCTGCACGTGTGTCTTTACATTACACCCCAAAAATAATCACCCAGTTATGCCAAAGAATGTAAATGCATGAGTATTTTTTTAATGTTAACTTAAAGCTTTCTTCCTCCTCCCTATCCCTGCCTCATCCCTTACCGAAGTGGTCCCAGTCCTCCTGCATGTTCTGGATCTCCAGCTGGTTGCGCCCCTCAGTGAAGATGGGTTTGGGGTTCTTCTCAAAGCCCCCTGACAGAAGGCCTCCCTGCCATGGCCGTGCATATATCCTGCCATCCATATCGATTACCACTGGAGACAAGACATGGGTTCAGGAAAAACACCTCAACTGGTTAAATAACTTCACACTGAGAAATACATTCAATTCGTTGAATTAAAAAATAAATTAGGCACCCTTATCCCACTGTCCTCTCTTTCTCACAAACGCACGCACACTCTGTCATTCAACCTGCAGAGTCACAAGAACGAAGGGAAGTTTTGCTGTTGTGTTGTTCCTTTCCTTGTTTTCCCTCTCCAGTTTACAAATGGATTTAATATCATAATTGCCGACATAAACTCCACTGTAATGATTGTGAAACTACTCATTAAACTGAGATAATGGCTAAAAAAATATTGTGCAAACTATAATGGCATACAGTTACAGAGAAGACTTCACCTTGCATCACTGGGTGTTATTTAAGAACTTCATCTTTGAAGAGAAAATTAGCAGACAAGCTCTGAGATGCTTGTTGCAGTAATAGAATGTACAATGAGTTACTCTATCAGACAATTTGCAAAGCGACCAATCTAAAAGTGGAGGTTCTTCTCTATTATTGACTTCATATTTAAGTGGCAAAACAGTCACAGTGATTGTAAAATCCAACACTGAAAGAAAATTTCCCTGTGTATTCAATGTGTGATACCTGGTGTGCTGGGCGGAAGTGGCTGCTGCAGAGGTTTGGTGAGGAGGTAGAAGTGTTCACAGCCATGAAGAGGAACTGACACCTTCATCTCACTAGCCTGGCCCAACTCGTAAGCCCACTGGAGCAGAGACAGAGAACAAATGTCTATCTGCTGCTCTGAACACAGATATATTGTGTCCCATATTGGAGAAACTGACAATCTGCTCTGTTAGTCTATTTGTGTGGTCATACTGTATCAGACCATGATTTGTGTGGATTTAAAGCAGAAATAAAGAATGCATTAACAAATGCTTCCAGTGGTTTTTCCTCATTAATTCCCTCATCTAAGTTTGCACTGGGACTTGTTGATGCTACCCCCTTTATAACACACTCTGAGCTTTACCTGTCCAGCACAGTTGACAAAATATTCACACTCAATGGAGCCACGATCAGTCTCCACTGCCATCACTTGGCCCTTCTCTACCAGAACCTGCTGGACAGTGGTTCGATCCAGGATCTGAACACCTGGAGATAAGATAATGTTATGTAGGAGGAGGCAAACAGCAGAAAAGGGAGAAGGATGGAAGGAGGAGATGCAAGGGGATTCAGAATCAGTAAAATAGGTTTGAATTAAAGGTAGAAAATAAGTACTGCTTGTGACATATGTTGTATTTATACATGAATGCTCTATCACAGGGAAGTTTTGAGGGTTAGTCTCTTACCTTGTCCAGCAGCGGCCACAGCCAGGGCGTGGTTAACATCAGGTGGAGACACCACAGCATCTCCAGGGAGGTGGAGCGCCCCCACCAGGTCATGAATGTTAACTAGAGGGTGGAGTTTGGCCACCTCTTTAGGCTTAATGATGCTACAGCTGATCCCCATTACCCTGAGAATAAAGTGAAAAAGATGAGGGCTTAATGCTAATCAAGATTACAGGGAGTTACAGGGAAGTTTAAAATTTGCATGTTCAACATCACCAAAAAACTGACAGATGTCATTAATTCACCTTTTGATGTAAAGAATGGAACATTCAGCTCAAGTAAAGACAGCTAGGTGTGAATGTGATTTCATACCAGCAATAAAACAGCAGAGTCAAAGAATAAAAGTAATCTCGCACCATTACACCACCACCAAGCAAAAAGTTTATATCCTGGGGGAGGAGGGGGGGCAGTCAGAGTCAAGACCTCAATTAAATCAAGAATTTGTGGCAAGACTTGGGAGTCGGTTTTCACTCTGAGTCATTGTGCAACTTGACAGAACTTGAGCAGTTTTGTAAAGAAGTATGAGAAAAGTTTCTCTGTCCTAATGTGCAAAGCTGCTTCATCCACACATATTTAAAGCAGTAGATGCTGCCAAATGTATCTTTACTAAATACTGACTTGAGATTTTAGGGTCTTACTTTAGTCGGGATGCCAGGCGCTTCAGAGAGAGGAAGCGATCCTGATTTTGGGCCAGACACAAAGACCCGGTCTTCACATAACCTGAAACACACAAACGAACAGATCAGAGCACATATTGTGCGACTCAGCAGGTCTCAAACTTCTCAAGACTCTTGTCCACTCGAACAGTAAAACTTTACTTGAAAAAAGTAAAGCCAAAGCAATAATAAAACTTAAGAACTGTTCTCACTGTAGCTTTGGAAATGTTATGGTGAGGCACATCAGCTAATTTCCTGGACTTCAATAGGAAATGACTAGCAGTGGATGCCACATGCAAATGTTTAACCTGTATTCTTGTAAAAATGCCTGGACTGAAATGAAGTACGATCCTATTAGTATGCATGAATTGCTGCTTTATTGCCTGAAAAGCAAGATACATTTGCACACTTTTATATCCCAGGTGGTGTAAGTGGGTGTAAAGTACATTAATAAATACTTAAATAAGATAAACAGGTAGTCATACGCACACGTAAAATGTTTATGGTAATTTATAAGCAGTAAGTGTAATAATAATAATTGTCATATAGTAAACCTGTCTTCATGGATAGCATCTGGATAAGTTAAATATCACTGAAAGTAAAACATGTCAAAGTAGCTGACCTGTTTTGACCCCAGTCTCCTCCTCCAGCTGCTGGTAAAGCCCATTGGAGTAGTTTGCCATTTGACACTCAATGGAAATAGGCTTGGCCACGCTGACAATGCCAGCACACAGTCTGGTTGTCCCTGCACCAAGTCTGCCAACAGGATAACAGGATGGGCAATACAGCGTTAGCAGAGCAGTTTCCAATCAACAGCACTTCCTGGTAGTATGTAATGTTTTTTCCACACAAGCTTGTTCATTACAAATGTCGGTACTTTATTTGAGACAGCATTTTTAATGTGCATTGCTCTGTTATGTACTTTTGGATGTACAGTTTCTTTTAGGGGACTTTAAGATTAAAATATGGAGGCTTTATCTTAGAGTTAAATGGAGCCACACTGCTGTGTTGTGACTGATAGGTCTACTTATCTTTAAAATAAATGCTATAGGAATGTAAGAACCTGTAAGATTAGTCTGGACAAGCCACTGATCCACCTAGCACCACTAAAACCTCAAACATTCTCAACGAATGAAAATGCAGGCATTTATCTCACCTGCCCTGCTCCAGCAGCACTATATCAGTCCAGCCCAGTTTGGCCAGGTGGAAGGCTACTGATGTTCCCACAATACCTCCTCCACAGATCACCACACGGGCCTGGCTGGGCAGTGGGAGTAGCTGGGAGTCTCCACTGACAGCCATACAGTGAGGGGAAGTCCAGAGTCCCCTGCCGGCCAGTCTGAACCCCGTGTGAGGAAGCAGGAGCCTGGGGAGCAGCACAGGGGACAGAGCCCTGGAGCTCCGCACACAGCTGCACATAGCTGTGCTGTCTGCAACCACAAACACAACCAAGGGCACAGCCTTACATACTAATCATGTATTCAAGAATTTCAGGTTAGTTACCATTAGTTAAACTGTTTAACTTTGAAGAAAGAAATGCTAAGAGGTAACTTACCAAGTTGGTGTTGTATTTAACGTTAGCTCAACTGACACAAGGTTGACATTAAACAAACACTTCAACACTTTGCAACGAAGATAGGGCCTGGAAAGCCAGCAAGGTTACCTAACAAAAGTCCTTCAACTGTCACAATTATAATACAGACTAATGTTAGCTCTAATAATGAATTGCTGGTCATCCCTTTAGCAGCATAGTTAGCCTTAGCTTACAATACGTCAGTGCCTCTGTAAATTATCCTGGAACTTTAACCTGAGGTAAATAGCCTCTGCTAAACACATGTACATACGTAAAGTTTCGACGAAGTTTCCTGACATTCTGTTTTTTGAGCTCCTATGGTTAAAGTTAGCATTTGTGGCACTGGTAGCTAACGTTCATAGCTAGCGAAAAGCTGGCTAATGTTGATTATTTACCCCAGTAGCTCGATAACCGTCAACCGTGTTGGAAAACTCCCCCCCGGGGCTTCCTTTATTGTTTGAAAGCGACACAAAACTCACCGAATCAGTCAAGCCCAGACGTGTTGATATTTAAGAGACAGAAAGTGACTGACTGAAATGACAGAAAGTGTTGATTGGGTACAGCAGTCAGTACCAACGTTAAGCTAGCTCCAATCATGTGTAGCTTTTCCGGTCTAAACCTTCAAAATAAACCACCCGGTCCTTGTAAGCGTTTGTTGCGATGCATTACGCAGGGTAAAGGTGTAGTTTATTTACCGACCTACTTAATATCACAGGAACATCTTGACCAACTAGCCTAATTTAACTGAGATAAGTTAAAGTCATACACTTGGGAATATTGAAAATAAAATATTTTGTAGTCTATCACTCATCAACCCCCTAAAAAAGTGATGAGATTACTCATTAAATGAGGACAATAGCCCCATCAAAGTTAGGCTACTCATAACCTTGACCTAATTTTTCTACTTCTGTCTGAGAATTTGGAATTGGGTTAAACAGTATTCAGGTAGGATAATAATTGAAGCTATCATGCATTAACCACAGGGGTGGTGATTTAATCTGAGAATCCACATGTCCAAGTGATCTTGGGTCAGATTGACCCCGATGGTCATGCCAGCACCTGGCATGGCAGCTGGTGTTTAGATGGTGGTATGGCCTGCATCACAGCTGTATCAATAGGAATAGAGAGATAATGTGAAAACCCGCACTCTCTGGTCTCTGACAGGGCACATAAAGCTAAAAATATTAGGCTTTACATTTTTTAATTTATTTTCAAAATATTTTTTATACCCACAAAATGACTATTTGTACATCAATTGCTCATCTTGTGCTTAATTTTGTGAAGAAACTACCCACATGCTTCCACGATGAAGGAAGAATCCAAAAAAAGATGAGCAGTCTGCATGAATTCAATTAAACAGGGACTGAGTTAAACAAAAGCAAAACTGTCTTTTAAGCTATTTAATTAAAAAGACAAAAAAGGTTTTCTCAAGGTAAATTCTCATCCTATGAAACACATTTCCTCAAACATCTCTATAACTTAACAGTTGTTCAGTTATAGAGTTGTTCACATAACTATTTAAATCACTATTTTACGCACATAATAATCATAGAGTCATATTTGCCACAGAACAGCTTTCACTTCTTTCAATAAATTGGATAGAAATAAAAATACAGAACAGAATTAGCAAGATTTCTTAGATAATTTATGTACATCCAGTTTTCATAAAATTGACGTAAATCAGTGGGTTATCTTGAAATTATACAGTACCCTGACCATATAACACGTTCTTACACTCAAAACATACATTAAACGAAGAACGTTTTACATCAGTCTTGGAGATCATGTTTCTGTGAAACATGACATCTACACGACATTTACACCCATAAATCATCATATATCAGCATAATTTTCTCTGACTTTTACACATGTGAACATAAAAAATTAACCATCACTGTCAATTGTCATATATCTCCAGATTCCCATGACGAGGAAGCTGATGCGCTTTAAACTTGACCAGCGCAATATTGTCAAGTTCTTTGAATGCTTTAACACGGGCTATGGAGGGGCGCTGGTGTTCGAGATATTGGACACCAGCTTATTGACTACATTGAGAGGATCAACTTTACCCCTATGCGCCTGTGTGACATCAGAACCCTCATACAACAGGTATGAACAGAGTACCATCAGATAGAGAGCACAGCTAATTTATTTTATATAGTGCACAGCACGCACCACCAGAGGTCTGTCCCCCGGCTCTACTGGTGGACCAGGCAGCTTGTAGTGGTGGGGTTAACGTAACAGGACTCTAAACAGCAAGTTAGCTCACAAGTACTGCCACTTAGAAAAATCTGGTGACAAATTTGTGTGTTCCACTATCTAAATTAAATTAAATTTGTCATTGCCTTTTTCCCCACGTTTTTAAAAGAAATCAAACCAATTTGGGGTTCAAAGGTTAAAATACCTATGAAAGGAGTCTGAGCGCAGTACAAGAGAAATGACGTTGATCCAGGTGTCTGAGATGTCATAATACAATAACAGGAATAATATCCTAACTGTACCCTGTTTAGACTGCAGACTGAACTCAACAAGATGTCCTTAGAGAAAGTTGCTGACAGGCACACAACAGCCCGGATATTCCAAGACTCCACCTCATGTGGTAAGTAACAGTCACTTCCTTCTTGGTCTGAATTTGTTGTTCATTTTAAGGACGGTTAGGTTGTTAACCCTTTGAAACCTTCGCAAATTGGCTTGATTTCTTCTTCAAGCAAAGGTCCAAGAAATAGCAAGGAATTATTGTAAAAATTAAAGAAAATTACCTGAAAATGAGCAAAAAAGTCATCCACATCCAGTGCTAAAAATGTATCCATTTTTTCTCATTAGCTTCTGGCTCATACTTTCTTTCTTCTGACACACTACTATACATACATACTACATGATGTTCTCACATACCCATATATATTTATACTGCTTTCTGTATGGTATATATGTGATCCATAGTGCATTTATAACACTGTTTATACTGCGTATATCTGATTACCAGAATGTTCATGTTTAGAACACTTTCCATACTGTACACATCTGATCTATAGCTGATTTAGAACTGGTACAGTGTCTGTGACAAAACTGGTTGACAGAAAAAAAGGACTCAAAGAGCATGACCCAGGAGACAGGTTGGAAAAATCAAAAATCTTTCTTTTTTAAAAATAGTTCAGTACACAGGCAGAGAGTCAAACAGATAAACAATTCAAAAAGGGCTAGAAAGTATTAGCAGGGATCTAAATAACCAAGTAAAATGTACACAAGGAAGAATGGTTGAATGCTTGACACAAGATACCAAGACAAACTGGCACAGGGAGCACACAGATTAAATTCACAAGGGAGCTGGGGATAAATAGGTACAGGTGAAACACATCAGGGCAGACAATCACAGAAGCTGCCTTGAGTGAGTTCAGATGAGAACCCTGATGCAGAACAAAAAGGGTAGACAGGTTTAGAAAACAGACAAAGGCAGGGAGAACTAAGGACACAGAAAACTATGAAAAACATAAACTAGGTAACTTGACAGACATGACCACATGTTTAAAAAACTGTTGCTTGCAGTGTTCTCAAACTGCTTATACAAATACATTCACACTCAACACTGTGCTTCTTTGTGTCCTGAGCAGCACACAGGTAGAGATTTATTATGATGTGTAGTGCCTATGCACACTGAAGCCTAAAATAACTCACAAAAGGCCCGACTTTTACATCTCAACAAGCCACTTCTCACTTACTGTGTTTCTACCTTTTGCTTCAGAGAAATATTTTTTTTGATGGTCATCCATCATGTCTTTGTTTCTTTTTTATTCTTTCTATTGAAAATAATATCATATAATTGCTTAGACATTAAGATTAAGACATTAAGATCATAATTCAAAATTACACAGAAGGTAAATTATCTTAAACTCTTCATCAGTATTAACCCTAGTAACATGAGGTTAATAGCATGAAATATTTAGGAGTGCTGCTGAGCATAAACAACATTTACCACAGTGGGGCACAAGATGCCAGCATATTATATATATATATATATATATGTATATACTTTTTTAATAGGCAGTGTTTTGCAAATGCCATTAACAACAACACATTTTAGTGTTACCAGGTTGTAAATGTGTCTTTTAAGCTCCTAAGTCAGTTCATTAAGTATAACCTACTGAACCTACTCCTCCGATGGACCGTTTAACCGCTGATCTACTAGAAAAAAGGAAAGCTGCCTTTTGTAGGCTTGTTATAAGGCACAGAAAATTCCAAAATACCCTTACTGGTGGCAGAACAAAAATGAATATGGATTTGATTCTTGTATAAAAATGAAGCAAAATAAAGTAAGGCAGAATTGGAAATGATACACCTGAACTCGCTCTGATTTATCCTAAATTAGGTGTGACAGCTGGCAGGGGGTTCCTCTAACTGTGTGAAAGAACAAAATATGATGATGCATTTAAGAAACACAGCACTATAAACACATAAGTGCAAATTAGCTGTGCCACTGGCTTGGTTAAAAAACAAATTGTTTAACATGAGCCCTTTCACATTTCTATCCTCAACCTGCTCAGCTCTTTCTAAAGTATGCTGCATGTTTAACCTGTAGGATCTCTGTCTATTGTTTTTGTTGTTAATGTCGGTTGGATTTTATCTAAACCTGAATTTCCAGCAGTGGAATGAGGTATGTTATCTGTACTTGTTATCTGGAAATGTTTGGAGGTATCCTGGAGTTCAAGTTGAGCCTTCTCTGCCCACAGCAGAACTCATTATTCTTTAGATAAAGACACAAAAATATGATCACAACCTATCTACCCTAATGTAGGGTATAATCTATTTACAAAAGCATATTATTTTCAAAATATGTACAAGTAACTAAAAATAAGTAAAGAGGTTAATGTAGCCAAAGAACAAAACACCTCAAGACACAGAATCAGTTGCTGCATAACAAGCCACAAAGGAAATAGTAAACTATTTTTATTGACATGTTCAAATTCAGCTATTTACAAGGTCACATAGTCGGCAACATTTCACACCATTACAGTTTGAAGAAAAGAAAAAACAAGTAGTGTTTGTACATACAGAAATCTGGTGTCTGGACACAGGAGCCAGTCAGAGATGATGCTCACTTGTATATAACATCAGTTTGGCAGACAGATTAGTAGGATTTATGCGTGAATACTGAGAGCTGTGTAGTCTTTCGCCTCACCAGTGCACCAGACTGAAGAGATCTTTTTTTTTTTAATTGCCTCAGTAGCCCTGTCTCAGTTGTGTTTTGGCACAGTGATACATCAATGACTTTAAGCTGTGTTTTTGCATGTTTTCATTTATTTACCACAAATCACATACAATATTATTTATATTACTGCTGACATTACTCTAGCCATAATGCCTAAACATGGAGAGAAAAAAACATCAGTGTTGTCCTTTAAAAGAGACTGAGTTATACATTTTGCCACAAGATGGTAGTATAATAAAGAGTTCTGCTAGACATCTTAAACACCTTCAACAATAATAACTGCCTTAAGCCAGTGGCCCCCACTGTAAAATATACAGTATAATAAAGGGAATCAGAGAAGCAAATGTTACTCTTACATTAAACAGTAAAATATTTAACTGCATATCACTTGGGGACCACCAACAATTCCCAAAGTGAGAGCTTCCTTCAGAGCTAATTAGGATACGGGCTAGGGTAGCTAATCAAATTATTTCAAACTGGTGCTTCCCACAACAGGCATCAAAATGGGAGGTCTGAATGACAGGGTGCCAAGAGCTGGACATGTGCCTGAAAGATGCCAGGGATTAAAAAGTCTCACAGCTCAACTCAGCTGTTTTGAAGGATGCTGAAAATGCAGCCCAGTCAACTGAGAAGAATGTTGACACTGTATTTTTCTGCAAACCACAAATACATTACATATGCACATTTTATATGCATCATACAACATGGAACATTTCAATGTGATGCACTGCTTCTGATTGGTTGGACGGGTGCAGAGGTGGAAACCTGATACAGTGGAGGTTGCTAAAGCTTAGATTCTGGCTCTAAATGACATCACTAGCACAAGATTGCAGTGGCCATATCCAGGATTTTATGGCTTTGGTTTTGTACAGTGGGATTAAGTGAAGATGCAATGGTTTTAGGAGAGACACCTACCATACTGCAGACCACTGTTCAAGACCTATAAATAACAAAGCCGTTTATGTTTTAGCAATCAGTCGTCCCATCGCTGTGTTACAAGTGGCTTTTTAGATACCAAACATGGGTGATTTTTAGGGACCAAACGTTTTGTCCAAATGGGATATTGCCAAGAAAAGTCTTTTTTTTTGCTGAGACACCTCCAGACAGGGTTGTGTCTTAAAAGCCAAGTATTTTAAGCCAAAATACAATCTTTTTCTAACCTTAACCGAGTACTTTTTGTGCTTAAACCTACACACACATCAACCACAGTATTGTTGAAACATAACATTTTTACATAAAGTTTCATTGTATATGCTTCATAGCAATGTACAAATGTTCTGAATCTGTGGTTTGCAGAACCATGCAACGCCGACATTTTTCCAGCTGGTTGGGTTGAAAGGTTTGGACTGGAGGATTAAGCTGTCTGAAAAAGGAATAATAGAGGGTCTGGTTATTAAAGGCAAATTCATTGCTTCATAATTAAAAGGGATAGGAAAAGAAAAGTTAAATTGTTATATCTTATGACAAAGAGGACACCAATGGCCGTCTTAGATCATGGGCTTAGTGTTGGTGAAGATTCTCAGTCATCTGGGTCATGGATATTGTAGGTTCCAAATCATAGACAACTTAATTCGCTTTAGTCCCTTGAAGACATTTCACCTGTCATCCAAGAGGCTTCTTCAGTTCTAAGAACTGAAGTTGCCTTCGATTCAGTACCTAGAATTATGGACTTAGTTTTCTCTTTTTGGTTAATTACTTAGTTTTAATTATTTCAACTTTTGTGACAGCAGTTAAAGTTTGACATGTTGGTGAAATACAAAATAAGATCAGTGAAAATACATCAGGAAATAGTTTTATGTCAGTGACGTAAAGGTGCACATTGTTAAACTTCATTCTGTTGGGTGAGGTCCTCTGAGACGCTGTTGTACTCAGTGGCTTTAGTGCTCATCCCCAGATACTGCTTCAGGAACTCGCTGAAACGTTTTTGGCTGTTCCACTTGCGAGCTGACTTCCGAATGCCGATGAAACCACCATACCTCTTCTGGTACGATCTTCCAGGAGACATCAGCTTCCTGTAGCCATGCCTCCCTTTGACGAAGCCGCCGAACCTTTTGGAGACACTCAGCCCTGCATCACCCTGTCCTCTTGCTGCCGCATCAGCAGCCCCTTCGTCCTGCCCTGCCTCCTCCTCATATTCATCATCAAGAGACAGGGCGTTCTGGGTATTGTAGGCAGTGTTCAGCTGGCTGCCTTTGCCACCCAGATCTCTCTCGTCCACCCCGAGCGCCCGGGTCAAGGGACTGTACCTCTGTAATGCAAAGGGCAGCAACAGACCTCCCTCCACTTGCTCCTCCTCCTCAGGAAAAAGAGCCTCCACCTCCTCCTGAGATCTTTTCGGCATGGTACCAGTAAATGAGGAAATTGGCGAGGACAGTAACTTACAACAGAAGTCCCACGAGTAGGCTGGTGAGATGTTGGCTTCACACTCAGTGAGACACACCTGACAGAGACAAAAAACAAGAGATCATTTTTAATTTCTTTCTGAAATCACTTCATATAATAAAATAATCCATTTTTAGCGTGGCTCTTGGAATGGCAATGTTGGTTTATCGGGCATGTAGTTGGTTGGTCCACCACATTAATCAGAACACATGGATTAAAACTAATGGATAGATTACTATAATTTTTTTACTCAGGTTCATGCATTGACAGATTACTGTAGGTTAAATGTCACTGCTGTTGTCAACATGGAGAAAACAACACACATCAGCAAAGCGTAAACTCCAAAAAGGCAGTGAAGCTGAAGATGATGTCGCTTTGCTACAAACTGTTACCAGTGGTGCCGGTGCCACAATGCTGCTGATGATGCTAATGCCCACATTGCTGGTCTTGAAGCACAAGTTCACATGAAGACTATACTGCTTCCTAAGCCATAGGGGCTTATTTTAGTGACAAAAAAAATGCATTTGCAGATGTTTTTTGCTACTGGAAACATTTGCATTGCATTTCTGAACGTGGGAGAAGCCCATGTCTTTTAGATATGTTCAGGATAAAAATGAACTAAGGACATGAATGACAGAGAGACTTGTTCAGGAGTTGGACTTTGACAGTTTGAGTAATGACCTCTCTTCAAAGAAGGCCAGAAGAAAGCCAGTGGTAAAGGTTGGATATTTTCCAAGCAATGTTATGTTGTCATGGTTGTGGCTCTGAACTTCACTATATTTGATGTTCATTTAGGTCAGGCGTGTCCAAAGTCCAGCCTGGGGGCCAAATGTGGCCCTTGGATCAATTTTAATGGCTTGACTTTCAAAATATGCTATATGTGGCTCTCCACTCAATATTGGTAAATTAAGCAATAGGAATATCACTTTGCATCTTTCCTCTTCACTTCACAATGCCAAAACTGTAATACAGCTTGTAGACCTGTGTCAGGTAGAAACTACAGTAATGTGTTTTCATAAACAGACAGTAACCAAGCAAACTGAACCTAACAGCACACATTTCCTTTCATGTACCAGACATGACCATAGCAAGGACTTGTCTGCTGCTCTCAGGATGGTGGAAAGTTGAATGCATTTTCACTGTAAGATACAACAGTTGCATTTGTTTTGTTTGTTTTTTAAATTACCTATTTGACGCAAGAAGCAGTTACAACTGTGTCACAGTTGTCAATTACAACTGTGTTTCAAATATGTCTCTCATGATGATGATGTAGATTGTGTGTTACTCAATGCGTCTGATGTGCTGGGTTTGTTTCAGAGGCAAGTCCCTTGCTGGGACAATACAAAATTTAATGTGACAGAAGGAAATCGATTGGATTTCTAGCTTATATATCACCTACACTGTATAGCTTCCTCTTCGAAGTGTATCTGTCAGAATAAGGCTAAGTATTCACTGTATATTATGCATGAAATACCATATTGCTTTAAATCATCTACTGTTTCCATGAAGTGTACTAATCATGGAAGCTCTGATCCATTATTGGTTAACAAGTAAAATGCCTTTTAGCCTGGGAGGATTGATAGTGATAAAGGAGAACTGGTAATTACAATAAGCAGAGGAAGACAGGGATTCTAAAAAGGGGCAGTAAGTCAGTAAATGGCATGTGGCAGAGCTGTTTAAGGAGAAGAAAATAAATGCCCATCTATAGGTCATTTAAGGCCCTTTTAAAGAGCCCAATACAACATTGCTTTCAAAGCTGTTTGTTAAAAGCCATGTGCACTTAAATGTCTTCCAAAATGTCGGAGAGACACACATGTCATAGTCCTAAGAGAAACAACCACCAGGCATAAGCACTGAGAGGAGAAACACACATCTATCCCCAGGAATCAATTAGCCACAACAAATTAAAAACTCAAATGCCAAGAGGGTAATTTGTTGAGTCAGGATGGGAGGATGGGATAAATACAGGAAGGTGGGGTGAGTGGTTTTCACTTATTTTATCACCAAACTAAAAGAGGCTGGTGGAGAGATTTGGGTTGTGTGGGACTGTGTGTGAGATATAGTGGGATTTTGTCTGAAAGGTAGACTTGCAAACTAATATTTCATAGTGTGGTTTGTTTTCCACTTTTTGTTTTGTTTTGCTTTTAACACCAGTGGAGACAATGGACTTTCCCCTCTGTTTGTTTGTGTGGGAGCTCAACTCTTGCAATCTTCAGTCTGTGTGTGTGTGTGTGTGTGTGTGTGTGTGTGTGTGTGTGTGCGTGCACTCCTCACCATGGTGTTGAAACTGAGCTGTTTGGGCAGGATGTTGCTGCAGGACAGACAGTCTGTCTGGCAGTCAGTCTGTCCAGGATCACACAGACAGAGCAGCAGCAGCGCCACCACAGTCTTCATGGTCCCACCGTCTGCTGCACAACACAGGACACAGCAAATACACATGTTCAGTCCAAACACTTAACACTCAACTCATCATACAGTTTATCTTGATTTTCTCTAATGCAGTGGCTGGGTTGTCTAGAAATTTCCAGTTCATATAATATATATTAAATGTCTTAACCAAGAATGTTTCTAAGGTCAATTACGTTGCGGTAGAATTATTTGACACTTAATAATAGGCTAAACATAACATGACAATATAATGACATGGCAAAATATCCCCATGAAAAGAAAAAAAATGGACAAAAAAAGTAAAAAGAAAAAAATTAAGGCAAAATAAAGTGGTTTGTATTTTATTCCCCAGTCAGGACCTTTGTCTTTTCACACATAAATAGTAACAGCTGTTTATCTTAGGTAGCATAAGTCAAAGATACATTGAGAGCTAGCTTAACACCAAGACTGGAAACAGGACGAAACAGGTAAGCTAGCATTCACAAAAACAAAAAAAAGAAAGGGAAATGCCGCTTCTAACAACTTTAAAGGTGTTACATAGTCATGTAATATCTTCTTAGCCAGCAAGCCACCACCAGTACATCAAAGAATCACCCTAGTGTTGTCGCTGAAAAGGTCTAAAAGTATGTGTAGGATAAGGTATAAGATGCTCCACGCTGTCATATTGCCTAGCACAGCTGTTTTTTGGTCATTAACGAGCGCTTAAGCAGCTTGGAATGAGTGTTACATGTGTTTGTGTGTTAAATAGCCTATACTTTAACACAATGTGTATTTTCTTTTGTTTTCTAGTTTGTTGGCATGTTTTACAAAGCAAGGCTGGCTGTTTCCCCGCGCTTATGCCTGTATGCTAAGCTGACGTGTTCTATTGCTACTTTACTGAATGCATGCTGGAAAAGAACTTTTCACAGCAGATATTTTGGCTTGTCATAGCAGGAAAAGCATGTGCAGGTGATAACATTAAATATGACTGCATTACATTTATGTGAGCTACATCTAGGGTTTTTTTTTTTGCTGCATCTGATACTGCAAAAGGAAAAAGAGGGACACAGAGGACAGTTACACATTAAAAGTATCATAGGGGACTAGAAGTAAGACCAAGGGACAAACAGAAGGACCAGAGGGCACAGCAGATATAAAATTTGACCAACAACTACTGAAATGATGAAAAAGAGCAAATGAAAAATCGTTTGACCTTATTCTGGCAGAAACAGCCCAGTCTGGTGAGTCTGACGTCAGACACACAACCAGAGTTTTCATCTCATTAAACAAACTCGTTAACTCCTTTAATTGATGCCGCAATTAATGCCTTTGGCAATGAACTGAGTCATTGTTTGTTGCAGACAAACACACAAACTAAAACACACATCCACAAAACATTCTGACACATAAACATACGCAGCACATGGACACTCAGTCATACTGTGTATGTATGGCAAACTGTGTATGCCAACCATACAGTACATTGGTAGATATACTCAAATATAAATTCAAGTACACACACACACACACACACACACACACACACACACACACACACACACAAACAGGCACACTTCCACTACACTGCTCAGTTAACTGTAGGTTGTTATCATTATCTATTAAACTGACACGGCTGAAAGTAAAACTAATTTGTCTTCAGTCAAACACCACTTTATAATGTCTTAGAAATGTGGACTTTATTCAGAGTAATTAAAAACTGATAAAGGTGTAATTGCACAACAGCTCATTCCAATCTCTAACTACCCATTAAACAGCAGCTCTGCAAAATTAATCAAAATTAATCAGTGTTCTAGTGTGCAAACAATAAAAGTGTGTGTTGAGTGCGTCTTTCGTCAAAAAGGAAAGAGGATGGGTTTGTCAGTGAAGGACAAAAGAGCAGCAGAGTCATTTTAGGCAGGGATATTGGAGGACAGCTAAGGGCGGGGTGGGATTGGCAGATGGCAGTGGATTTAGACAAACAGCTTGGGTGTGTTCATTTGGCCAAAATGCATCTCATTCTCCAACCTCCTGTCACTGACTTCGTGCTGACTTTGCTTCCAAAAATTAACTGCAGTCGTTAAGAATAATGCATCAAGGAGACTTAACATCTTCTCGACTCTGTTATCTACTGAGGCGCCACCAGAGATGCATACACATACAGTTGTTTTGTCTTTATTTTAGAAATGAGTGAAGACAATAAAAGCAGAATGCATGCTCATCTCAATACTATGAAACTATAGAATAGTATATTCTAACAAGTTGTAAAATCTATTGCTCACTAGCAGCTCCGTGAGAATGAGTCATATCGGTTTAAAGAAGAACTTCATCCCCCAAACAACCATTTGTTTGCTCATTTGTTTATTCATATGTCCAGAACTTCCCAAACAGACAACCCTTCACAATGGGGGAACTGTAAGTAAGTATTTGGCCATTAAACAAAGGAGGCTATTAAAATAAGGAAATTTTGATGGTGCTACACAAGAGGTTTAGTTTGTCCTGATGGGAACATGAATATTTGTACCAAATGTCATGCCAATTCATCCATTTATTATTGAAATATTTCACTTCGAACCACAAATGTCAACTTCACTGTGGCACTAACGGAAGTCACAGGATCACCAAAGTCATAAAGATTCATCAGCTGGGAACCATGAAGGCCTGTGATTCATGGTAATCCGTCAGTAGTTGTTAAGGTATTTCAGTGTACCAAAGTGGTGGAAACCCATCAATGGAGCAGCATGGCCAACCCCAGAGCCATGCTGCAAACTAAAAATTTATAGTATTTGAAGAAAACACTAAATTGTGTGCCATGTTATATGTCTATGTGCTTAAAGCAAGGGTTAAAACAGGGCAGAGCAAATCTTTTCCCCTGTGAGAATGATTTTTCCACAATAATCTTAACTTTGGGAAACATTAATAAACATGACTCCTCAAAATATGCTTAGACAGCTGTCATTTGAGGTTTAAGAAGTGGTCTAAATTTTACTTGAATGCAACTGCAGGGAACTATTGTGGCCAGGTTGGGGTCCTAACTCTTTCTTTCCCTGCTGAAAACAAATCATTTCTGATGTACACAGCATACAAACAGCCCGACTGCAGTCACTCAAGCCTCGCTCAGGATATAACCGATAAATATGACGTTCACAGATAGTTTCGCATTCCATTAAATGTAGTCTTTATCTGTTTATCTGTCCCCTTGTCTATAAAGTAAAAATGAATTAGACTTCTAAATGACTGATTTTTTATGTGGTCTTCAACTGACGTCTCCCAGGTTCTCTTGAGAGCCCTTAAAATCCAATTACTCTGCCTTTAATTAACTGATTAACGACTAAATAAACCAGTTAATTAAGTCATTACTGTCTGGTGCTGCGCTGAGGTGCTGCTGATGGAGGTCTTACAGTCCAGTTGATGATATAAAGACCATTTTTCGGATGAGAGGAACCTCTGTCCATACAGTATCTCTCAGTAGTATCTATCATCTAGGCTCAACTTGTTACAGCGTGACCACATGAGCTGTTTTGCCACCTGAGGAACATCTTATCCAAGTTGCAATTCAAGGTTAAAAAAGAGCATCAATAGCATTTGGTGTCATCTTAAACATTACCTGTATTCAGAAAAATGTCACCTAACCAAGAGTGAACATCAGCACAGGTTCTCTCTGTCTCAGGGAAGCATCTGTATGTGTAACTGTGAGTTCAACAAGCTTAGCCTGCTTAAATTGGAAAACACCAAACCATCATGACCATCCTCAAGATTAAAAAGTATGTGTAGTCAACCATAAATATGTACAGTTAAAGTTACAGAAATATTCAAAAGTAGTTTCCTGTCTGATTCATAGTTGCGTCATCCAACAACTCACGACGCACTCTAAGTACAATATTGTCAAACTCTCTCACGCTGTGTTATCAACTGTTTCCACCTTTTTCCCACTTTTTTTTCATTACTGCCGTTTTCTAAACGAGAACAGGAAGTACAAAATAAATTACTCTCAACCCGAAGAACGACTTAAAGCCGGATTATTCACACATGGTTGAACAAAATAGCAGGGTGCATCCGTTGTGCCGTTCATATTTATTTTTTAAAGCCGGACTGCACATTATCAAGTTATTTAAACGTAATATTCACAATACTGTCAAATTAATGTCAGTGGGAGTTTGATTGTGCTTTCATGTCATGTCAGTCTGGACATTTGGACACACAGTAGTTACATATGTCTCTGCAAGAACAGCAAGAAAATCAGAAATTGCTTATTTTGTGGGAGCCTAATTTGCATTCTGGGGTTTGGTGTTTCATCGAATTATAAGTAACGCTCTTTCATGACTCGAGTTAAATCTAATTGAAAAGTTCAGTGTGCTAGTTCAAACCCAGTCTGTATCAATATGCAAATGAAGTTTTCCTTTATTGACTTTTCATATATAAAAAGCCTGTATGTGTCTGACAATTGGGGCGATGAAATAGTAACGGACTTGATTAATTATTTAAGGATTTTCTGAAGTACTAACACTAAGATTATCGTGCCCAACTGCTACTGGCCCTAAAAACTGCAGCTTTAAATCTGATAACTTTAAATTAAACTGAAGAATAATAACTTCCACACCCTTAAAGGAGAGCAAGCCAGCATGTTGAAATGAAAACAGATTAAATATTGAATAATTAGAGCATATTCATGATGTTGGCTTTGTTGGTTGATGAGTCAGTTTGACAGGTAATTAAGTGTTATATAGTCTTCTGCCTGGAGCCACATAGTAGACTACTTTAACTGTCAGAAAAGCCAGTTTAATTGACAGCTTGTCTTGGGCCCACTCAAAATACATTGTTCTCTTTGTTTTAATATTGATGGCTATCTGGCAAAATGCCAGAGTGGTCATTGATGTGGCACATTTCAGGACAGCTGATCTATATTATCAGTCACATTGACTGAAAATATCTAATGTACCACAATATATTTAATGGTTCCTGTCACTACCTTGCATTATCTACCTACTGGTTTCATTAACTCTCTCTTTCTCAAACTATCTGTGTTTTTTTCTCTCTCTTTAAGTCACATTCTCACCCACTCATACTGTTTCCCTCCCCCTCACACTCCGTCATACAATTTCTCAGTCTTTGTCTTTCACATGCAAACCCTGACACAACTACTACTACCACTGGCATAATCTCCATAAACAGATATGTACTCAGAATCTGTAGGCAACAGGACGAGATTTTGTGGATGGATGAAAGCAGATTCAAAACAATATATCAGGGGATACAGTACAAATTTAAGGTTTGCTCCCAATTTTGCCACTTGTTTTTATCTGCTTGCTCAATATCTGTTTTCAGCAAAGTCAAGTTTGGGACACAGGATCTCCCAAAATTTTGGCTGTTGTTGTAAGACCAATAGCTAATGTGTTCCAAGATTGCCAATGGCACAACAGTTTACAAGAGATTTTTACTATTCTTACTATTCTGCTATTCATGCCACAAAAACTAAATGCTAAATACAGAATCCACTAGATTTTGCTTCATGAAAATAAGAAGTCATTTCACACTTACTTTTTTGACCTGTTACGTGATATTGGAGCTACACTCGCCTTATTTTTGTATCAAGCTTGATTAGATTGATCATAAGACAGCATAATAGGTCTGCCTAGATAGTAGTGCAATTGCATTTCCCCTGTTACTGGCCAAAGACATTATTTGTTATGATCCTTCTACTTGTCTTCTGGTCAGAGGTCACGTCAGCTCACTGATGTGTCTAAAGAGTGGGCGTTTTGATTATCTCTGTTCCCAGTCAGTCAAACTGTGTGTGACGTGGCTATATACATGCTGAAGCCATTACAGACAGACACACTGAGCCAAATCAATTTCCCTTCTCCATGGACCTAATCACTTGAGGTTGATTAATTGTTGAGAGGTGTGCTCACACACTTACACAGCGGTCACATCAAACTTATTTTAAATTGATTTTTTTGTTTTTGTTTATATTTTAAGGGGTACGTTGTTTTATTTTTTATCCAACCTGCACAAATATTAAATGTATTTGTTTGTCCACTGTTTCCCTCCTTTGTATTCCTGTATTATAAGTTGGGCATGACTATGGGCAGAATTACTGCTCTTTGCAGATGATGTGGTTCTGTTAGCTTCATCACGGCATGACCTCCACTACACATTGGGTGCTTTACAAAGTGTGAAGCGGTCAGGGTTAGGGTCAGCACCTCAAAGTCTGATGCCATGGTTTTCTGCCACAAAATTGCCCACCTGGATTCGGAGTGAGTTACTCCCTAAAGCAAAGAATTTGGAGTATTTTGCGGCCTTGTTCAAGAATGAGGGTAACATAGAATGTGTAATGGACAGGTCATTCGGAGTGGCATCAGCAGTAATGTAGGCATTGTACCAGTCTGGACCATCATGGTGAGGAGTGAGCTGAGTCAGAAGGCAAAGCTCGTTCCAGCCTTCACCTGCGGTAATGAGATTTGGGTAGTGACTGAAAGAATAACATTGCAGATCGTTTAGATATCTGGTCTGGATGCCTCTAGGACACCTCATAAGAAATTTTTGGGCACGTCCAACTGATTGAAGGCACAAGAACCCAGAACACGCTGGAGGGATTATATATTTTATCTGGCCTGAAAACGCCTCCAGATCCCACAGTGAAAGCTAGAAAGTGTTGCTGGGGAGAGGGACGTCTGGAGTACTCTTTTCAGCCTGTTACCCTTGTCACCTTGACTTGGATGAAAATGGATTTATGGATGGACTATGTGGCCAAACACATTGTGTAAGGATGTTTAGAATCAGCAAGTTCAAACTCACTCGATCAGATACAGGTGCAACTCATAACAATAAAAACGGCTGCATTTCATTTAGGTGTGGCTAGCTCACTGAGCTGGCCCTCTGTCACTTTCTTGCCTTGGTAATGTTCTCTAAATTCTATGCTAATTCTACACATTGGGTCACCTCCAAAACACCATGACATTTTTTTAGCTGCTCTTTATTTAAATCACCTGAATGAATCATATTATTCTTTATAACGTACTGTAGCTGCTATCAGCAGCTCTATAGCTCGCTCTGTTTTTAAAATTTAAAATTTATCTAATTGATTGGCTGGTCAGTCTTCAAAGTATCCCTACCCTTTGGTGGCAACAGTTTTTGCCTTATGAAGATTAGATTTGTGTTTGTGCATGTGTGTGTGAGCATGTGAAGATGTGTGTTTGTGGTCATGGCAATTGACCAAAAGGGGGCGTGGCAATGGGGCGATGCCTGTGTGTACATAGTCACAGTTATTGCAAATTCATGCTTGCTGCATGTCTGTGATGGTGGCCTTGCTACCATTTTGTGGTTTGTTAGTTCTTTTCACCAGGTGGGAGACCGCCCATTACAGCTGTCAGAAATTCCTGTCTCAGACTCAGAATTACAGCCATGAGGCTTATATGAATGGATAAAACTGGCAGCAAGTGTATCCAGCTTTCTTAATACATCCTTACGTCAAGCACAGAGAGGAGATATGAACAATTCTATCTGACTAAGACTTATTTCAACATTTAGTTTGGTCTCTAAATGCATTTGCTTCAATTCCTAGAATACCAAGATGGCCCGAAAGCAAATCAAGTAGCCTAAAGAAAGACGAGGGCCTTTGTGCTCTGATATCTTTGCTGTGCCTCAGAACATTCATGAAATACACAAGAAAATGTGTATCTCTGCCCCAACAATTAAAATTTGTGCTACTACATCTGACGAGTCAGTTCTCCTTTGATATAGAAACAGGCAGGGGGAAAGAGGAGCACCCTGGGGGCGGCAAGCAGGCATGAAGAAGGATCTTTGAAATCCTCCCAGTACAAAAGGATGGACAGGGACCCTGCTGTGTTAGGAACATTGTATCCTTGGATTAACTCCACTCCACATTCACAGCCAATTCAGTGCAGCCACCAGAGCTGCACACACCCGTATAATGCCAAGTGACCTGTGATCCAATGCTCCTTATCCTCCCTTCATTTTACCCATTAAGCCTGTGAAAAATGGTAATGTATTGAGTGGTTTCATGAAGTTAATATGAGTGTTGCAGAGTGAACCAACAAAGTCACCGATACTGAGATGAGACACGCGGCTGTTGAAATGGGTCCGCAACTGCAACACTTTACAGAAAGTGTTTGCACTTGATGCATCCAGCTGTTTAATGCGTGTGTAGGTAGACAGAATGATGCCAATTGGGGTATTTAAAGTCCAGAAACAAACAAGAATGGCACTCTTTCCGCACAACACAACTTGTCTTGTCACTTTACTGGGGCTTCTGATAGTCTCCACCAAGACTGATGTTGAAATAGAAATACCACCATGTCCTTTGTCTCGGAGGAACTTGCACCAAAAGGTTCACAAGCTCTGTGTCGGATATTTCAAACATTTTCAGTTTGAAATTCTATTACAGTAGGTGTTAGAATCTCTCTCTCTGTCCCGTATGTCATTGTCACCTCATCTATGTTTGGCCATCTGTCCACAGGAACACAATGCACACAAGACATTCATCAACAGATGGTTTGTCTGACAACTATCTCGGAAAACTGATGTATTTTTTTCCTAAAATCAGCTACATATCACAGCTATTAATAGCTATTATAGCTTCCTTTTAATATATTTTATCCATCCTGACTCAGGTTAATTTATTTACTCTGGGATCTATTCCGCAAAGCCTCATTGACGACAATGCAAAGATGCTAGAACATGATGCAAAGCTAATCAGAAAAATAACACATTTCACAGCTACCAGAATCTGTTACAGGATTGCTTTGAGTATGTGCTCTAAGGTATTACAAAACAGCCTCTTATTTTCTCTGAATCAGTTCAAAACAGCATTGTTTCCTGAGTGCTATCTGTAGATCAGCGTCAGCTTCTGACTGATATGCAATAAGCTTGTCAGATAATTAAAATCAGATACATGCACTTTCATGTCTGTTACCATCGATGGTTGTTGAAAGAGCACCTGTGTAACAGGTTTACTTAAAGTAAACCATTTTAAACAGTGCCTTTGTTTGTAGAGTTTCTTTCAAAGTCAGATGGAAAGTGAGCCCCAGGCTAAACATAAATACCATGTTTAATTATTCAACATGAAACAAGGTGAGACCCATTCTTAAATTTTATTAACTTCATAATAGTTTCCTGAGAGCTTAAAAAAAAAACTTAATAATGGATTTTATACATACCTGCCTGAGGGCTTCAGGAAAAAAATATTAGTAGGTAGTATCACTACAGAAAAGGAAATGCTGCTACTACTACAACAACAACTAAAAACTAATAATAATAATCAGTATTATTATGATTATAAGTTTGAATAATAAATGTAGTTTTTATGTGAAAATCATTGCTCAATCTTAATTTCAAATCATAAAATGTAGAAACAATTTATACTGTTCTTCTAAAGGTTTTTTAGTAATGCCATTCAAATATTTTTCATTAAAGATCACATCAATCATACTTAGCCTGTTATTTAACCAGTCAATCAGACCATGGGCCAGATCTGGCCAGATGCTTTATATTTGATCAATAAAATCCCCTTAAATCCATTTACATTATTTTCTTTAACCTATCATATCACTTCATGTACTGAGCGTACGCTTTTTAGTTTGCATAGCAGGTTCTGAATGTCTACAGCAAAAACATCCTGAGACATTTTCATATTTGTAATCAGCAAAACCCTCGATCCACAGCACTGCTTTAACAAGTAGGTCAC
This sequence comes from Plectropomus leopardus, assembly GCF_008729295.1. Taxonomy (NCBI): domain Eukaryota; kingdom Metazoa; phylum Chordata; class Actinopteri; order Perciformes; family Serranidae; genus Plectropomus; species Plectropomus leopardus. The sequence continues at coordinate 33,459,598 of NC_056463.1, forward strand.
ATTTCACATTACAACATAATTAGATATTTTTTTAAAAAGTAAAAAAATCAGTCTACAGATATCCATTGCTCTGTAATATTTCATATTTTTGTCATGTATTAAACTTTTAGAATTAAGTTATTTTTCCCAGCTGGCACCAGACGTCAACATAATGTCAGAAAGATATTGGACTCTTGATTTTGATTGGTATTAAAATCGGGTTGATGATTTTTTGATAAATGTCTAATATGTTAGAATTTCCAATTGTGTGTACAATAACATGATGTTTTGCAGACATTTGGTTTTGTTCTTCATACTTAATGGCTAAACAGATTTATACTAAAGACATTTGGAAGACGTTACTAAACAACACAACAAAAAACTATCAAAATATCAGTGTCATCTGACATCAGTACAATACGTCATTTTGAAGTTGGCATTAGACGTTGATTTGACATAGAATTTTTGTCACTCGACATCACAACCTAAATGCAACCATACATCAACTTCTGATGACGTTGGTGGCCAGCTGGATTAAAAAAATGATCATTTAGCAGATTTTTGCCTTTAAAAACAAAGTATCTTAACATATCGACTCAGTTACCTTAAGACGAAAACTTAAAAATAATCTTCTAATGAAGTGAGCCTGAAATCGGCCCCTGATTAATCAATGTGCACTCACCCAAATTACTTTTCATTAGTGTCTTAAGCTACAGCGTAAACACACAGCAGCTTTCTGTGAAGTCTCTCCTTTCATTCATGAAACCCACAAGAGCGCGGCAGTAAATCAGGCCTTAACGATTAATGACTAATCGGGCTGAACGATTTGTGACCTTTCCCTCTTGACAAAATAAACTGCATGTCCTCACTGGACTGCTACACCTCGTGTTCCCTGTAGTGTGCACATCCCCACTACCTCGTGCTTTTAACCCACTCAGACGTAATATTTGACCTTGGGGGGGAGCAGTTACTTTAGAGGTGATGCATTAATAAAACACGCAATCATGGTGGTTTGTCAACTAGAGCGACCGGAGAAAGTGTCCTAACTCACTCTGTCTGTCAATAATAGACGAAGGAAGCTTAAATTCTTTGATCAGTGTCATTATAAGCAGCTTAAGGGTCAGAGGGTCAGAGGGTCACAGCATCACGACAACACTGCTGCAGGAGTTAGCGTGGGACCCTACAGCAGCCGTGGATGATAGACAAGTGATGGAGACAAAGATGGACTAGAGAAAATAAAGTGTAACTTAACAGGGATGAAAAAAAGCTTCCAAAGTGTCCCTTTTCCTCCCTGGTATCCAGTTCTTTCAGTTGAAATTAGGTATACTTAAAAGGGAATTCAATTTTTTTTGCAATCTCCAAATCTGCAAAATTACCGACATCCACTAGAAGCAGCCACTACAGTGGTACTTTCCACTTTCTGAAGTGAGACTATCGTACAATTAAAATAGTCTTCCTTAATTCCTGCCTCACAATCAATTAACGAGAGTAGCAAGTGTTTTTTTAACGTCAAAAATGCAAAACATTCTGTATCAAAGGTCAGAGGTCAAGCCAATTCTTTTCCCCATCAATCTCCCGCAGGGTCTTCTTACCTGTGTTTGGGTGAGATAGCGGGTGCCTATAAGGGTCCTTCGGGTGCAGGTTGAGTTTTGTCAGCGTATACGTTCCCCTCCCTCAGTCTCAGTGTGGTTTTTCTGGCTGCATGTGGAGGCTGGAGCCAGCTGCTCTTATAGGTACCCACCCCTCCCCTTCAACCTCCTCCTCTAATTCTCTCTCTCTTTCAAAACTCCCTCTTTCATCACAGAGAGAAAGAGAGGGAGGGATGGATGAAAACTGGAGAGACGGAGGGAGGAGAGAGAAGATGGGGTAAGAGCAGGGAGAGTGCGTGAAGTAGGGAGAGAGAGGAGGAGGGGAAAACAGGAGTTAGGATAGGAGGAAAAGTAAATGGCAAAAGGCAGGAGGAGAAAAGGTGGGAGGGAAGAGAGAAAATTGCAGGAGAAAACTAAAATTGCCACCTCGCTATTGTATGACTCTGCAAACCAGACAAGTTGCAGTTACAGTTTACATTCAGGTCTGTACAGATATATGTAGCCATTATCGTAGACAATGTGTCTAATATGGATGTTGCTGTAAAGAAGCTACAAATTCTAAAACATGGATGCTTCACACATCTTCAACCCGACAGCACAGAAGATTCATACAAATAGGACAGTTTTGAGCTATGTGCCCAGGATTAGTGTCATCAAATCAGTATATGGCCAAACATCTCCCCTTCTGCTAGTTATAACTCTGACTAATGGCCAGGAAAGTATTTTTTGCATTATGATGGCAGGATTTTGATCGCAGGCAGGTATTTTACATATCTTAGGGTGTAAAATATTATCACTTCATGATTTTATTCTGTAAGACATTTGTGTGAAACTTTGTCATAATTACTTTATGAATTCTTGAGTTATGGCCAAAACTATGTTTTGTGAGGTCACAATGACCTTTGACCATAAGTTAATTTTTGAGTCTAAGTGGACATTTGTGCCAAATTTGACGAAATTCCTTTGAGGTGTTATATCCCATTTAAGAAAATAAGACAGACGCAAGGTCACAGAGACCTTGATCTTTGACCAACAAAATTGTACCAGTTCATCCTTGAGTCCAGGTGGATGTTTGTGCCAAATTTAAAGAAATTGCCTTAAATACAAAAACAGAGTCCTCACACTAGGTGATGCTCCCATGAACATTTATTACCTCCATATGCAACGTTTTAGGCCCAAGCCCTTCTTCAGATGTGAAGCTTATTCAGGATATTTTAATCACTGAGATCTAATTTTTTAAATTAGAGATCTAATTTTTTAAATTAGATCATTTAAATAGATAATTTTTCGAAACTCCAGCCAGATGATCTTGTCATCAATTTTACCTTTTCAATAAAGCAATTAATCCCAATATGACACTAAGAAATATTGGCAGTGTGTTTGTTCCCTAGACTGTAGCTTGTTTTGGCCCAAAACATCACACGTGGAGGTAATAAATGTTCATGAGAGCATCATCTAGTGGGCAGTCTAGTGTGTTTTTGTATTTTTGTATCTCCTTTTGTTCTGTCCAAAACCTAGTATTTAACTGCTTTGGGATGTGCTTGCTGCTAGACTTTTTTTCTACAAGATATTGTTCTAAAATTCTTGAGATACCGCATTCATGAGAATGGGATGGATGGATTGGACAATTGAAAGACACTATGCCTTCTGCTGTTGCGGAGGCATAAAATTATAGTGACCCAGTTGCCATGTTGACCGACTAAAACTGGGTTCTGAAAAAATTTGCGGTGAGAAATAGGCCATATAATAACAGAATCTTGATTGATATTGGATCAGCGCTGCCTAGTTTATCAGTTTGACCGCAGATCAAGGGCAGTGATTGACGGCTGTGTTAGAAATTCCTCAACTCTGATTGGTTGTTCAAGCACATTAGATTCCCGCAAATACCATTAGAAGCACTAAGAGGAGGACAAAGAACATGATTTTTTCATAGGCTATCTGTTTCATTTATAACTGCATGGACGTATTAACAGTTTGGCAAATATGACAAAAAGTTATTTTTGTAAAAGTTACCAACTGTAGATTTAATAAATTAAAATTGGCAAACAAAGCCACTTAGTTCTGATTTTAATTCAACTGCGCCTGAAAGCTGATCATTGTTTTGTATTATATACAGTTATTTCTTCCCATGTTCATATACTCAGACAGAATAAACTGTAACGTCCTTGCAAAACACAAAGAAAATGTATTTATGTGCAGCGTTCTTTTGAGGAGAGGTTGGGGGACATGTGGCTGTCACTCCTCCAATATGTTGTGGGAGTGACAGCCAGATGTCCTCCAACCTCTCTTCAGGCAGTGGCAGGACTGTATTACTGTCATCCTGCTCACAAACACAAATCAGCGCTGGAAACAAAAGAATCACGACGAGCATGCGTTTCTTATTATGCATCTGTCCGGCTTTCATTATCGGGAGGACGCGTTCTGTTTCTGACTAATTAGGGTTACTTTACTTTCGCCATGTGTTTGCTATGATGCAGGATGAAACTCAAAATTAAACACACAAGTTTTTTCAAAACCTTTGAAGAAACAGGAGATGCAAAGCATACTTAAAGCAGGAAAGTGTGGCTGTAATACAATGAGTCAAATAACACCTCATTATGCTTACAGTTATATGTGTCATCTCTCTCTCTCTCTTCTCTCAGTAGAGAGAAGAACATTTTCTTTTCTAAGGTTGATTACAGGATTGAGATTTGCAAGTCCTTTTACCTTGTATATTTCCTGATATTTTACTCACTGAGATCTAATTTTTAAATTAGATAATTTAAATAGATAATTTTTCTAAACTAGCCAGATGATCTTGTCATCATTTGACATGACACTACGAAATATTTTCTGTGTGTTTGGTCCATAGACTGTAGACATAGCTACCGTAATGTTGCCCGCTGGTTTGTGGACTGCCATTTTGAAGCCTCAGCATTTTGGCAGTTGTCATCATGTTTTTTTGGAGCCAAAAGTGACCATATTTTGTTAAGAGGTTTCTGCTGTGGAGGAGCGAGGAGTTCATATGACTAACAAGTCGAGAACACTATTGTATTTTATTTTATTTTTTTGAAGTGTGGTTATAGGAGGTACGTATCCAAACTCAGTGTATCACATACAGTAGATGTCAGTCAGCACACTCCCAGATTGAAGGAGCAGGCTGGAGTCTGACAAGGACGATAAGCAATATACTGCTGTGGATGGTCCACAACAAAACATATTTTAGCTACCTAAAAAAAGTCCCACCAAAAAAAAAAAAATCAACATCATTTTAAATGTACACTATGTTTATAGTGCAATCAAAGCTTTACGTTTCCTTCGGACACCCTGTTTTGACGGGGAAGCTGCTAACAGCTTCAGTTCCTCATCTATGCTTTTGTCAAAGCCACCAGACTCCACTGAGGAAAACAGTTATTTAAGCATGCTGAATGCAGACACTGCTGGCCTAACCCTGCTTCTATCACTTTGTTAGATTGTGTTATTATGTGACTTTGGTGAATCCAAACTACACCAAAGTCACACCATGACACAAATAAACTAATTAATCAAGGCAGTGATAGACCAACATCCTGTGGTCAGCTATACTAAATAACTGTTTTTCTCAATATATATGTAAAATGATAAATGTATTCAACTTTTAATGGTGTAAGATTTGATTTCATTGCTGCCGCTGGTGATCTGGTCACTGTGAAGGCCAAACCATTAACTGACCCCTCAAGCACCACGTAGGCTCAAACATTATGTTTCTCCCATCATTTGTTCATTTGTGTTCCCTTTCATTCGTCATTAATCTGGATTTTAAAGATCAGTGAAATATTCTGATTCTACATGGGATGTTTTATTTTTGTGAAATAAATCACAAATGGCTGAATAAATTATTCAGAGAGGGGATTTTAGAGGAGCTGAGGCAACCTAAAATAGGTTTTGTCAAGTGGTCATTCCTCATGAGGATTCATGTCAACCTGGTGGGTTAGTTTACTATTTCTGGAGTATTTCCTGCCTCAAGATGTGTGCATCATGTTCTGTTTCCTTAAGTCAACAGAGGTTTTGTGAGATGGGCTCTAAAAACTGCAGGAGGCTCTTCCTCTTTAGTCTACGTACACACTCACCAACAAATGAACTCTGCTTTCTGACGGAAAGGCCAGCGGTCATTTCTTATTTTTTTAAGAGACAAAGTTCAGCATTTTGGGCAATATGCTTTTTTTCTGTTCACTGTCTTGTTTTGAGTTTAATCACAGGCACAACTCTCTTATGTCTGTCCATAATATGAAACTAGAGCTATAGGACCGGGATATTATTAGCTTAGCTTAGCACTATTACATGAAAAAGGGGGACAGAGCTAGCCTGGCTCTGTCTGAACATACAAAAGTCCACATACCAGCACTTCTAAATGTCATTTGTTTAATCTATGTAAGAAACAAAGCATAAAAAATGTACAATGGAGTCTTGTCATCACTCTGACATTTACAGGCAGGAAGTCACTGTTTCCAGACAAGAAATAGTACATAACCCCAATTAAATCCATAACTTTTTGCTTTTACTCCTAATTTCTGTATGGGTTGAACAAATGAGATATACCATATAAATTAGTGGACTTAAGAGTTGCAGGTAGGCAGATTTTTTTTAACCTTTGAAAAGAGCCAAGCTGTCAATGCTGATAGCTAGCACAAATGCTGGCCCCCATCACCAGCATTTGTGCTAGGCTAACTGCTGATTGCACCTCAGTCTCAATCCCAATTTGTCAGATACTGAAAATCTGTCAGTGGCCCTCAGCATCAGATACTGACACACAGAGGCATTCTTTAGCAGCGCTATGAGATGCACAGGTCAGCCTCTCCAAGCTACTGCCATAATATAGAAAACGAGAAAGTCCACATGTGGCGGGGCTGAGAAGAGGTGCATGGTTTAAAGTAACTGAAGACTTTCACCTGGGAGACCACTGTTTGTCATTGTGAAATTAAAAGTCAATCAGGTTATTTAATAATTAAGTAGTTTGCTAGTGTGCTACACTAGTAACAAAGTAAAAGTACCAAACTTCCTTATTTTAAGCCATATTATGATGTTTTTTTCTAACCTAACCACACTCATAGTTACCTAAACCTAACAAAATAAACCTAAAAAAAATGTTTATTTATTTATTTTTTTAAACCAACCAACATTTAAAGTATATTTTGAATTGAACAAGTGGAAACTGTACAGTTCATGTGAAAACAAATGATAATTTTGAAAAGACACAATGCATGGATCAAGCATAAATTGACAAGTCATAGCAACATTCAAAACTGCTGCTGGAGGGATACCAAGAGCATCATAGTTTGACTGAGCGTTGCTATTTGCCGAGTTAGAAGTGAGAATCAGCGCTGATTGATAATGCTAATTGTGCTGCTGTCTTGACCAGGACTCCCTGGAAGAAAATATCTTTTATATCAATAGGACCTTCCTGGCTAAAGAAAGGATAAATGATTGGAAAAATAAAAATGTTTCTTGGCTCCAGCTTCATATATAACAAAGTGATATGAAAGTAGTATCAATCTACTCATCTAACTCTTGAGAATAAATTGGATAAGTGTGTGCTTTCCAAAATGCAAACAATTTCTTTGAGTTATTTGTTCTTACTGAGAGCATCTTATAAATAATGAGTCACTGCTGAGGTCTCAGCTCTGTGAAGTCAGCTCTGTAAAAAAACGTCTTTCTGCCAACAAACCAACAAAGTGTTGTCCGGACAGACTGGTTATTGCAGCAGTTAAGACAGAGCTGTGGAGTTCAATAGGCCATTATTGTGTTTGTCTCTTCTGGTCAGTGGTTCATTAGTAGATAGGCATCGCAGCAGAGACAGCAGCTTGGTCAAGTAATCCAAAAGACTGTACCACAATCAAGAAGTCACATTTTCAGTGCCAGCTCATCTAACATTTGTATCCGGCCCCACTATCCACACAGTGTGTCATATCATAATTCAACTTAAAGCACTTAGCATTAATAAATTGTCAGAAGCAATAATAATTAAATACATTTTCTGATCACTAATTTAAAATGTTCATGCAGAGCAGCCATATAAACTGTGATGGCCTAAACTTTACTGTGGTTTAAGGACAACACTTAAGTGTGAAGACCGTGCTTGTGATTGCCTCGTCAGTACTCGTATAATTACTTTTTGAACAATGAAGAGAATGATAAATCTTCCCTGGCTGGTTGTAATTAACACTGATGGGCAGTGGCGGTAGCTTGGTTGTCAAAAATAGGCCAGAGAGAATTAAATAATTTGACTGAACTCCGTTCAGATCAAATAATGTGGAATCAACTCACACACAAATGAAATTAACAGAGAGCGGATAGTGCGTAATAATGAGAGTAGACAGAGTCATCAGATGCATATCTACAGTTCAAAGTGACACTCTCCTCCATCTTCAGAGGCCAGACAGGAGGAAATCATCGTCAGCAGCATCAGACAGTCGCCCACACAATGATGATGCTCTGTGATGCTGACTTATTTGCCTCGCCTCATCGAGTGCCCATCCCTGATTACACATTCTGGTGTTTTGGCAATCTGAAAAAAAACCCCACAAAATACTAAATGAGCAATTAGGTTGCTTTGTGGAGCCCACTGAAGCTAGATGATCACTAATTGAGCCCAACAAACACCAAAAAAAAAAAGAGTTGGGTTTCTATAGAGGCAACACACAGGTCCACCAGAAAGCACCATTGAGAAATGCAGAGTGTATTAAATGCAAAGGGAGTAACTGAGACAAAGACTGATAGACATCGCTTTGTCTGATCTCAGCGTCTGATCCATGAAGCAGATTTTTCTCCACCAAATGAATCAATGTCATTAATTAAATACTCATTAAGACTTTTCCTGTGGGAAATGGCTGATAGCTAAACAGTAAATTAGATAGAACCACAACAGATGCTAATTTTGGCCTGATTCATAACAACCACAAGAAAAGACAATTTTTTGTGATTTACATCTGAGCTAGTGCCATCAAAGTTTGAAACTGTTTTACTGTTTGTTGTTGTGCCTTGAATTACTGTCAAAATTGTTTTTGTCCACTTCCTTGTTTAAGCTCACTGCCATTTCTTATTTGATCAAGTGGGCATTGATCAAAATGTCCACTTACCTAACACTTATATCACTGATGGGAAGATGCTCTTTACATGAAACTAGGTCTATAGACGCAAATACAAAGAAAAATGGCTTTGGCATTCGCTTTTGCTCAAGAGGTAAAAAACATACAACTACCATAATGCACTGCGCTCCATTGGACCAATAAATGCTTCCGCTTGTTGCGAATGTAATAGGAGTTGGTTTCAGCTTGTTAAAAAATAATACTAATCAATAAATAATAATAATAATAATCAATCTTGTATTACAGTTAAACAGGAAGCTAAAATATATGTTTGAAAACATTTGAGTTGAGAAAAAGGCAAAACAGTAACAGAATCTTGGTTCAGACTTAATCAACGTTGCTTAGTTTTACCATTGAATCTGAGTATGGTCTGAATTTGAGATCAAACACAGGAATCACTGGGCAACTTCAGATTTTTCACATCATGTGACATGCATATAACCTAAAGCTAAAATCAATCAAATCAAAATTTTCATATCACAAAGGATCACATAACTGCCTGTATTTGAGGGGGTTCAGTAGTTGCGATGGACTAACAGAGAATTATCACTCAAATTTGTTCTCTATGAAGCTTGATAGCAACTTCCAGCTCATTGTTTTGTTTTATGATAAGCAAACTTACTTTTGGTGTGGTTTTTGGTTCAGTGTCACTGCCCTTATTAGTCTTTTCTACCTGAAGCTGGCAGAAAAACCCACCATATGCTACATGTTCAGCACCAAACCGCAGACAGACAATATTAGTAACTAGTGGGTGAGCATAGTGGAGCATTTACGGCCAAATAAATTTCTTATATTTCTCCCAAATAATACTATTGTTCCATAAAGGCAACTTCTGGCTGAAAAAAAAGTTAGCCTAGAACTCCAGTACAAGAGTTGGGACCAGCCCTCCAGCCTTAAAGTGGATAAGATTAGCTTGCCTACTTTATGTGTTTCAGTGGAGATTAATCCAGCTGTCTTCTTCCTAAAGCCTTCCCCATGGCCTTCTTACTGGCACCCTTTATGGCCTATGCTGAAAATGCTTTAGCTAACGACAGCTTCCTCCTGAACAGTGACAGTTGGTATCAATGTTGGAAAGTATTGAAGATCAAAGTGTACTTTTACTGCTTGGAAAATGTCTCTTGAGTTTAGACCAACCGACAAAAACCTTCGTCTGAGGAACAATTTGAACACAATCTGTAATTTTATATTGCTGAAGAGAGGCTATATGATTATAATTATTAAAGAGAAACTTTAACTTAACTGCAGATAGTTAATTTATTTTTAGATCTGTCAGTGTTAACGCCTTAACCACAGTGGGATTGAGGTCTGTACATAGCGCTTTCATTTCTTTAATGGTGTTAATCGTCAGCCAACATTCCCGTCTTTAAGAGGCTGTACCGGGCTAAATTTTCAAGCTAGAGTGATGATACTGGTATCAAATTAAACAAGACGACCCAAGAAACTCTGTGGTACCAACTATGTACCATGCTAGCTTCTCAGTAACGGGGTGGTATAAGGTTCCAAAGTTAGGCTTACATTTGGCAATGGAAAAAAAAAGCATGGTCATTTCATAGGGGTCCCTTGACCTCTGACCTCAAGATATCTAAATGAAAATGGGTTATGTAGGTACCCATGAGCCTCCCCTTTACAGACATGCCCACTTTATGTTAGTTCCATGCATTTTTTTGCTGTCACTGTATTCCTAAACAAGACAATCTGATAAGAACTGCTTTATCTTGAAAATATGAACTTCACATCACTTTCTTATTATGCAAAACAATAGAATTGAAAACATGCAAATAAAAATTATTGTCAATAACTATAGAAATTCTGGGTGTAATTGTGATAAAAAAAAAAATTTTGGACAGCCCTATTTATTTTTTAAATTTTCCTCATTAAATTTCATCTAATCTTTATTTCAACAGTAAGGATGTTCCTATCAACAGCTGCACTGTGCAAAAGGACTATAGAAAACACATGCAAAAAAATTATATGGTACAATATTAAAAGGAAAAAATATTATTTTCTTGTTTTATCAATAAATTCACAGAACATTTTTCTTTCACCATTTTACACAATCCTTTTGTTTTAGATCATATTTTTGGCTCTTTTATTTACGGCCTTCACTTTGTAATATTATTACCACCATTTTCCATTATACCCTACTGATGTATTTTTTGTCTTTTCTCTCTTTCACTCTCTTCTCCTCTTCCTCTGGTCCAGTCATCAGGAGGACGGAGGGAGGTTGCAGGTTTGTCGGAAAGAGATAACAGGTCTTATCTTCTCCCCGCCAGACGCTGCGAGGCCTGATCCAATCAAGACCTGGTTAAAAGAATTCATCGACTTTTACACCCAAGACTCAATATGAAGTAGGTTGAGGGGAAAACAAAGATGTTGATGGAGGGGTGGGGGTTCGTTTTGTTAAATTCCATGTCATCTTGAAGGAGCATTGCAGTCCTTGAAGAAAGAGATGTTTTCGGGACGTGTTAGGGAATTACCATAATGAGACTTAAACAAGGCAACAATATGTGAGGTGATTTTGGAAGCACATATAAAGAGCCAGACAAGTTAATTTAAGGATAAAAGGATGCAGTGTACTAAACATGACACAACTTCCCAAACAAAATAAAGCATGAAATAGGTGAGGTATAGTATGCAACAGTTTTTTCCAAGTGTTCCAGAAAGTGTGCAACTTTTCCATTCCCAACCATCTTAAACTTTTCTTCTCCAAGCCATATGGACATTATTTAGTTGCCAGTGCGGGGGTGTTGCTAGCCACCAGACCATGTGTGAAAACCTCTCAATGGACCAAATGTCACAGATGTGATTCATTCAGGAGGCGTCAGACCTTGTCATTTTCTTATCCACCAAGATGGCAAAAAGGTTACTGTGACTGCCCCCTTTCTCTCCACTGCAGACAGCTGCCATTCTTTACCATATAATTGGGCCGCTTTCTATTAAGGTTAATGGTCATCCTCTCGCCACTACCTGATGATGATGTGCTAGTGTTTGTTTGCTGCAGAGGCACTACAGCTGCGGTCTACATTATTTATAGCATTCTGTGATTAGAAAACAACTTTCAAAGAAAAGGTAATTCAGTAAACGTTTGTTAAGTTGCTGATGGTACATCTGTCCAACTTTTGCTTTCTAAAGGGGGAAATACTATTGGCTTATTGTGCCAGTCATGAATGAGACACACTTTTTATTCTATTCCTTACAGATTAAGTCATGTGTTTTTAGTGTTAGAAAGGCTTAAAAAAGACAGCATCCTCCAAACTCTTTAAATTTTCACTGTGTAGGATTCAGGTGGCAGACGTGGATTATAATATACCATTAATAAGTATGTTTTTTTTAGTGTATAATCATCTGAAAATAAGAATTGCTGTGTTTCCATTACCTTAGAATGAACCATTAATATCTACATAGGGAGCAGGTCTTCATACATGGACTCAGTCATGTTGCACTGCCATTTCTACAGTAACCCATGAGGGACAAACCAAACACTGGCTCTAGATAGGGGCATTTGGTTTTATTCATCTCCCACTGTAGCAGTATCTCTGTGATGCACAGCAAACACAGATTTTTTTTAAAACATGAAACTGCTTAATTTAGTGTTTTTTAATGATTTAAATCACCAGCTCCATTTGTCTTAGAGAGGAGGAGACCTCTGCCAATAATTTGGCTCGGTAAGCCAAGGTTCTCACAGAAAAAAGTGAGCACGCATTTGCAGGTTCTGGGCTAGCAGCCTTTCTGCAAGGAGTCAAACAGCAATGAAGAAACATTGATTTTAACGTAAAAACTGGTTTATTTGGTGTTTTTACTGGCTTTAATCACCTGGTCAGTTTATTTTGGAGAGGAAGACACTTCTGTGGATAAATTGACTCTTGTTAAAAAAAAAAAAAACCCTAAAGAATAAACACTAACTGGGAGTTCAGACTTAACACATGGGGGAAGTTTCAGTTGGCTGCAATTATAGACTGTAAATAAAGATGGACAACACACCACCGCTTACCCCCGCTATGCTGAAGTGAGGTTAAAATACACAGATACTGTGAGGGTGATGTCAAGAGCCTGCATCTGCACAGTAGCAATATCCATGGTGGAGGAGTTTCCCGTCAAAACACCTGTCTGACCAATCATGAGCAGCTCCATTGAATGTGAGCGCATAGGTTGGCTGTCACAGCTGTCAATCTTGGCAGAAAAGCCCTCTTTTGTAACCAAACTAATCATAAAAACAAACACTTGAACAAAGATCAGGCTGATGAGAACTACCTTCAGTACAGAAACCATTTATGGCAAAATTTTATTTGTTTATTTCTTTGAATTTTTAGTTTGGCCTATGTCCATTCACTAACATGGAGGGGTGGGCCTTAGGACCTATACTGCAGTCAGACACCAGGGGGCGATTGAGATTGAATAGTTTAATGTTCAGAGTTGAATTGTGTAAAAGGAATTTTTTTTCAGATTCTTTCTTCTCCATTTAAAAAAAATACAGTTCTTCTGTGATCACAGCGAGTACCACTTGAAAGGAAGCTTTGTGTTTCATTATCATGTCCTTAACTAATGCCTATGGTGACGAAAGTAGGGATCACAGCTCGATTTTGTTGCTATATCCACCATTGCCTGCTTCATTGAACAGTAGACATTGAGGCCAGAGCCAATTAATCCCACCTCCACCATGATGGCTGATTTATCAGCCTCTAAAAGCCACACCGTGATGGCCATCTCAGATAGAACTCATGAGCAAATGATAGAATAAACATATTTCTTCATCACTGTCTTTGATGGCCTGTTGCATCCAAGGAGTTTAATGATGACAGAGAGCTGGTATGGCACTGTAAAAGTCAATGCAATAGTCGTTATTCATTGCAGGAAGTCATCAGCTGGTCAATGGCGAGAGCGTCAATAATCTAGCCATTGGCTGTTCAATAGAATGTGTTGAAGAGAGGAGGAAAACAGGTAGAATAAAAGGAGGAGGAGGACCAGACAGAGAAAGGAAAGGAATTTAACAGGCTCCTCAATTCCAAGATAAACGACATGCAGTGACACATCTGGGATTTCTACGTCAAAGTGGAGTGATGTGTTCCCTCCCCAGCCCACAGAGCTCCTTATCTGGATGGTGAATGATCAGTGATAGAGCTGAAAATCTCTATTAATAAGCTGAGGTGGAGGTTTGGAGTGGCATATTGACCAACGGTTCTAAACCTGGGGTAGGCAACTCCAGAAGGCAGCACACAGTTTCTTTAGAGGTGCCAGAAAAGTCATTCATTAAAATGTGTTTAATAATGATATAATCTTCACCTTTCATACATAAAATGCAGCTCAAAGTGCTTTACATGTGAGACTGCTAGAAATCAAATCCTTACAATATATAGAAATATATATGTATGTATAAAGTAAAATAAAATATATTTTTTTAAACAGCACATGAATACCATCAGTCTGGAAATAAGTTGCATGTGTGTGAATGAATTGTTGGCGCCACTCCATTTCTTTTAAATTTGAACATTTTTACAGACCCCAAAGGTAAATGATAACAAAAATAAATCATCAGATATTTTGTAAAATATTGTTGTAAAATTAAAAAGAAGTAACATGGAAGCATATGAGAAAAACATTTTCTTACCAAATTCAATATAAGAAATGGTGATTAATTGATCTGAAATGATCATTTGGGTTTTGAAGTATTCCTGTAAATTATCTCACAACCCATCAGATTTATCAGTTCACCCTCAGGTTAGGAACCATTGATATAGAAATAATGTTTTTAAGACAAGTCATATTAGGCAGATGCAATATTTATATGTTTGTAGTCAGCAAATGTGCAAAATATTCCTAGAAATATAAATATTCATTAATAGTCTTCAGATATGTGCATTTACAGCTCTCCCATGTGACAAAGCTCTAGGACGCAGGTACCATAAAACTGATGCAGTTGAAAAAGAAAAAGTTCTTGTTATCATGTCTTGGGTTACTTCACTGGTGCACTTTACTTTGAAGCTGAAGACTCCTTTTCCGTCAAATCCACATCATTAAGACATATGTCAAGACTTCATGGCATTGTGGTGGATTTTCTGTGGTTTATTTCTCAGGTTATGTTTACCAGCCTCGTGTTCTGTTCCTAGGTTTAACTCCATTTGACTGTCTATATCTGGACCCAGAGCTGATGTTGCTAGCATGAGACAGCAGCATTCTTGTTGGATTTGGAGAAAAAAAAAATACAGTGGATTGAAGAAACAAGAGGAGTCCAGAGCAGAACAGGAGGAGGCCAATGTGTGGAGGGGGACAGAAGAGGTGAGTCTGTGTTTGAAAGGGGCACTAATAGAGGTCAGAACTATTAGCTAAGAAATCTGGATGTGGACAAAAGGCCAAAGCATCAGGGACTGAGAGTTGCCCAACCCTATGGTTCGTGAGGGGTTTTCCGCCTGAGGGTCAGTCCAAACCAAGATGAGAAAAGTGACTCAAGGACAGCTGGATCAGCAAAACTGAAGAAATATTAAACACAGGGCTCCTAAATCAGTAAATGGTTCATTGTCACACATCCTTGCTTAGACTTAAAGACACACTTGCACATACACACTTTCACTAGTCTATTTTTCTTCCTCTGGGCTTTATCTGAAAGAGGAGGTGATTGGTGTTCAGCAGAGCAGAGAACAGAAACACTCTGTTATCTACCAGTGTTCCCTGGATGCTTCACTTCTGCCGACACATCTCTGTCTCTCTCTTTTTCTCTCTCTCACACACACACACACACACACACACACACACACACACACACACACACACACACACACACACGAAACACTCACTGACTCACAATCATGTACAGCTTTAACACACAGTTGCAAGCTCACAGACCCACACAACAGCAGCAAAGCTTCATATTTATGGAGCTGCACAGACAAAAATCACAGAGAGAGCTAGCCACAGAAGTTGAAAATGAAAAGTAGAGAAAAAGGGTAAAGTGTAAAATGAAGAGTGCAGTAATTAAACTAAAAAAACAAGAAAAAAACCCAACTAAAGTGGCTGAACATGCCGCTGGGCCATTTAACAATAAACAGCCCTGCTATCTTAGCTCCTTTAGTCAAAGTACAAACATTTTTAAAAAGTACAGCCAAGGAATGTCTGCAGGTGATACGAAGGCCTGGATTGAAAACACACAACAACAAAACAGTTGCCTTCAATAGACCCAACCCAATCAGAGGATCCACTTGAGGAGGCAGAAATTAATCTGTACGAATGTAAAGTTTAATGTGCAGTGTAGAATGATACTAAGACTTTTTGACAATGCTGAACTTTGACGGGTCAGGGCCAGAGATTCCAAAAACGAGGATCCTATCAAAGCTTATTTAGATGAGAACAGCCCCACTAAAAACAGAAAAGTCTTTCCTTCACAAATCTGCATTTATAAGATAACATAGTGGGAACAATCCTCTTGTACACGGATCAGCAAAAACAACCAAATACAACCAAAAATTCTGTCGTATGCATGCCAGGCCAGTAGTTGGCGTGCATGTGCGAAGTATGGCTGTTACATCACTGGTCTCACAGGATCCACACATTGTCAGTTTATAGGCGCCAGAAGGGGTTGCCTTTTTAAAAAGATTACACTCTGGAGCCCAGTTTCAAACATTTGCATTTTCAGGCCCTCAAAACACAGTTGTCGTGTAAACGAAAGGCCAAACCACAACAAAAGTTTAACATTTCATTCAAGAACTGTTGCTGTGTTGTTTAACATCATTGACTTTTATTTAACCTCCTCTGCCAGTGTAAAAAACGTTTTGAAACTGATGGTGAGCAAGCTTGTTAGCTCAGAGAATTTTATTTTCCCCCTTAAATAAATTGTTATTTAATAAAGTGGTGCGCAATTGTGAACAAAATGTCAGGAGAAAATAAGAACACAAGCGTTCTATACCCAACTATCAGCCAAAAAGCCTTTTGAATATATTGGGAAATATACTCATTTCCTCTTCTGTAACCTACCCATTTAGCTAGTACACCCATCTCATCAACTATCACTGACTACACTATTGGGGTCACCTAACCAAGTATGATAGCATACAGAAAAATATGTTCTGTAAAGATGCAAACAATCTAATCTCACAAAAATAGACCAGACAACCTTGTAACCATACACTTCAGTATCCAGTATCCAGTAAGGAATAGCGTTCACACTGGCCTATTTTGCAGCAATGTTGTGTGTAGTGCCGATGCATGAGTGCAATGAGAGGTTGGGGTGATGCATGATGGTTAACTGTACTGCATCTAACTTTCATGCTGGAGAGACTTAAGTTCAATAACATACAGTACTTGTAACCCTTAATCTTTTCTTAAAATTAACCAAGTGTCAAAGTTGCCACACATTTACCATATAGTAAGAGAGAATTTTGTTATTTTTCACCTAAAAAGCGTTCCTGTGGCTATCACACTGACCATTTACTATGAACCTTATCACATTATCCAAGCGGGTAAACATACATGTTCGAAAAGATACATACTGAAAGAAATCAGCAACTGAGGTTGATAGAGCATTGTAGAAAGTGGCAGAAGGAAAGCTCAAAACATGCACTGAACATCGGTTAAAGGAACGTGAAATTACATTTACCCTGACCATCACAAGCCACGTCCCCAGCTACTAGACCACTGTGTACCATCAATCTCTGGGTTTAAAATATCCCTGTCAGAGGCTGATGTGTGAGATTAACCAAACAAACTCTTGCAGTTCCCTATTGAACACTGCAGACCCAGAGAGCAGCAGGGGGATGAATCGATACAGGAACAGTCGATGATGATCTTGCCGGTTGTTGTTTTTCATCACTGTCTGAAAAAAAAACACACACTCACTTACAAGCATGCATACTGTATATGCACACGCAGATCCAAACTGATGCACACGTTATTCCAGACTTTTTAACCGTCTTTATAATTTTATCAGTGTACGTACATCCAACCTGTTCTCATTCCAGGAGGCGTCAAATACAGCACCTTGGTCAGTGACCCTTCACCTCCGATATTGATGCAGAAGGCATCCTATAGAGTCTGTATGAGATGCACCGGAATTTCAGCTAACTCCAACATAAACCCATTCACTGCAATGACCAACACATTCTCCTCTCAACTCATCACATGGTGCTGCTTTGCCAGTGACTTTCCACTTCTAGTTATGATTTTTTTAGGTATCCTTCTATGACAGTTGTATGCTGTGGGATGCCCCTACTGTGATGTCAACAAATGCACATGGTGGGATGACACAGCACGTCATTATGTTTACACAACATGAGCACATGACAACCAATGCAGACTGTCAAGATTGTTTGGATTAGACAACAAAGTCGCCGATTGTGAAGTTTATGCAAAAGAGGCACATGGTAAGGTGTAGAAAAGAAAAACTCAAATGGGAACGGGAAGCAAACAACCTACTCCAGACTCATGAAGTCAATTGTTTGTGGGACCCAGCCACCACCCTTCCCGCGACACACCTGGTGCTGTTGGGCCATCCATATACGTATACATACATGTGCATATAATAAAAACACCTCTAGTTCTGTCTGACCTCATTCTCAGCTGACGTTGTCCAGCTTCATTCCAGGTAGACACGGAAGGTGGCTTTTGGCATCATGCTCATACGCCAAAAGCACTGACAGAGCAGACATATTTGACATATTTTTATCGAGTTCAGAATAAGAACAGGCTGCAATGACTCAAGTAGTATAAAGAATGAGAAAGTCCACATAGGGTGGGATGGAGGGGTGATTGGTGAGTCAAACAAATGGGACTTTCATCCAGGAGACTGGTGTTTGTGTCTTGTATTAAACCAAAAGTCAATGCTGAGCTTTATGTAAGTCAAGTTATGTAACAAACACACTTATTTTAACCCAAACCATGATGTTTTTTTTCTTAACCTAACCAAGTAGTCTTTTCTCCTGCACCAATTGATTCGGTGGCCAAATGTACATTTCCTGTGAACATGGAAGAATATTCTGGAAAGACACTCATGGCATGTAGCTAAGGGGAACTGACACGTCCAAAACTTGAGGGGTACCTAGAGCATTATAGTTTGAATCGCAGGGCCGCTGACAAAGCTGCTGTATTTGACAAGCAAGGAATGAAAACATGTTTGTACATCGTAGACTGGGTCTTTTGTAAGTGTACAGTTTGTTGGATAAATGGTCTGCAATAATCAAAGTTCATGGAAAGCTTCTCATTCATGTTCACTGTGTATGTATGGTGGCTTATAGTTTCTGTCTATGAACAACAGAGTATCTCCCAGGCTGCACAGGGAAAATCCTTTGGCCCATTTCTACCCACAAACCAGTTTGCTTTGTTGGTGGTCACCAATGCGGTTGCTGATTAGATTGCCCTGTCTAAGTAATGAGCTCATGGCCATAAAGCTGCTAAAGTCATTAACCTTATAGAGCCCGCTGTAATGGACGGCCATATTCTGGCGTGGACCTCCGCCGCCAAGGCCATAAAGAGCAATCTCCACTGCCTCCTGAACAGGGCTCTGCTTTTAGCCACATACCTCCGCCCCCTCCCCAGCACACACCCAACACTAACTGCACCCCTAACCCCCGCCATGCCCTGCACCGAGGCAATAGGCAATAAAGACAATTATATTAAGCAACCATTTGAGATCCCATTAGGGTTTGGTTGGCTGGAGCTTCAGGTTTGGAGGATGTGGAGGGTTTGATGCATTGCTTTGCCTTATGTAATGGACAGGATGACATCACATCACTCAGGTCGTGACTATGTCCTCAGGTGGACTGCTGGCAGATTATGTTCAGATGTTAAACGTCAATGAATGATGTCATCTTTCTTGGTTAAGACAGTTAAGACTCGTCTTTGTCAAACAAGTTCTGTTCAACATTATTTATTTAACTGACTGGTAATATACTAGACTTTTAAATTTTGGGATCAACAAGTCTGTCTGACAACATTACAGTAGTTTCTCAAAAGTACTGTTACAGCCTTGTTTTTACTCTTGATGGAGTGAGGACATGCAGGGAGAGGGTGTAACCCGAGGGGAAAAAGGTAATGTTCAGTAGTAGACATTGTTATCAAAAAACTACTGAAACAGTGTGTTTGTGTGTGCACAGTCACTGCTGGAGGGTAACATCACTCAATTATATCTGCACTCCGCGTGGATTTCCTCAGGCCCTCTGGGAATTCAACTGAGCAGCCCTCCAATTACCAGCTGGCTCCTATAACCTGTTGTGACTGCTGTCGGCTGCAGACAGACCAGGAAACAAGAAAATCTGGTTAATGCCCCCACTATGCGGAGCATTTAATATATCACATTATCAGGACCTGCACAGAGAGTAAGAATGTGTAGTGCCCCCTGTACCTCAGTAACAATTATCAGCATGCCCATGAGCAAGGCACCCAAACCCCGAAGCTGGTGAATAATGGAAAGCACTAAAACATTCTGTGGAACATTGATGTAAAAAAAGAAAAAAAAAAAAAGAAAAATTTGGCTGGTGGATCATCTGTAAGGACCCTGACGCACCAAACCGATGGCTGTTGGTCAATGTTGGGGTATCAGTGAATGTCTGTCACCGCAGTTTTTGTTGTGTGACTTGCACTACTGGCACTAGTCTGCCCTTGTCGGCTTTTTTTCCCATCTGATTTAGTCTGTTGAATCTGCACCGAGAAGAGAAACACAAGTCGGGAAATCAAACAAACTGCCTAGTTTGTTGAGTAAACGCATGAGTTTGAGAGAAAATTTTTGTATAGAGGAAGATAATGTTTTTAGCCATTGATCTCTTTTGCAGAAATGGTTCTTAATTATTTGTGTTATTGTTTGCTAGTGCATGGTGAATGTCTTTTGTTCTTTCAACATAGAGTGCTCCAGGAATGAGTCCTTAAACCCAGAAATGAGTTTGTGTTTTTGCACTCCTGGTTCTTATGACCTGAAGTCAATAGGTTATTTGAATGCAGCTTTAGTTAGAAGCCTGGTATAAGGTCTGTGGTTAAAACAAGATTAAGAGACTTTCACTTTTTTTTGTTCTACGACATAAAATTTGTAAGTAAACACCCCTCTCATGAAATTCAAAGCTTTTATGTGTATTAGAAAAGGCAGTTGCTGACAAGTGGCTAAATAAGACCACTGAACTTTACCAGGTTACGCACAGCTTTACAGTTTTATTGTGGAAGGGGTGTTAAGTCATGCAACTGTAGTGTAATTTCTTTATAGCATATAGCCTTTTACTTTGGGGCAATTGTATTTAGTATACAAAAACCATTAAAGTCATGTTGATTTTTGAAGACTCTCTTGCTGAACAAAATGTGTAACTATCATAAATGTTTGCCTGCCACAGAGTTTACTTCTGCAATAAAACAATGCCCCATTGGCTGTTTGATGAGGCAAACAGAGTGATGTTTACTCCTGCCTCAGCATACAGTAAAACAACATCCTTGGAGAACTATATTGGGAATACAGTGTACTGCCATCTGCTGGTATGGAGTGTTATTTCCTCTCATGGTGGCGCAGAAAGTACACGCTAGTTGGCCATTGGCTTTAGTCTTAGCGACGTGTTCAAGTGCAACTTTTTGGCCAAAACACAGGTGAAGTGAGGCGACGCATCCATTGACCTTTGTCACAACTAGGTTTCTGATGTTGGTTTTGTGTGTCTGGGCCTTACAAAAGATTATCAACCACTCCATAATTGTGATGCTATGCACAAACACCTATAAAGCATACATATACTTGTGCATACAAGTGGAAATCACGGACTACAGTTGTAACCAATCAGGTTGCTCAAATACCTGGTCTGTATGCTGTACTGAGGACCAGCTTAGATAATGCCGAGAATCCCTGACATCCATCTTTTAGCTAATCATCACACACAAAGCAGACATCACACACACACACACACACACACACGCGCAATCTCCTGCTTTGGTCTGATTAGTGGCCGGAACAATTACTGTAATCGTGTCATCTCAACAAAAGAGCAGATAAGGAGTCATACCATCCCCTCCACCCCTCCGCCCTTATCACTCCCATCACCACATCTACATCCACACACACACGCAAACACACCAAACACACACACATACACACACAGTCAAACACACCATACACACACACACACACACACACACACACACACTAGGGCAAAAGTAATACAGAACAGGAGAAAGCTTAATTTCTTAAATATTTTTACAACTTGTATTTAGCAGAATATGAGGGAGTAGTTAACTGTTTTATTTGTTTTCTATCTTAGTGTTTCTCTCTGTTGACCTCCAACCTCTCACTGGGCATGTGTTTGATGTAGGTATCTGTGTGAGGGAGATAACAAGAGGCTAATTTGAAAATGAATAATATAAACAGTAAGAGTGTTCTTAACATTCTTCAAAGCTTCTGCCCTTTTGCTCAGGAAAACCCCTCGGGAGTTTTTAATCACTCTAAGCCCTCCAGGTTTCCTTTGGTTGTGGGTGCAAACATTTACTTTGAATTAACCAGCTTGAAAGAAAGTAAACAGATCAGTAGGTCATAATCTTATTATTTTTTAATCCTGACTCTTACAATATTACATGGTAACAGCTGTGACATCCTTTTCTCCTCCGCGCTGTGCCCCTCACTTCTTCTGTGTAAAGCTGCTATTTCCAGTTCTCCTACGTATAGAAGGAGTGGTGTGAGTTGTTGATCGTTTGACATCCCCTTACTCACTTCCGCTCGGCACTTACGCAGCACTATACGTCATGAGAGTGTTCTGGTGCAGAACGAGGGGTAGGGGAGCAGAGGATTAAAAATGAAATGCACTTGCCATTAAGCAGGTTCATATATGGTAAAAACTAGTAGATGGGGGTCCTTAAACATAAGGACACAAAGTGCACAGGAGATTGTGAAAGATCACCTTGCAATCTGCGTAACATGCCCCCGAGGTGTATATCACTCACTCCCTCAGCCCTGATGAGCCTCACCGAAAGTCCATTGGACTTTTCAGATACTGAAACATCCCATGGCAATGGAGCTGGCCATCATCTGTCCAGTCATCGCCCTCAGCAAGCTTCCCGCTCTGCCAGCCAGCTGATCCCACCTCCTGCCCACTCACCTGTTCCCCATCAGCCATTCTGTGCCCCACTTCAGGAGCTGAATGGTGGGAAATTTGCATGTCTGGAGGGGAAACACCATAATGAAAAGACAAGGCATGTCTTGTCACAAAGGCTCCTCCAAATGTGGCAGCAAATGCAGTTCTTTTGCTAGAATTTGGAGGATAAGACCACTGTTCCCTTTGCCACAGGTGGATGAAGTACTTGAAAGTCATTCTTGAGTAAAAGAGATACCTCACCAGAAAATTGCTTTTGTAGAAGTTTAAGTAACCCTTTGGATTATTTCTTGAGTGAAAATCTTAAAGTATGTGATTTTCACTGTACTTACATATCATAAGTAATGTTATGATATTAAATGTACTTAAGTATTGAAAGTAAAAGTACAAGTATGTACTGGTAAGCAAGCAAGTGGTCAGAATTTGAAGAATTTTAAGAAATATGAAGTTTAAACACCACCTTAAAAATAGAGACAAAAATACAGTTGAAGAAAAACTAGGTATTTTTTGCAACTCAAGTATTTAAAGAATAAAGTCCACTTATTTCTTTACTCCCATTTCTTCACTGGTCCATCCTTCCCTTCCTCCCTTCCTAACCTATTTTTTAGTTAGTAACTAACATGCTTAATTGAAATGTAGTAGAGTAAAATTACACATTTTAGATAGGAAGGGAAGTATGGTAAAAGTGAATCGTGTTTTTGCATTTTTCACCATAGTTCTCCATGCTTGGCACATAAGGGAGAAGTTTGATTGGTTGCAGTCTGCAACCTCAGCAGCAAAATGCCACCAATGCACTAGATCTTGACAGGAGTATCCAAAAAAATCTGAATCAACATGTTCAGTCGAAAAATATCTACTGACCATATTGTTTAACCACATTTTTACATTTAGGTGATTATCAGTCTTTTATAAATATATCACATAATTCGGAGCAATAAAAATTGCAGGGTATAAATTATAAACTAGACATAAACTATGTACTCGCTCATTAACAGCAAATTTTAAAGGACATGGTGTTGCTGAGAGGTGTATTTTGTTACTACCTTTGGGAATTCATTGATATTTTATAGTGTAGTTCTCCAGAATAAGAGTAGTCTTGATACATATGTATATTTTATTTTCAAATATACATTTATTTTTCTACAACTTTCATTCCCTAAATACTAATCTGTAGAGCTAATAAATGAAGTTTTTATTTTATTTTTTAACCCATACTCTGGTCCTATAGCATCACAGCACATTCACACAAGAACCTACTCAGTAGAAACAAATGACAGCTGAACATTCTCTAGACTCAAGCATTTCATTTAGTTGCAGTTCTACTGGTGGAATGGGATTGGTTTAAGTCAGTTTAAGCATGTAAATTATGACCTAAACTCCCATATCATTTGGCAGAACACTAATATTAACTGAGATTGTCATATCATAAGAAGTCCTCTTACTTTGATTTGATTTTCTTGTTTAAGGGTTAAATAAGTAAGTTATTCCTCACCACCTTACACTTCAATTCTGCTACATCTGGCAGCAGAGTGCCCTCTAGTGGTTTCAAGCGTTCTGCTGATCAGATTCCAGCAACAGTCGGTGCTGCTTGTTCAACAGCCCATTGATAAGACTCCAAACCCCCTGCTTGCTGTCTCTCTGACCTCTGACCCCTCTGCTGACATATGATTATGATTCTGGAGGACTCTGGAAGACAGAAAATATTCTGATTTTCCCAGATTTTATGTCCAGTTACTAGAGGACTCTTCACTGCAATCACCAGTGTTGTGTGTGTTGTGATATTGTGCTTTCTTACAGTTAGACAAACTGAAACAAAAATGAGAAATGGTTGCCCCAAGGTCCTTCAGTCTTCACAATGATTTTTTTTTGAAAGTCCTATTTCCGTTTAAAAAGGGATGAGTGAAGAAATCAATTCCTCTTTGTGGTGTGTGGATGCTGATTTTTAAAAATGTCCTTATATAGATTTGGGTGAAGTCCGGTCTGGTGAATTAATTGTCCATACTTACAAAAAAAAGTTTTATCTTGTTACTTTCAAACATATGAAGAAATAGGTTTGTGCATGCAGAGAGACGACTCTCAGCATCAAAACAAGCAGGTATAAAGAAACAGGTTTTTTATGTCTGGTGTGTCATGGTCCAAATGTGGGTCATGGGTCCATTCTGAATGGAATGCAGTGACTCATGAATATGGCAAGTTTGTTAAAAAAAAGCCCAAAACAAAACAAAAAAGCCACTTTATTTATCAAGTACAGGGAATTTCCAGCACAGAGCTTTTATTTTGAAGTGTCATTTCTGTTTATTCTTGCAATATGTATTACTTTTAGCCCTAAGCCAACGTGTTATTTACATTTAGTATTAGTATAGTGTGACATAAAATTGAAAATTTGGTACTTTATCTAATAGTTATTTGTTAGGACCCCATAATAGGATATAGCAGGATAATCTCTCTCTTTTTTTTTGCTACAATCTAGTGCCTCCCAGGAGGGCTCAACTCCAGAAGGGTATTTCACAATCCATTACTTGTCCTCATGTAGCTGATGCAGGCCCCCATCATCCTGTCTCTCTTTTTCAAACTTAGCCAGTTATAAACCAGCTCTATCTGGCTCCACATTCACACACTTCAACACAGCAGATCACCTGGAGCAGCTGGGGGAACTCTGACCCCCAGCCCCATTTTTAATTTTTAGTCACTCCTGCCTTCTGTTTCTCAGACTCAGCACAAAAGTGGATCCACTCCCTCACCAGATCATGACTAGATCATGCCTTATCTTAGGCATGATATTGCCTCATGCTGCTATGTTGAATAATGATAGTGCCACGTAGTACCACCAGTGTTCAGCAGGTGTCAGGCACCTTCTATTCTTACAGGCCCACAGAATAGAAATGGAAATTGATGAGAGTCCTTTGTTTCACTAAAGGAAGTGTCTCTACATCCGGTACTTGTTTTTCAAAACAAGAGCTAATTCTAAAACAACAACAAGATAGTGTTTGGTAACTATTAATGAGTGGTATTTGTAGCTATTTTAGATCAGGAGCCAACAAAATTTACAGTTGGCCTACGTGAAAAATAATTACATTAACTTGTCAGCCTAGGAGCAATTGATAGCTGTAAATGTTTTTTTTTCCGGTAATAAACAATAAGAATGATGAACTGCTCCTCTTGGTGGAGAAGTTATGCATGTGGTATTTTGAGAAAATGAAGCCTATATTTAAAAAATATCAATACTTACATTTTGAATCTATTCATCATCAAAGTGCAAAATACATTTCTCTAAGACTCTGCCCACAGTCAGCAAAATGTAGTATTTTGGGGATGATTGTTTGGCATTAGATAGTTTGCATAATGTGGTGTTTGATAACAAAGCTTTGAAATTTTAAGCAAAGTATTACAGTTGAGCTTTTCACTACCTGTTCTGATTATTTGGTTTTTGTTTTTGATCAAAAGGGATAAGTGAAGAAATCAATTCCTCTTTGTGGTCTCTGGATGGTTATTTTAAAAATGTCCTTATATAGATTTGGGTGAAAGTCCGGTCTGGTGAATTAATTGTCCATACTTACAAAAAAAACCCTCTTATCTTGTTACTTTCAAACATATGAAGAAATAGGTTTGTGCATGCAGAGAGACGACTTACAACATCAAAACAAGCAGGTATAAAGAAGCAGGTTTTTTATGTCTGGTGGGTCATGGTCCAAATGTGGGTCATGGGTCCATTCTGAATGGAATGCAGTGACTCATGAATATGGCAAGTTTGTTAAAAAAAATCCAAAACAAAACAAAAAAAGTCTATATTGAAAATTCATATTGAAATATAATTATTTTTAAAAGTTGCAATCTCTCTCTCTCTCTCTCTCTCTCTCTCTCTCTCTATATATATATATATATATATATATATATATATATATATATATATATATAGTGTGTGTAGTCCAGTGCATTGCAGGACTGTGTATTTATTGCACTGTCAAAGGTACTGTGCTTTAATGGGTTTTTTTTATTGTGCCCTTAACTAAACTGGACTAAGTAGATATAACCAAGTGAACTAAACGTGTATTTAATGTCGTGAATTATACGATTTTATTTTGAAAATTATAGTGGGAAGTGTCATGCTTAGTTTGACGGCAGACAGCGGAAGTGTCGCGTGACTGACTGGAGTCTCGAGCACATCTGGTAACAAGCACCTTTTAATCCAATATTTTATCTTTAAAATGGTAGCATTAAGCCGTTATTATGTCAGTGTCTCCGGGGAAGCGTGCACAATTGTTTTTGGACTTCTGACTAACCGAGAGTAACCGCAGGCACTTTCGCTAACTTGCAGTTAACGGTCCCCGGGCTGGGCTGGTGTAATGATGTCCCCCGAGGAAACCGGTTGCAGCAGCCGCAGACCCGCATAGCATAACTAACGTTAAAGTTTAAACCACAACTATTAAGGACGGAGTTGTTTAAACATGTTCAACAAATAAGAACGACAAAATTGGATTTAAAAAGTCAGTGTAAACAGGTAATGAGAAAGACGCTGTCGTTAGTCCCTATTTTGTCTATAAATTTTAAGCAGTGGGAGAGGTGAGGCAGTGTGGGGCGGCGGCGGTAAGGATTTTAGCTAACTAATGCTAGCTTTTAATTCCGATTATTTTGAAGTTTATCTCCAAAGCTTCATTACCAGTTGACGTTATTTTGAAAAGACAATTTAACTGTTAAAAGTGTGTGAGCAGAAGTGGACTTTTACAATTCATCGGCGTTTGACAGCTGTCCTGTCTTTGGTGGTTTGGCTAACGTTAGCGGCACTTAACAATAAGTGCATCATCAGAACTAGCTAAATGTATCTTGTGTTTTAGCTACAAAGCTACGCAACATGATAAATAGTCGTGTCATCCTAAAGGTTACACTTATCTTGGGAAACTTCTGAGTTTGACGGACTAGTTTTACCGACTTGCTTTTAATTTGAAGGGGTAATATATGGGCGGAAGGGCGGATGCTGCTAGCTGCCTGTAGCTCGACACACAGGGAGGACATAGTGGAATCCGTTGGGAAGAAGTAGATCATCGCCAGGCAGTTCTCTGGTGATCTCTCTCGGTTGTACGTGTAGGTTAGCGGTGTCACCACTGGGATGAATCCTCCAAGGTATGTAGCTCGAAGTTGGGCTTGTGTCTGAGGATGTTACGTAGTCAAATGGCAGAAAAACTTTCTTCTCTCTTGCTGCTGCTGCCCCTCAGTTTGCCTGGTAAATTAGCTCGCTAGCCCGTTTTTTTCCCTTGCAGATAGCATATGTTTGCTCAGTCACATCCACCAGCTGCTGTAACATCTTGATTTACATTTCTCTTTTCCCTTCCAGCCTCCACCCCTCTGTGGATATAAATTAGCCTGGAATATGAGCCGAAGAAGAAGATAAACGGCGGTGGCTGGCTTCCTGCTGGATTTTGCCCAGGCTTTTTTTGTTTTTCCGTGGACATGCCTGGTCTATGGAGCAACGCTGAGCAAAGCTAGCTGGCCGACAGACCGGCTAGCGCAACATTTCCAGGCTTTTGGATGATTGTTTAGCTGACGAGCTGATTTATTTTGGATCAGCGCTACCTCCAAGGAGTCAGCATGGGGGAGCCCAGCCTGGACGACTCCAATGTCAAGGTGGCTGTTCGTGTACGGCCCATGAACAGGAGAGGTGAGGGGGCATCAGTGTGCTTAGATTTGGGTTGTTTTTGGTACACTGCCTCTTACAACAATGCTGTAAATGGAGGCTTCGTTTGTCTGCATTGTCTGAATTCTAGGTCAACATGATGCATTGAGGCTATGTTATGCATAGACTTAATGTCAGATTATTATGGTAACACCAAAATCAGATTACTGTACGTGGACAGTCTCAGGTTTACATGATGCATAGACTATCCCAATTACCTATTAACAAACTCCATGTCATAATAACACTATCCCCAGTAGACTGGCTTGAATTAAGCACTCCCTGTTTCATTATCTGGGAATGGGATGCCAGTCAAAAATCGCCACCCATTAGTGAAATGAGATGGTGCAGATTAAAAAAAGCTGTGGTCTGGCTTGTCTGGATGGCACATGTGTGTACAGTGCTGCCATACGGTTTCCCTCATGGCTGCCTGCCATCCAGTTAGATTTAAAGCTGCTGTGTGAGATCCACTGTTACAAAGTCTAGACGCTTTGGCTCTTTAGCTGCCTGATACAGATGCCAATAGCTTCTTGACTTCATCTGTCACTTGCTTCAACAGTGCGGCAAGTAAGTAGATTAACAAGATAGCTGTTGGTTGGTGTGATTTATTGAGGGCAATGGCAATATGTCCGAAAATGTCTAGTCAGAGGCATCAGCGCATTCAGTTACAGAATATCATCCACTAGAAGTTTGTCAGTGATAATGTGTTTTCTGAACAGAAGCTCTTATTTCTTTCATCACTGCCTTTGTAACATTATGTCAACAAGCATGTATCTTTAGCCTACTGATCTTCTCTGGGCTGCAGCATGTCTACACACTGATACATCCTCGTCCCTAATTTTAGCAAAGCCTGGGTAACAAAGGAACAGTGCATGCAGACACAAATCTGCGTGCAAGTGCTCCACTCAATTATATTGCAAATTTTCAGAGCAGCAAGCAGTAAAAGGATGGATGACCTTTCCTGGTTGATTGCCAAGCTGTGCTTTTTGCTGTGGGAGACCATGTGTCCCATGAAAGAAGGAGGAGGAGAGCTGCTGAGGCAGAGAGGTTGACCGACAACTGGCAGAATGAATCACATGTATCTCTCTCTCTCTCTCTCTCTCTCTCTCTCTCTCTCTCTCCATGAGCCGGAGAAGTCGGTCACAAGACCAAGGCAGTGGATCGCCACACTGTTCACATAGGCAGGGATTTACCATGAACTCTAATGTAGAGAAACTCGGCAGTCATGTTTTAATTTTTTTTCTCACTAATGGCTCTTTGCAAGGTTACACGTTTGTTTCGGACACACAAAAAGTCCATGTATTTCTGTTTTGTCATGACAGACAATACGTAGATGGTGATATAGAGGCCATGTTTAGCCTAAATCCCTTTTCCTTTCTTTTTTGCATATTCAGATTGATTTTAGTAAGTCTGGTCAGCAAAAGAAAACATAAAATGCAATATTTACATGATTTTGCTGACCTAAACTACAGTTGGAGCTGGTTTGAAATGCGATTCCAAACCTGTTTCTACAGACAAGTGTCAGTCCAGACACTCTGGCTGCTCAAACTGGATTTTAAAGTGTCTTTAAACACAACACAAAATGACAATGGACAGTTCCAGATTGATGTAAGTGCCCAGCAGATCAATGCTGCTACTGGTAGAGCGCTGAAGGACAACATCAGGAACAACAGTCTGTGGACAGATGCCAAAATAAATTGTTTGAAGGGCAAAATGATGCACTTCCATTCTTATGCCTCCGCCTTGTAAAGCTATGTCACAAGTGATGTAACATTACTGATGCCTGCATTGTTACCACAGCAATGCAGATAGGTTGTTAATGTCTGGACACACAAATCCAATCTTATCACTTGCAAATAATAGTGTGGACAGTCTGTCTTCAAGATCTGGTTTGAGAAACAAATCTGATTTGCCTGCAGTGTGAACATAGTCAGAGATGGGGAAGCTACAGGTTAACTTTGGTGGAATTCAGTTTAAGAGCAGATACATTGAGATTAATAGAGTAAGGGAGTTACTGTAATGCATTACTCTGGCCACATCTCATTCATTTCTAATGGGGAAGTTCTATTCTTGACCACTTCCCAGTATGCCCATGTTGAGGGCTGGGCAATATGAGGATATTGTTTCTTATCAAAATATGACACTATATATTGCTCTAGATATTGGATATTGTTATACTGGGTTTTCCCCTTTTCTCAGCTGATTTGACAGTTCTACTTGTTTTAATACTCGCCTTTACCCACATAGTCATTTTATCTACATAGCTAAATATTATTGCTCAAAAATGGTAAAACTGTTAAAATACCAATAGTCACTCCTACAATATAGTTACAATGCAGAGAGAATTTGGTGAAAAACCTTTGTAATGTTCGGTTATGTTTCCCAGTTCTAGCATTAATGAAGTGCTTTTGAGGAAATTTAAAAATATCGAGATATATATCTTGTATTGAGATGTAGCTTAAAAATATTGTGATATAATTTTTAGCCCATATCGCCCAGCTGTACCCATGTCTATTTCCTGCTGTTGGTGAGAACTCAGTTCCTTGTGTCTTTTCGACTAACCTGACAGGTAAAGGTGATGACAAACTGTGTGCCAGATTTATTTTACTGAAACACAGCCTCCTATTTGGGTTCTCCATTAATGTAATCAATACTTTGTGTTCAAACAGTCCTATTTCTGTAAGATATTTCTTTGTGTTGTGCCTGCAGCCAAGTTTTTAAGATGAGCAGGCTGCATTACTAGTGTCTGTATGCCCTGCTCCAGTGATGCACAATTTCAGACATGCAAATTTCTTGCTCTGCAAACAAATGCCTGCATGTGTCCTCCATCGCTCAGGAAGAAAAAGCAATTATGATTTTTGGTGAAGGGGAACGGGCAGGCAAATTGATGGCTTACTAAAGGCATTGGGAAAGGGTTTGGAACCAGCAGTGCCACGTTTCCAGTAGTGCATTTCTGATCCCTGCCTGAATAGAGCTTTGGTTTTTGTTTAGCAGTGTTTATGTGAGAATTTTATGATTTCAAATAGCCCCCAAATACCATATTAGCTCTTAGTGGACACAGAATTCTTCATTACATGTCACTTCAGAATAACTAAATCACCCTTATAAACATTGCTCTCTATGCTCTCCTGCTCCACATCATTTTCTATTCAGTCCTAGATACATCTGAGCTGCTCAGTTCAGGTACAGCTCCTCCCCTGTCTGTTGCTGTGAGACAGTTGATTCATGACACAGTGGTAGTAGTTAAGGGAGTAAAGGAATACTTATTCACTTTCCTCACTCACATTTCCCCAGCTGGTGCTGTGATTCAGACCTGTGACACTGAAATAATAAGCAGACTTCTTTCACCTCGAGGGCACTGTCCCTGTGTATCCCAGGTTGAGGAGGAGAGGTGGTGTAGCTGCCGAGCTGGACAAAGGCAGGAAGGGAGTGAGTCTGAATGAATATTTGCTAACGTTGCGTAATGCTCCATGTTCCCATGGCTGTGGCCTTCGAAGAACAGAGCAACCCCAGGCGTAGCAACGGCAGCACCGCGGCCAATCAGCTTCCTGGCTGATGTCAAGGCTGCTGTGCCAAACCTCAGCACCGGTAGCCCGGGGAAGGACCGCAGAGAAGGCCGGTGGAAAGTGGGAGCCGGTTATGGAGCAAGGAGAGGCAGATAACAATGGGAACATTTATCCTCACAACCACGCCGCATCACACTTTCCCCTCTACTAAGCAGGAAATGCAGCTGCAGCAACAGGGGCACATGGGTAATGTAGGCTGCAGAGGAAGAAAGACAGCTCAACCTCTCTGTCTGTGTCAGTGCCCCTGTTTAACTTTATGTTGTTCTTTCGCTCTCACTGTCTTTTTGTCACTGAGTCTCTGTTGGCTCACCCTGCTTTTTTTGCTTTGTAGTGTCCCTGACAGCAGAAGAATTGGAGGGTGATTCAGGTCCTCTGACCTTTGACACCAAGTTTCCATGGCTCTACTCCTGTGTTCCTGCCAGGAGCAGCAGTGTTGGGGCTCTCTAAACAGTTTAGCCTCAGATCCCTAATGTTTTTGGTTTGCACAGGCAAAGCTAGCTTCTCAGACTTGGAGCTCATCAGGTTAAGATTCCCTTTTGTATCTCAGGGAGGGAGTTGATAGTAGATTTTGGCAGTGCCTATGAAGTTAGAGTTTTCCACTGAGCAGCCAGTCTTTCAAAAACAAACTAACAAAGTGACTCGTGTGTTCTTTTTCTATTACCACAACAGTCGGATAAAATGGTGATTTGCATGTGTTTGTCTGGAAAACATGTAAACGCACACAGCAGTTGAAAACAATCTTGGTAAGAACATAGTGGGCAAGTATGCCCAGGCACTGTTTAGCAATAATGCTGAGCTTCTTGCAACAGCATTATCACAAAGCAATGAGTTGTTGTCTGGTGAAGTCATAGCACATTGAGGAAAGGTTTATTTGAAACTGCTCTAAGTAACCCTGTGTAGTGTGCTGATTTTTGAGAATCTCTTACCATTTCTTAAGTAATAAAAAAATGGCACATGCTCTACTGCTGACTAATTCATCATACTGTATGAGGTCACCCCTGCCCCAGAATAGCCATGCCTTAGTCAGAAAAAGCAACTGAAGGCATAATCAAATAACATGACACAGTGTATTTAAGGCTCAGGGATATGAAGAGAATCAAATGTTAGATTTTTGTGACAAACTACATTTGATATTGCAACAGTATTGCAGGGTTGACTATTGGAGTGTTCACAAAATGGCAAGTGGCAAATAATAGAACAGTTCAAACAAATTAATTTAATTGAATTAAATAACTTTACTGTAATGCATCCTTTAAAACCAGAAAAAAACAACATGTTTGTGTCAAATGTTTTGATAGCCAAAATCCAAGACAAGATATCAAGTCTCATACAATGATATCAATAAAAAAATGGAGATATGGCCCAGCCCTGCTGGGTGTAATAGTACTGTGGATAGTTCAGAAGAAAGGAATTGAAACCACAGAATGCTTTTCCTGTCCTAACACATTTGCTGAAGTTCAGCAACCTTGCATGCTCTTGCATGCTTGCTTCAAAAAGGAGAAATGATTATTGACGCTCATCAGGGTCATGATTGTGTCTTACAAATCTAGCAGTCTGTATGTAAACACTGGGCCAAATGTTGATGGTTTATACAGTGATAAGACACATAGTAAACTACATCTGAAGGTCAGGATGAATGTTTGTTTACACAGGAGGCTTGAGTCAGGTCTTTCAGTTGAAGGACATTATTTATTATCAGTAAGTCTTCTCTGCTGCAGTGTCCTTGAGCAGACACTGATTTGCAAAGAAAGGTGTGATGTCGTAGCCGTGATCTCTGACCCCCCTGTGGAAGGGGGCAAAATAGAAGAGGTTATCTCAGCCAGAAGGAACACAGGAGAGCAAAGAATCCCAAGTCTCATCATTATCTTATCAGGTTAAACAGCATGAATTTGTCATTGATTTTTGTTGCCGGCTTTTACAAACAAGCTTTCTGAGTGCAGAGAACATCATGTGGGTGACGTGACCTGATCCTGTATTATTGAATAGCCTACAGGCCAAGATAGATGCTTTTGTCATTAAAAACAAGAGGATTACTAACACCATCTTAATTATGTTGTTATTATAATGTAAAAACCCTTAACAAGGCATTTTTATTTTAGTGATTAAATGTTGTGATGCACTGTAATACATTTCAGCAAATGTGTGGTTGTGGCTGAAACAGTCACAAGCAGTGAAGCAGCAAAAGACAGGCATTCTGATACTGTTAAATCAGTCACCTCTGCAAGTGAACAGTTCTCAGATGCTTTGCTTAAATTCACAACCAGTTCTGCCCAAAACTGGATGCCTAGGACATGCTGGCAGGACCAAGCTTGTGTGTTGACAACCATCATTAGGTCTCAGTGGCAAGACAGATGAATGGAGAGACTTACCAGCCTAGTGAATTTCCAGTGCGGTTCATGTCGTTATTTTCCAATGCTTCTGCTGGTTACTTTCACAGCAAGGCTTCTCTTAGAAGATCATGCGTCTGACTCAGCTATGAAAACATACATAATATGTAGTGCTTTATGCTAGAAACATGTCAGATATCTGTTAAAAGCTACTAAAGAGAGATCGAATATTTACTCTGCACTCATGCATTCCTTGCATTTGCAGAAAAAGCATTGTATTTATGATGACACAGTAAAATTATAGTTGGTAAAACTACAACCTTGATCAAGTTGCCTTAGTGTGAAGCTGCATTATAGGCTGACTTGTACAGCCAATTGACATAGATGTGAGTGAACAAAACATTAGGCCCACTCCGTATGCTGAGTTGGAAATGGTAGGTTGGTGTTCTGATGGCCAAGCGTTGTGTCATCGTGATAGGTCAGCATGGGAGGCACTCAGTCGTGTGCATGTGTGTATGCGTGAGAGGGAGGGAAAGAAACTCATTCTCTGGACAAGTCCTGTTGTATTGATTAGCTTAATGCTCACTTCAAGGTAAAAGGTCATTTTCAGAGTTGGTGTTTCCTGCCCTGCTCACACAATTGTATGAACTAAATGTTCCACAGGAAGTGATTGTGCTTCATAGCTATGTAATATGTGGTTTATGCCAACATTGTGTAGTAATAATGAAGCAATTAAGGATAACCGTGTTGTTGTCAGGTTAAGTATTTTGGTTGTAACACTGTGCTCTCTGATTCACAGAAAAAGAACTAAACACTAAATGTGTTGTGGAGATGGTTAAGAACCAGACCATCCTCCATCCTGGCGGAGCTAACCTGGGCAAAGCAGACTCCAGGTAAGTTTGTCAGAAGTTTGACAACATTCTGTGTCCGCAACAATGATTTATTCTCGTCAAACATATTCAACAAGTCAGTGCTTAAAAACAGTCAACCTCCTTTGATTTTTTTTTCACATACATCTTTTGCAGTACTGTTTATGAATAAGAATACTGGAGATGTGAAGCTGACATACCGCGTGAGGTTAAAGTGACAGGTGCATGCTGTTGTGCGGGGCTGAAAAATGAAAACAGTGCACAAGTGCCATAAACTGCAGTTCTTTGAATGGCCACTTGAGGCACCCCAGAAGCGAGTCAGTCCCCTTAGACCCCAATGTTAAAATGCCCAACTTTACAGCAGAGAAAACATGTTCAGAATCTAGTGAAAAAAAGATTTTGGTCTCTATAGCTAGCTCTATAGCCAGCTTGAACATTCATTACAACTTTACAGGGGGGTCATTCCCCCTCTCTCTCCCACATTTCCTGTCAATCTACAGCTGTCCTATTAATAAAGGGAAAAATCCCCCCCAAAATAATAATAAAAAAAAACCCAAACATAGTCAATTCTGGCCCCACAAAACCAAGATGATAAAGTTCGAAATACCCAACTTGTTTGTGGACTCAAACCAGGAGTACACAAACTAATGGTTGACATTATGGTAGCTACGTCCATTATTTTATACAGTCTTTTATATCAACACACACAGCTCATGGCAGCAGCTAAGGTGCTTTAAACCCTTATCATAAAAATTGCTGCAATTTGCATATGATTTTATTCCTTCTCTGAGTCATAGTACAGTCAAATCTGAAAACACAGACATGATACATGCGTCTTTAGACTCTGTATGACTTAACTTAAATATGATTGGTGATAATGAAAAGACCATTGCGAATAAACATCCATATACGTGCTTCAAATCATTGGGAAAAAAAAGACATTCGTTATCTGAGAATTATCACGTCCTTAAAGATTCTAAAGTATCAGCGTAATCCAGTGATAATTGTGTGTACGTTGCGAACTGTTTGTAGTGCAGGCATACTTTTAATGGTGCCATACAGTAAGTTCTCTCAGCCAGGCACTCTGTAGCTTCTCATGAGTTGCCACCGGGCCGCTTTGTCTTGCGCTCAAACAGACACTGAGTTCTTATGGGGATTTACAGCTGTGCTATATTTCTTTTATCCTGTTTGTGGTCTGTGTGATATTCATTATCTTGGAAATTTTCTCATATGCTTTATTGCTACTTTTTAAAGCTGGTCTCAGACTGGTTTGGAATGTTCTTTTGTCGTCATGCTGTAGTTTTTGGCAGGAAGCTGACCAACCGGCTGTTGGGCCTCCTAGAGACAGGTGTAATTCAACTCAACTCTCCTGTTTCCCTCTCTTGGTTTCTACTCTGCTTCCATCTTGTTATTCAGCTGCTGTTTTGTTGAATTGTGCTTGGAGTCTTGGGTGTCTCTGAGGCATCAGGACGCGTTAGATTTGGTTGCATTTGGCAGAACAGAAATGTGTGACTAGTGTTAAGACCCAGCAAACTGTTGCAAATATAACACCCGGAGGACTCACTGTAATGAAAGCGCTGTAATAATTACAGCTGTTTCATTTAATTATGTATTGGTTAAAAATGAGGCAGTAGGCCATGCTCGATTACTGACCCGCCACCTTGGAGGATGCCAGCTGTGTCGGAAGAAAGATCTCCTTGTGAATGCCAGATCAGAAGTAGTGAATAAGGCTGGCCTCAGGCTGAGGTGCAAGAGCAGATGACAGCAGCGTGTGTGTGCGTGTGCGTGTGTGTATGTGTGCGTGCGTGTGTGCGTGTCAGGTGTCTGGTAGAAAGACAGCAGCAGCGAGACAGAGGCAGACAGAGACAATTATACATGAAAAGACAGACTCCACTCCGCTCTTCTCTTCCTTCTCTTCGTCGGGTCGTAACTCCCACCGCCTGGCTTCCTCCCTTTTTCTCAGCTCTTCCGTTTCCGTGACAACACAGGGGGAGGTTAACTCCGGGTCGCTGCTGGTGACCGTGAAGCCCCTTCCTTGAGCGAGGAGACGATGGAAGAGGGGGAAAACCACTCATTTACTCGAGCATCTGTCGACCATAAACTTTCCCCAGTGACTTTTATGGAGGACTAAACAAGAGCAGGGCTGTAGTTTCTCTCTCCGTGTCTCGGTGACAAAGGAGCGAGGAAGCAGCAGGAGGATGGGATGACTGACTGCTGCCCTCAACATACAGATGCTATTTTCATTTGGTTTGTTGTTTTCCATTTCCATTAACATACTGTTCACGTTGGATCATTATCTTTTACTTACTTGGTTGTTGATAGTTGGGAAAGACTGGAGTGGGTGCATAAACAAAGTATGCAAAAAAGTTAGGATGTTGCAGGTGCATGGTGTTTGTTTAGCTAACTGTATTACCAGGATGCCCTTTAAGACTGCGAAGACCCTCTGCAGAAGATAGCACAAAAAAGGAGAGTGCAGCTTCCTGACTGAAATCAAACTCTGTCTATGGCATTTTTCCAAATACTAACAGCATACAGTGCAGTGGAAGATGCCTACATTAACCTGATTGGCATTATTTGTTTCAGGGATGGTCAGGTTATTAAATCAACAAATTGGTTGGATGTAAAAGAGAAGAGTTCTG
Organism: Plectropomus leopardus; assembly: GCF_008729295.1. Classification (NCBI taxonomy): domain Eukaryota; kingdom Metazoa; phylum Chordata; class Actinopteri; order Perciformes; family Serranidae; genus Plectropomus; species Plectropomus leopardus. Next base: position 33,497,368 of record NC_056463.1, read on the forward strand.
AAGCACCAAGACAGCAGTCTCTCAACAGAAAACTAGTCATTCAATATCAAGTACATTCAGTATACAAGTACAAAAGTGAGGATAGAAAGAAAAAGACTTGTTAGCCCAGACATGGACTTGGTCCATATTGTATTATGGATCTGTTGCCATTTGCTAGTATTCCCAACTATTTCAAATACAACTTTTGTGATATTTGTTTGACTCCTCTATGTCTTCCACTTATTTTCATTTCTTAAATTGCCAACAACAGAGAGCTGCATCCTGACTCACTTACAGGATAGCCCTCTGATCCAGTAGCCTCCATTAGAGCATTTTTACTTTGATTTGCTTTCAGTTTCTTATATCAATCAGAATACATCTGTTAAATGGATGTTTACTACTGCTCGATAAAATGTAAACACATTATTAGCCTTGCAGAAAAACAAGAGCAATTGTTTTGTTAGCATTAAACTGCTACAGCACCACACAACAGATGATGTTTTTGGCAAAAACGCAGTGTGGAACAGCTAGCCTGAAAATTGTGCAGGACATTGGCTCGCGATACAAATACACTCGAGGAAGAGTGTCCTGGCTCAGAGTTAATGTGACCTTGCCAAATAGATGAAGCAAATACCTCTGGCTAAAAAAGTGTTGTATAGTCCTTTGTTATGTGAAAGTTTTTACGATATCGATACCAGTATCAGAAAGGCCTGCGATACCGCCTAAACTGCTGGATCAGGTATCGGTGGGTACGAGAGTTCATGCTGCGTTCTGATATGACATAATTTATTAATACACTCTAAAGTAAATTCACACCTAGATAAAATGGCAGGTTTCCTAGAAATCAATTCTTCTTAGCTGCTCTAAAACATGAGTCTACATAGCAAATTGTGCTGTGCACCCACTGTTATTTCAGAGCTTTGAAGAAGAATTCATTTCTGGAGTAACAGAGTAATGTTGGTTGTCAGTAAAACATGATAATCGCGATAAAATAATTGAAGCTGAGTAGTGATGCACGGTACAAACCCCTGTGCACTGTTTTGGCATATGATAAACCTTAAAATTCACAAATCTGTTACTCAAACTGGACTTCTGGACTTCAAACTGGACTGGATTGTTTTTCATATCGTGCCGGCACTTGAAGGAACACACCCCTACCAACTCAGCCCCTTGCATTGTTTTAAGTCTGTTGTGATGCAGTGAAGCCTTTCTGTTCACCAGTTCTGTGGAATCTTTACCTGTGACATGTACATATACTACCATCTTCATCAGTAGACTCCTTATCTCTCCAGTCTGTCATAAAGTTTAAAAAAAAAGTGCCTGCTGCAGTGTTTTGTGGGGGTTGTTGGTAAAGCTAAGGATTAATTCTGTTTAAATATAAATGATGTATTTTCTCTTTTTTTCCAGGGCTGTCAGAAATAGTTTTCCATCCACTTAATTGCTAAAAGCCATTGGGGTTGATCTGATAACTACATAATAAATGGTTGACGGCAGCCTGGAAGTAGAGCTTTGATTTGTAAGTGTTGACTGTCTTTGCTGTAGAGCTTATTCCTGGTTAGTAAGTGCACTCAGACAAACTGAGTTATTGCTTGATTATGACTCTGGCTGCATGCCCCAAAGCTAATACATTAGCACGACCTGTTTTTTTTAGTTATGGAAATACAGTGCCCATTTATTTCAAATCGAAGCCGTTCCACTCAACATCTTTGCCTTCCTGCTTGCAACCAGGCTGGGAATTTAAAATCACAAGACAAAATGATGGTTAGTTACTTGATAAAGATTGCCTTAACAGATATAGCATAATACTGACCACTGTTTCCCTTGTGGATTATGGTCATTTCCTAATTAATTTATTTAATCTGTTATAGGGGTCAGCAAATAGAAAATAACGGAGAAGAGAACTCTAAAAAGCATGCATTATCTAGATATAACTCAATAGCATTATGTTCTGCATTTGGAGCGTACATATGTTTTAGTCTCTTGTGCCTCTCTAGCATTCTTAACTTCACATTCTCCTATTGTTCATAGAAATGACGGTGTTGACCACTCAGGCATTTCCCAGGTTTTTAATTTTTTGAAACCTGAGCAAATTGTGAGAAATAAATTACCTTAAAATATATTTTTCTAAAAGATTTGGAAAATTTTAAAAATAAAAACCTAGAAAACAACATTTATTTATTTCATCACTTTTTCAGGTCATTTTCTTGTTTCTTGTAACCTTTAGATTATTTCTTGCTCATTTTTGGGCCATGCTTTGTTAAATTGATCATTGTCTTTTCCCATGTTTTTGAAAAAAAACCCCAAAAAAAACCAACTGCTCAAGATTCAAAGAGATTAACATACATCTTATCTATTAAAACTCAAAGTTCATAGCATAGTATTTTTACACAAAGGTTGATGGCAAAAAACTTTTCTCCAAGCTACTTTAATGAATACTAAAGGGTCCTAATTTCAAATTAGAATTAAAATTACATTCTATGGTTTGCCTTTCAAAACATCCACAGACTATTTCTGAATCCCCTACCAAGAATATTTTGAAAAGACCTCTCATTAAGGTCATTTCCTCTCCCTTTTTCTTTGTTTTTTTTATTCCTTACTTGTGTGCTGTGCTTGTGTGTCTGATTCAGTTTTTCCACCAGGAGCACACACTGGGCAGAAAGACCTAAACTGCTCATACTGCCACCCTCAGTGACTCACTGCGGTAGTGACATTAATCTTGTTTTATGAAGTTTGAGTATTTTGTGTTCTTAAATCGCAGCTTATATGGGATCATCAAGGAAACATTAACAACATGATGTACTAGCTCTCAGTACTCTCTGACGGCCAAAGTATACATAATTACTGGGAATCTTACATTACACTGTACATACATTTTACATTGCATCCTACATGCTTTTGCACCTGCTCTTTCTAAATTGTTTTGCAACCACAAAGGCTGCCCTAACCTCTCTCCCAGAGTTTGAACTGCAAGGCCAGGGCACCTTGTACTGGTCTGTCTGATAAGCAGACTGCTAACCTCCCTGCAGCCTTGTAGACACTCCAGTTTGCATGATGACTGGAGGCTGTTTGCACTGGATTGGTGAAGCTGGATGTTGACACTCGCTGACAACGATCTGTCTCCTGTCAGACATCAGTGAGGCAAACACAGGCGGCTTGGTTTCCAAGGTGATAGACAAAAGAGACTGTGTGGCCCCATATGCTGGAATGATGTTGGACATTTTGTGTGTGTGTTTGTCAGTATGTATTGTGTGTGTCTGGTGTTATTGGGTCCATTAATATCTTGTTTTTGGACGCGAAGGATCTCAAGTGTATTTGTTACTGTAGAAGTTACAGTTAGTGACTGTAGAGGCAGTGTTTTGCATGCATTGTCCAGCCTGAACTAACCATGGAGTTTCTAACAGCCCGCTAAACATAATGACAGGGTTAGAAATTAAGGAAAGAGGATGTCATTCATCCACAGGCCACACTGGCTCATTTTCTCCACAATTTCCTGGTTTCAGATCACTTGGCCAGGCTCAGATAGGACTTAAGACCATTAATGCTACTGAGAAAAAAAAATCAGTTCACAAGTTCTGAATAAAAAGATAGTTGTAGTATAGCAGACATTATGCTTATGCTTTCAACAGGAACAGTTTGTGGTGTGTTCATGTGCTGGTGGTAGCTCAAGCATCTGAGACTTCTGTCATGTTCCAAAAACGTTGCATTCACAATGTTTGTCAGAAAATCAAAGCCAAAGGAGAGATGCTGGTGGATTAAAATGATTGTTTCTCAGTGGCCCATTGAATTTTAGACTCTCCTTAAATATATGAGCATAAACTGAGTTTGTCCGGGCTGTAGGGAGGAGATGCTGAGTTCAAATAAACATATCAATATAGTCGTTGATCGCAAACTAGAAAAATGTTAAGGGAGTCGGAGTCAACATAAAGCCTGAAGAGTTAAAGACTGACAAGAGTGAAGAGGAAACAATAAATTCACCATTTTTTTTTAGCTGTGAAGTAGCTCCAGAGGGAAGGAGGAGAGCAGACACAGTGCAGTGTTCTATCTCTTAAATATGTTGTGAGGCTGCCATAGTCAACACTGCCCATGCAATGTGCCTTTCCAACTCGTCAGACAGCAACATTATATCCAAGTATGCAGATTTCCCTACTAATGAGGCTGAACCCTGACTCTGTTAGATGGCATGATTGTATGGAATTAGCAATGAGCCGAGTTTCAGCAGGGGACAGTAAATCATTGTGTGCTGTATGGCTTGGGGCCTGAATCCAAGGCTTGGTTGAAGTCTGAATTTTGATAGCAAGGAAATGTCTTACATATGAACTGGTTCACTGTCTGTGTTGGAAAGATGCCAAACATTAACCATGCAAGCTATTGTAGGTCAAGTTTGCTGTTAAATTTCTGTGAAGAGCATGAAAGCTAGCATGAGAAAACAGAACTATCCAGAGATCCAGTTAATGTGCATCACACTGATAGAAAGAGAGATGTAAAGGGTTTCTATTTGATGCCAGGGCTCGATGTCAAGACTCATGCATTGATTTATATGGTTGTTGCAAGCTCCACTCACTACAAGCTGAGCACGTTCAAAATCAATCCTTGAAGGAACTATTAATAAATATGTACAGTGTTTGACATTAACTTTTTTGCCCACCTTGCCACTGTGGCTGGTGGATTCCAAAATCCACCAGCCCACACCAGCCAATCAATTGATTGCCAGTGTATCTTGGCTGGTGAGTAAAGCAAATCTAGCATCTACTTGCATGCAGTGTGTCCCACAGAAATAGAACCTATGCCAGGCGTCTCTTTTTTTCATATTTTTTTCCTTTTTTTTCATTCTCTGTCCCCTCTTTAAATTTGTAAGTTTTGCGGATCTGTGAACATAGCTTAGGCAGAACTCTTCATGACCTCTTTTTTTCCTCAGCAGCAGTTTTAGGAGTTTGATGGTGGGTTGATTGATCAGTTGATCCAGTCAGAGCAGATCAAATTGATGAGTGAGAGGAGCAGCTGCTGCAGAGTGAATGAAAGCAAACTTTTAGACCAACTTTTAGACAATTAAGTTTCATTATGACTTTGCCTGACTCTCTGCTACTCTGTCTGTGCCTAGAGTACACTCTGCGCTCCGAGAGGTGCAACTGATAACCAAACAGTATATACAGTGTATTCCAATGAACGGTCTAGCTCCAAAAATGTAAAATCAATACGTGGCAGCAGGTGTTTTAATCATTGCAGGCCACTACCTTTAAATTAATGTGTGGGAAACCCAATAATAAATAAAATATTAATAATATTTATTGTATCATAAAATAGCACTGCCTGATTTTGATTGTCCTGAATTCCTGGAATGCATTAGAGGAACCATAAAACATCAGGTTGATATCCAGAATGCAATATGTCTTTCTAAGGCGACAGCAACACATACCATGTATTAACAATAAATGACATAAATGTAAGTGAAAGATATCTGCTGAGGCTGGTTTTATTCACAGACTGTCTTCATAAAACCATCCTCAAACTGGGTGGTGTAGCATGGCCTCGTTGACATGGCAGCAAATTTAATTTTAACATTTCAACATTTGTATGCAGCTAGAATGTGGCACTTCGTATTTTTGAAATGATTGAGCACCTAAACAGTGATTGGTGTGATGCGCTGTATGTGCCCTTGGAAATACAGGTTATATGTGTAGGAGGATATGGTGGGCTGTCTAGTGTAAAATCATTTTCACAGTATGTGAGGAACTATTGTACAGTGTTACTCTGTATGTGCTGAACTGAAGACATCTGTTACATGTCCTGTTGTCCTGTGCCATCAGTATGTACTGCGCTTTACTGACGGCGTTTCTGCTTCAGCTTAACATTCCAGTCTCAGGCCCAGCCTCTTTCCTCCCTAACCCCCCTGGCTACCTTCAGCCTCCTTTCCATCCTCCATTTCTCCCTACACAGCCGTGGATGGTACAGTCCCGGAGAGAAAAGAAAAAATGCAAGAACAGTAGCGAAAGAGAGAAGGGGGAGGGAGCAACCATGCATTAAGTTATTTTTTAAATGACGGTGATCAGAGTGGAGGAGCAGGCCGAAGGGAGGAGGGACGAACAGAAGTATTCCAGGACTGAGGGGGGCGGGCTTACGGCTCTCCTGACTGCCGCATTCTCCCATCTCATTGGTCACAGGGCCCCTAGCTTCGTTAATGGGCGCTTGAGCGCAAGACATGGGCGACCCTTCTCGCCTGCAACCTTTGAAGCAACCATGACAGCTGTCATCATTTTGTACGTCAAAACCTGCCAGACTGATTTCAGCCCTATAGTGTTTGGAGATATGACTGTGGGGAGATGGTAGGCATGTAAGATGCTCTAAATGCCTCAAACAGGAACATTCAGAGGAACAAAAATAAACAAGCAAATAAATATCAACAAGCCTTTAAATTGATACATATCAATAAAATCCTCTTCAAACACTCCTTCAAATCTCTCTCTTACTGCTGGAGGTCATGTGGAGCCAAGAACGGTTTCCTGAATAAGCGTCAACACTGTGTAGAAGACATGCTAATTGTATCCTGGTTTATAAAGAGCTGCTGGAATCAGTTAAGCTTCAGATAGGAATTACTTTGCATGCATTTGCTCTCTAAATGCAGCACGTCAGCATTGGAACGTCAGTAAAATATGAAGCGTTACAGATTGGAATGGAAGCTGGCTGGTTTGTGCAAGAACTGCAGCTTTGGTGTTTCATAAAGAATGTGCATGGGTAAAAGGAAACAGGTGTCTTTGTGTGTGTGTGTGTGTGTGTGTGTGTGTGTGTGTTCGTGTATAGGTGTGTGCGTTCCTATACTTCTATCTCTATGAGAGCTAGTTTGAAACATTAAAATTGAGGACATTTTTGGGATGTAGTTTAGGGTCAAAGTTCGATAACTCAGGCATTTAGCACTCATGCTGAGCATTACTGAGAAACAATGAATGTACTTGAGGGTCCTCATAAAGATAGATGTGTGTGGGTGTGAAACACTAGTAGTGTTACCTCTCGCCTCATCATCCGATCTGACTTGACACAGCTCTCTGACTGACAGCTGCCCACACCCTGTAGGCGGAGCCAGCGCCACACAGATGGAGGAGGAAGATGAGGGGGTCGCCTGTAGTAAGGAAGATCAGAATAGAAGACAGAGAACAGGAGAACCAAACGTTTTAGCTTTTGGAGAAAATGTTTTCATAGAAACATCTGACAGGAGATGATTTTATAGACAAAAATGTACTAGAGCACTGCAGGATTTGTACCAGATAATGGGAACAAAACTCAGTATTACGGATTCTGTTCCCTCAGGGACCACCAGTCCCAACATTGTCATATTGCAGTAAGCCTATTTGATTAAAGCGCCTACCAAATGGCAGATGCCCTCATGACAGTTGTCACTTCATAATCGCAAGGAACCATGTCACTGAGTTTTATTCAGATTTTACTGGGACTTGACATGACAGTAGTTGAATTAAATGCTTTGGACGTGTAAAATGTAGTTAATTAGTCATGCCTTGCTGATATCATCAAATGATGGCGTTCATTTTTTAATGTTAATATTTCAAATTAGAGACAACTGACCATTTTTTGTTTTGTTGATGGTATTGACTTCCCACTCAGGCATGGTGACAGGTCTATTGTGGAGAGCCAAGGCACACTTCAAATGTGTCAGTGTTTGCGTTGCGCTAATATCCCTCTCTGTTTATTGTTGTTGTATAATGAATGCCACCCATCTGTTTAGTAAGTTAAAACAAATGCTATGTTTAAAAGCAGATTGATGCTGAGCTTTGCAGCAGAATAACTTGATGACTGGTAAATGATTTGGTGCCAGATAGTTTGTATGGTTAAATGAATTAATGGTAAATAATGTTGATGCAGGGGCCGACCTGTGCTCTTTGATCTGGTCAGTGTGATCTGGACTATCCAGATCTGTGTCATTGCATCTCTTAACTGAAGATCAAAATCAAATACTGTTTCGTATAATGTGAAAATGATGAAATGCCCAGATAGCTGTGCTAATACTATGAGAGCTTTGAGAGTACTTTGATTATTTGTGCAGCCAACTTACATTTATGCCCATTTCTAATCACACAGACCATGAAAGGTGTTTCATTATTTAGTGGATCATATACTGAACAAATACACAGTGAAGCCTTGCCATACCCCTAGTTATAGAAATAATATTGTGAGTGAGTGTAACTATAGGCCAGCCATAAATAAATCTGGACATATACAGTGCTGATATCAGCAGATCTGTCCAAGAATGTATTTGGCAAAACGCGTGCTTTTGTAAATTACATCTGTCATATTTTCTGTATTCTGCAACGAATGTTAAAGAGAAGTTGAGCTTTCTACACATTGTCTTTTTATTGCTTGAATTGCTTCTTTGCTTTGTTACATACAACTTCTTCAAATCAATTTTCATGGTCTGGATGCCCTGACATTCCACATATGCAGAGATAGCCAGATGGAGTGAGTGTGCTGAGGAGATCTGTTTTAAAAGACATGGCTGAAGGCTAAGTGCTTAAAATTCTGACGTGTTTCTGTGCGGGTTCATGTGTGCACTGTAAATGTCTACTTGTATGTGTATTTACTTGGTTTTTCTGTAAAAGATCACACAGATATTGGGGCCAATCCTCCTCTTTTTTTAAATGTCAGATTATTATTTTTTTAAGGGCATTTTTCACTCACGTCCCTGTTTATTTCTCTGCATGACCTCAACCCAGTAACCTCTTTACGCCACCATCTGATTCCACCACACATTACCTCAACTCTCTGCCAGCCTCAGTACTAACCCCCCTCCGCCTCTCAATGCCACACACAGATGTTCCCACAACAATTCACCCTGTCGCAGAGATTTTTTATGTCAGCCCAAACCCTCAGAGATGAATGCAGTGACATCCACAGACAAAATCCCCTGAGAAGCTGGTCTGACATGTGACAAACAAACAAACAAGATGTAAACAAGCTACTCACGCACAAGGCTGATTGTGAATCAAATGTGTGCTATAGTGACTGAGCCTGAGGCCAGTGGCTCTCGCTCTGCCTTTGTCTTTCTATCCATCTCTGTTCAACCGTGTCTTCATTTCTCTGCCTCTATTTTCTAATTAGAGAGACAAGTGATAATTTGTTAAAACATTGATAGATGTGTAGTGATATAAATAATTTTAGTTTGGAACAGTTGAGACCTAAAGACGTCCTCTGTAATATATGCACTAAATGTCATCTTCCTATCTCTCCCCATGCTGCTGTGGACCTTGACCCTCCCGACATCATCAGGAGTCAGTCCAAGGTAACAGCGCACACACACAAACATGCACAGTCATTTTTAACACCGAGCTAATTCCAGGGTTGTGAATCATCTCTTTGTCAAACAAAGAAGCCGCTGTATTTCTCCGACTCGGTTTGTGAACTGTGAGCAACTGTGCCATCCAAGCAGTGATACAAAGTAATGATTTGTAAAACAATTTTTGCCTGAAGAGTCTTATTTAATTTGTTAACTTTAAACCCTCAAAAAATACCATTTGATGGCTAACGTTTTACCATGTTTTTGTCTGTGCAGCTGACTTTAGTGAATGACATCATTTTTGTTCTTCTATCATCTGAAAAATTCCACATGGTGCCACATAACCACATGAAACACAAAGTACTCTTGAAAGAGACTGTACATTTATATACAAAGTACCATTAAATTAAACTCTGGTTTTATGGAGTGTATATATTTTTCCACAAAATGCATTGTAGCTAAATGATGAAATTAGTTAAGAAATGTTAACATTTCTGTGTCATAATCAGCATAGATCTCTGACATGTGTCTCTCATGCTCTAACTGTTTTCATTCCACAGGTCTTTGCTTATGATTACTGCTTCTGGTCCATGGACGAGACAGATAAGGAGAGATTTGCCGGTTAGTTTATTAACTGATACAGTTCAAATTATTAGAAGTTTGGTCATTGCATCACTAAAATGCCATTCGAACAGTTCACTTTGGAAAGATTAAATATTAAAAATATTAGATAGATTAGATAGAATATAATTCCTTGTGTGGTTGCCTGTCTCCAGGTCAGGAGGTGGTCTTCCAGTGCCTTGGGGAAAGTCTTCTCCACAATGCCTTCCAGGGCTACAATGCCTGTATCTTTGCCTATGGACAAACCGGTAAGTTACCATAAGACAAGTTCTGTTCTGCTCTGTGGTCAATATGATGTGAATATATCTAATGACAGAACCAATGAAATAACTACACAATATTTGAACAATTTTTCTTTGCCCTCAGTGGCATAGTGCCCTAAAGTTTTTTGTAAAATAATTAAAAGAGGAGTGTCAGTGTGAAGGGGTTGCAGCAGGAAGGTTGGACTGCCTCTCTTCTCTCAGATACAAATAAAATATCAAAGCTTCAACCAGTAGAGGCATGATATACAATGTTGCTAAAACCCAAACATACCTAAGCCACCTTGCACATAAGGTAGATACCTACACTTGTTAAAATTCAAGTATTTCTGTTCAGTCTGACTTATGACTGAAAAACAGAGCTGGAACATGTCCAGTGTAGACACAGTGTAAAGAGATCGCTGTTTTCCTCTTAGTGTTATGGTAAAAAAATTTCAACACTACAAATCCTTTGACAAACATGTCAGAGCTGATAAATCAGTCAAGTGTCTACAGCCTCGCCAGAATGAGTTACACACTGAGTGGCCACTTTATTGCTAATGCAATAATTACTAATTAATGTTCTGCCATGTCTTCTTTTATGATGGCTATAATTTTCCAGTTTTATTGACAATGTCACAGAGGCGATAATTGAAATGTGTGATTTAGCACTGAGCTCCTAGTAAGTGATGGTGTTGTGCTGGACATTATATTCAGGGGTGTTTTCAATATTCTGCTTACTTCATGTATGTAAATAGGAAGGACAAAAATGATGTAATGCTGTCAATTACAAAAGCACCGTTAATGATGACTTCAGTAATAAGCTTGTAACTGAATTTATTTTGTTGTCATGCAGCATTGACCTTGAATAACCTCTCAGATGATGTTAAACAGGCCCAGACTCTGACTACTTCTAAGTCAAAGCTAAAAACACTCCTTTTTTACACTGCCTACTTCACCCACTAAACTTATTTTTAAACTGCATTTTAAATCATTTGAAATAATCTTTGCAACTCTTGTCTTTACTTTTGCTATTTTAATGATGATTTTTATTTTAAAATGTTTTCATTTAGTAATTAATTTTACCATATATATATTATCTCTTTACTCTTTTATTGTAAATCTGTATCCTTTATTAGGTTTTACATTTTATTGCTCTGTAAAGCACTCTGACTTGCCTTGTTGACAAAATGAATATAAAGCTGCCCTGCTCATGGCAGAGCTGAAGTATTAAATTGCATTAGATTGCATAGTTGTACTTAATGTAGCGGCCACTTAGTGTGTATAAGGCTCTTTTTAATAGTAATTGACTCAGTGGAAATGGTGTGACTAATTCAGTTGTTTGTCTCTGAGTTGCATCAGCTGTTACAAAAATGCCATTTTCCTGTTTTCAATTACTTGTTCCAATTGACATTGTGTGTGTGTGTGTGTGTGTGTGTGTGTGTGTGTGTGTGTGTGTGTGTTGTTATTAGGTTCGGGAAAGTCGTACACCATGATGGGTTCAGGGGACCAGCCAGGTCTGATTCCTCGGCTGTGCAGTGCTTTGTTTGACCGAACCCAGAGCGAACAGCGGGAGGAGGAGAGCTTCACCGTTGAGGTGTCCTACATGGAGATCTACAACGAGAAGGTCCGAGATCTGCTCGACCCCAAAGGGTATGACCCCGACCTAATCTTCTAAACCTTTTATGAAAGAAAGAATAATTTTCTTTCCGTCTACGGTAAAATTATTTAACTAAGACAAAATTGTGGAAATTTTAACATGTAGTTACTGGTTGTAAAATAGCCATGGTTAGGCTTGTATCCAAATGCAGACTAAGGAAATTGATATTTGGGCAGACACACAAATACACATCAAGTAAATGTTGTCTTTCTCTGGTAGGTCAGTCTACGTTTTAGGTGAACAACCACACTCAATGCATGAGTCTTGACTCTGAACCCTGGCATCGGATAGAAACCCTGCACATCTCAGTTTCTATCAGTGTGATGCAGATTAACTGGACCTCTGGATAGTTCTGTTTTCTCATGCTAGCTTTCATGCTCCTCACAGAAATTTAAAAGTAAAGCTGACCTAGAATAGCTTGCATGGTTATTGTTTGGCATCTTCCTAACACAGACAGTGAACCAGTTCATATGAAAGTAAGACATGTCTTTGCTACCAAAATTCAGACTTCAGCCAGACTCTGGATTCAGGCCCAGGCCCTACAGCACACTCAACCTCAAGTTAATTGGTAGAACTAGTGAAAGTTGCTGTTGGTCTCTGGTACCACCAGCTGCTGTGGTCAGTGGATTAAATGATCCCTCTTCTGCCTTGTGGTCACTGATGGAGGCCAGTTCATGTCCAGCAGGTCAGCAGTAAATCAGCAGCACAAGCCTGTGTCTGCTGCCCCAGACAGCATAACCTCTGACCTTCAGTCACTGCATGACCTCTGACCTCAGTAAAAAGAGCCAAAGAGAAGCAGACCATCTGACAGCCATATGGGCTTTGCTGAGGAGCAGAGAATGATGAAGTTGTCAGGCCTGGAGCGAGTTTGAATCAGGGTCAGAGAGCCAAGTGCTAACAAAGTCCCTATGAACTGGGGAAAGTTGTAGTGGTGGCCAGAACCAGCTGAGCAGATATTGGCACTCCTGCTAAAAGTCAGATGAATAGTAATTTACCAAGAGTGGCCATGCTTGTCTGTGTTTTAAACTGGTTTTCTTTCTCTGTCCAGGGGTAGACAAACTCTGAGGGTGAGGGAACATAAAGTTTTGGGTCCCTATGTCGATGGCCTGTCTCGACTAGCTGTGGCCAGCTACAAGGTAAAAATATTCTGCTTAAATTGATTTTTTACCATGCTTTTATGTCACACTGATTTACTGACGTCTACTGCTAAGTTGCATACTGGCCCGACGATACAATATTTTCACGATACTTAAGTCATAATACAACACGACTGTGTTATCCTCAGTATTGCAATACTTAATACTTATAGTGCGATTTATTACCTTTTTTAGGTACAAATTATGTCCCCAAAGGAAAATCTGTTTTAATTAATAACATAAAATTTTCAGTCTGTTCATCTCACCTCAGTCATTTTCATAGTAGCAAAATGTATGTAGTGGATTGAAAAAGCAATTGATTTAATTATTCTCTTAGTTTGCCAGAAGTTAAATTTGTATTTGTAACTGTAAATAATAAAAATGATACTTTGTGTCTGTTTATCTATACAATATTGCCACATAGAATATCTCAATACTTTGCTGTATTTATTTTACCCCCTACCCCTACTGGATGCAAAATCTAATAGCAGCAACTGTAACCAGTGTGTCAGCGCCCAGATAGACACGTGAGCGGAGTGTCCTACTCTCAAACCTTCTCACTTTCTTTAACCTTTGTGGAGTTGTAACAGTGTTTATAGGAACAGTTTGCTTAGCAGTGTTACCAGTCACACTGGAATGAAGGTAATTATAAAAATCTCAAAATCTATTACATTTTGTAATTTATATTGGGCTTTTCAGGAGACTCAAGCTCTTCACCAAAAAAAGCATTCGATAAATTCATACACATGCACAGAACCTCAACAAATGTGCTGTATAATGTTCTTCACATTCTTAAAAGGTTATTCTGCAGAGTGAAGCAAAATGGAAAATTTCCTTATCATTTACTTATTTATTTATTGTTTGCTTTCTGTTTTTGTGACAGGACATTGAGTCTCTGATGTCAGAGGGAAATAAGTCTCGGACTGTTGCTGCAACCAACATGAATGAGGAGAGCAGTCGATCACACGCCGTCTTCAACATCATCCTCACACACACACTAAAAGACTTGCAGTCTGGGGTAAGACATAACACACACACGCTGGTGAGGGCACTGTTTGAATTCTCAGTTTTTAACACTTTCGGTGTAAACCTTAAGTAATCGATGAGATCAGAAATTGATTTCTGAGATGTTGTAGGCTCAGCACGTATCTTAATAGAAAAAAAGTCCACAAGATAACCAGTGTGTTCACTTCACTGGGCCGGACAGTCAGTGGGGTGGAGCCTGCTGAAAACATCGGGGTCGGGCCACAGTGCCCACTTTGTGGTGGGGGGTGGGGCCAGAGTGGCTGCTGGGAGCTGGGCCAGATCTCAGCTGTCACTGGCATACTGGCATACTTTTTTAGTGTCGAAGTTGTGTGGTATTACAGTTATCTGAAGAAGCCAATCCTACTCCCATCCACCCTGGTGCATTAAAAATTAATCCTAGTTTGCACATCAATAGATATTAAATGCCTTTTCTCCCTTACTGTCATTTCTCCCAGAATCCATCTGCTTCATCTTGTGGTCATATTCCAATCTTAATGACTGGGGAATTCTTTTTGTATATGGTGTTGTTTTTTGGTTATAGTGAAACCAGGATTTTTGATATTATTGGCATGTCAGATACTAGTAGTGAACCCCCTCTATCAACAGAATCCATACATTTGTGTCTGCACCAGACACAAATTGTGTATGTATAATTGCGTTCAGTTTTCTAAGGTCTATGATCCAGCCCTCGCAGCCAACAAGTGAAAAGATAGTTACAAAATGAGATGATGTCAGCTCAGCTATTAGACCAGGCACTCCAAGAAAAGACCTAAATGACTCATTCTCCATCCTCACGACCCACTTAGGCTCTCCTGCGCCTTTCTCTTCTTTCCAGACCAACTTGCCACCAGCAAATCCTGTTAATAATTCACATGCATGACTTTGAGTTTGTCAGCTGATACAGCCTGCTCTGTTTTCAAAGCACACCCACAGTCACTCTCTGGGTTGGTCAGTCAGTCAGTAGGTTTATCAGGCAAACGGCTAATGCGCAGACTGTGTAGTCAGTGAGTGAATCACTCAGCTGACACATCCTGTAACTGGATCAGTCAGCTCTTTATAGCCTTAGTTGTGTTATTTTATTGTCTCCTCATTCTGAATACAAAAACATTGTATGGACCGAAAATTTCAATTAGTTTACGTTTTCACAGGGAGCTCCTCTTTGGCCATTTCAAGCCCCACTATACCAGATGTCAGCTCGTTCAATGCAATTTGAGCTTTGTTCTGATACTTAGTTCTATTTCCAATTCACACAGTGCTGGTTGTTTGGTATATAGCACGCTTATGTTTCACTTGTTCATGGTACTCAGCAGTTATGAGGGTTGTTGGACCTGTGTTCAAAGTGCAGAAGAGGCCAAAGAAAACAACAAGCAGTGCTGTGTGCACAGTATGCAAAATACCTCTAGTGCTTTGAAACAACAGCAACATTAAATTGATATGGAAGCCCAAGAATGTTTCCTTACTACATCCACACACATATAAGAAAGTAAAATAAATTGCAGCTTTTTTAATCAATTAATAGTTTGGATGGTTTATCAAACAAAACTGCCACAAATGCCATGCTTTCAGCTTTTCACAAAGTAGGATTTGCTGCTTTTTTCTGTTTTCTATGATACAGAATTTAATATTTGGAGGTTTTGGGCTGTAGGTTAGAAAAAAACAGGTAATTTAAAGAACTTGTGATGTGTAATTTTTTTTTTTTTTTTACTAATTTCAGACATATTTTAAGCTATAATTAATTAATCAATAAAATTCTTACAAGATTAATCGACAATGAAAGTAATCATTGATTACATCCTCAAAGTAATTCTACATTTGATTAACTACAGCAAATTACTGGACGTAGTGTTCAGTTAGTCAGACCTTCCTCTGTTTTAATGATCACAGTATTGGGGCTTATCTGTGCCCCCTAATGGCTCAGCCAGGGTGAGGAACAGTGATGAAGGGACAGCATTAAAAAAGCCACCTCTATGAATGGTAGCAGAATCACCCAGAGCTGGATGAGTCATTATGATCCTCATCACAGGATTTCCTTTCAGTGGCATGCCATGCTCAGACTTGTAAACCAAACACTCAAAGTTCAGTCAGTTTGAACTTTGGTCCCATCTGCTGCCACCTCTCTACTGTGGCTTATGTTGCTCATTGCTTTGCTAATTCCAGTCAAGTTTTGGTGA
The DNA here is from genome assembly GCF_008729295.1 of Plectropomus leopardus. Taxonomy (NCBI): domain Eukaryota; kingdom Metazoa; phylum Chordata; class Actinopteri; order Perciformes; family Serranidae; genus Plectropomus; species Plectropomus leopardus. The sequence continues at coordinate 33,513,477 of NC_056463.1, forward strand.
CTTAGTCTTTTTTTTCTTCCTTTTTTCTCCTCCATGATGGTGTTTTCTGGATTCTTTAGTACATGTAGTTGTGTGTTGATGATCAGACACTTGTTCTGTTCTGGTACCTTGAAGTTGCTGCCAAGAAGTCTGACAAGATGAATGTCCTGCCTGCTGATCTGGTTACTGACCTGAGTATCAGCTGTCCCAGTTACAGAATCCCTTGTTGAGAAAGGAAAATGCCGCAGTGGCTGGTATTTCCTCCTTTTCACTATTTTTTCACCCAGCTAGACGCTAAGAATTGAAATGGTCCAAAGAGTCAGCATGCTGTACTCAATTGATAAAAATGCAGATTGAAAAACACTGGAAAGTTGGTTTACTGGTATTTATTTCTAGGTCTGACACCAGCAGGTAACATGACCTGGATGTTCCAGTCATCGCCCATTGCAATAAGGAGCTGTAATTATTGATTTACATCAAGTAGTAGCTTCCTACTGCATTTACTGGTGCTCACAGTCACCAGCTTTGCCTCTACTCTGTCTGACTCTCCAAAAGGTATTCACAGTTTCAGGCCATATTTAAAAAAAGAAGTTTGAGTCTATTTTTGGACTTTATATGCTCAGTGTCCCAGATATGAATCTCTTGTTTGTTTAATAATTTGTTATACTCTTGGGAATCTGAAGCAGAACTGGTCTGAGGCTGATCAGTATCAGTGTAGTTGAATTTGATCTTTATCAGTTAGCCTTTGTTAGTGGTTGTTTTAGGGATTCGGGATCTGGATTTGTCAGAAATTTATATATACATGTAAAAAGTGTCCAAGTATCCTTGGGCAAGATAGTGAACCCCAAATTGCTCCCGATGCTGCGTCATCGGAGTGTGAGTGCGTATGAATGATTACTGAGTAGCACGTGGCACCTTGTACGGTAGCCTCGGCCACCAGTGTGTGAATGTGTGTGTGAATGAGTGAATGTGATATGTAGTGTGAAAGCACTTTGAGTGGTCCAAAAGACTAGAAAAGTGCTATACAAGTACAGTCCATTTACCATTTACTTTTTACTTACACACAGGTCCTCCTGTACAATTTGAGATTTTAAAACACGGATGTAAAAAAGTTTTGTGTGTGAATTTTTGTTTACCTTTGTCCATTACTCAATTTTACTAACCTCAAGTAGGTGGATCTCAGAGGTTGGGGGGCTGTTATTGATATCATTAAAGTATCAGAGGAGAGTAGAAACTAGAGAAGATACAGGATAACAGCTTTAAAGAGCAACAGTATATAACTTTTAAGGCAAAACAGTGTAAAAGTTTTTTTAAAAACCTATCTTTTTGAAGAGGGCTATGAGTGGCATTTGTTAAGAAAAAGGTTGTTATTTTCAGTTGAATTTTTACACTTTACAAAGGTCACACCACTGAACAAGATAGCAGGAGCAGTGTGGAATCCAAACTGATTCATGGAGCTGTGTGTGTGTGTGTGTGTGTGTGTGTGTGGGAGTAAACCTGTTTCCTCAACAAGAAAGACAATATCACAGGATCTGGGCAGTGTCAGGCACCTCATTGTTTCTCTGATGTTAATGGAAAACGCTTTCCATTTGGAGACTAGCAGACACTGAATACAGTTTACCAAAGAGTACCAGTTGACAGTCTAATGGAGTAAGATTAAATTTAACAAGTGCAGCTGTCTGTACTGGCTATGCAAAGGTTTGTGTTTCACTTTTGTCTTAAACATAAGTATATGATGGCTTATTACGCTTTGGCTAAACACCTCTGAACCCACAGCAGTACTGTGGCTGAACAGATTAACTGGAGACACAGACAGAGGACTGTATCTGCTGATGTTTAGCTGCTGATGTGCTGCTTTTGCTGTGTGGCAGGCGAAGATCAGGTATTACATTCAGCCTTGTCAGCCATCTGTCACACTCGGCCAGGAGTGGATCTGTCACAGTACAGATGACAATGTGATATCTAAATCTCTTACAGGGGCATGAGAAGACACAGAAGGAAACTTTCAAGAGAGTGAAAGATGAGAAACCAAAGACTAACTGAACATTTTTGGCATTACCTGATTGGTAGAATCACAAGAATCAGAGAGAGAATAGAGGAGGTCCTAAACAAGAGTGGACAAAAGTATCCTGCTAAATGAGAGCAAATAGTTGAGGGGAGCTTTCTGATAAAGCCAAATGCCATGTTGTTTGTTTCTGAGCCATCTGATGCTGTCATGCTGGCAAAACAAAATAATTTTCAGTTGAAAGCTTCTGAAAGCCCAGCAGGGATTGCCTTGATGCAGTGCTTCCTTGGTGATTATTGAGCCATCAGAGTCGTGTCAGATCTCATGTAGATGTACGATACAGCCTTTAGGAATGTCAACAGATCCAGATCTACATAAAAGTCTCAGACTATGTCCTATACCAGGCTGGACATTGCAGTGCTTGATATCATATGATTGGCAAATCATTCAATTAGTCAAACTAACAGGTGAACATTCAGTTGGAATTCAAAGAGGGAGAACAAAAGTGTATTTCAATATGCAATGGAGAGATATTTAAATCATTTTCATTTTGCTAGAGAACAAACAGAAAAATATCTGACAGTGGCATTTATGACTGCCATTATTGCTGTGAAAAACATGCATGCCGTATGTCATTCAGAGTCATTCTGGAGCTTTCGATGATGTAATTCATTGTGGACATTATTACCTAATGTTAAACACTGCCAGGTGTGACGTGTAAAAAAATACACGTAGTCTGGGCAAAGTTCAGCTTTGGTGCAGAATTTTTTACCAAACCTAATCATCTGCAAAACAGAGGAAGTTTTGCTGCTGAACAGTACAGGGCCATTAATGTTTAAAACCTCTGGGAACCAAATTCGCCAAATAACTCTCTTAATATGTAAATAAGGGTCTTACATGCACACTAAAAAGCATAAAAATGATGATCAGTCATTAGCCTCAATCCAAATTTGAAAAACATTTTCATTTTAGATTTTTCACGGTTTCCTTAAACTGGGTTGATTTGGGTGTGGTTATCCCCAATCCATATCACGTAATATGGATAAAACCAATCTAAAATTCAGAGTCAGGTGTCAGTTGATACTAATTTAACATGCCAAATTAAAATCTCGAAACACACCTTTCAATAGGGTGTGTTCGGAACACTCATTTTGAGGGCCAGAGCGCACTCTGGCACAAACTGGACCGTTCATAAACTCAGAGCGCTGTTTGAGCGTGCCATTGGGTTATCCAGAGCAGTGCACTCTGGGAGAGTCAGACCGTACTCTTGGCACTCTGTCTGGGAAGAGGGAGCAGCAAAGCGCCGAACGCAGTGAATGTGTGACTTAACTTAACCAATTGGATTTACTCAGAGTCAGAGGGGCCGAAACATATCTGAACAGAGCTGTACCACACAAACTCTGCTTTGCTCCATGGCTGCCATGGAGACAAGAGACAGTTGAGAAAGGTGGGATACAAGGAGGTGTCAATCAAACCATAACATGCTAGTCCACAATGTCTGGAGAAATGCTGTTTTGAACTCGGTTTTCTAATAGTTTAGAAAGTGAAAATAGTTTATTTTCACTTTCATTTATTTATTTTTGCAGATATTTAATGAGACACTCAACTTTGAAATAATATGTGCATTCTTACTATTTTAAGCCACGTTTCCAGAGGCTTTAAATAAAGAATGTGCAAGTGGCCGGCTGAATATACTGAAGAGAATGAGGCAATAATCACACTTATTTTCTCTCTCTCTCTCTCTTTCTCTCTCTCTCTTTCTCTGTAGACAAGTGGGGAGAAGGTGAGTCGGTTGAGTTTGGTGGACCTGGCTGGAAGTGAGCGAGCAGCAAAGACTGGAGCAGCAGGAGAACGACTCAAGGAAGGAAGCAACATCAACAAGTACGCAAAAGCAGTTCAACACAGACACACTAAACACACACAAACACAACGCGGTGATTGTTTTTCCCCATCAGGCTGTTTATTCAAGTCTAAACCCCTAAATTGCCTTTCAGATGTTTTCCCTCTGGCAGTCTTACTTTCTTTCGCAAGACATTTTTTCTAACCACTGAGCATTGTCATATCACTCTTTAAACTCATTTTTTGTCACTTGTACTGAAAGCTACATATGTGAAAGAAAGCATATAACCAGTGTTTTTGGATTGTATTGTCCCGCCACAGCAACTTTACATTTTAACCTAAATTATAGTATCATAGCAAATGAATATGTCTGGAAAAGCCCTTAAAACAACATGCATATGCTCGAGGGACAGGAATACAGTGGTTCTAACACATCAACAGATGTAAAGCATGTGACCTTAGTGTTTTTGTGTGTTTGGCAGGTCTCTCACTACGCTGGGCCTGGTGATCTCGGCGCTCGCTGAGCAGGGAACAGCCAAGAACAAGAACAAATTTGTTCCTTACAGAGACTCTGTTCTGACATGGCTGCTGAAGGTACAAATACCATAAACATGTTGGACACACACAGAGGAAAATACATTTTCCTTGTTTCACTGTCCAGTGCACGTTCTTTAATTTCTTATAATTTCTCCTTGTGTCTGTGTTCTCTGTTCTTGCATATTTGCCTTTCTTCAGGATTGCCTGGGTGGCAACAGTCGCACAGCGATGGTTGCAACTGTGAGTCCAGCAGCAGACAACTATGAGGAAACGTTATCGACGCTGCGTTACGCAGACCGAGCAAAGAACATTGTTAACCATGCTGTCGTTAACGAAGACCCCAATGCTCGCATCATCAGGGAACTCCGCGAAGAAGTGGAGAAACTACGAGAACAGCTGACCCAGGCAGAGGTGAGATATGTTAGAAATTGTAGAAATCAAACAATATCTATACTTTGCCATACTCTTCTTTATCTGTGTTTTTTTAATCCAGTCTTTGAAGGCGCCAGAGCTAAAAGACCGTCTGGAAGAGTCAGAAAAGTTGATCCAAGAGATGACCATCACCTGGGAGGAGAAGCTTCGTAAAACTGAGGAGATTGCACAGGTAAGACACACAAGAGGTGTGAATGTATGGTTATGAGAACAAACATTTGAGCTACTTGACATTGTAACCTCCAGTTTGATTTTTTACACTGTGTGAAAATGATCTTTGTGTCTATGTGTTTGTAGGAGCGTCAGAAGCAGTTAGAGAGTCTGGGTATTTCTCTTCAGTCTTCAGGGATTAAAGTTGGAGATGATAAGAGTTTTCTCGTCAACCTTAATGCCGATCCTGCCCTCAATGAGCTGCTGGTTTACTACCTGAAGGTACACACACACGCATTACGTTGTGCCTGGTTATTAATTCTCCCTGTTTACCCAGAATACCACACAATATTATCACTATTTCAAACCGTAACTAACTGGTTGAGTCAGTTATCATCTGACTGACAATGGGTGCACAGTAGGAAAACAGTGTATTTGTGTATTGGGAAGCCTCAAGACAGGAATTACACCAATTATGCCAAATTGAAGAGCACAAAACCGCTTTCAAGAAAAAAATAATGAAGGTGTTGTTTGATGGGCTAGATCAGGACACAGGGGTTTACCACAAAGCGAGGTTAGTGGGTTAGCAAGTTATGTTGAGCCTGAAGCCTGAATTTTCAGTGTCATAAACGTGGCTGTCTTTGAAACTGGCCATTTTGCCACAGTAGCTTATGCTGCACACGTAACCTGGTCCGGATCAGTATAAGTTTAAAGTTTCCAACTAACAAAAAGTTTCTTTTCAGGGGTAGAGAGTGTTTAGAGACTGGAAAGGGGTGTTTGCTTTTCCTGATGATATTAGCAATACATATTCTCTGCTGAGGGAATACGTTACAAATGCAAACTTGTTGAGCAGAATACTAGTAATGCTAACGAAGAAAGCAGTGCTATAAGCAGTTTTATTTGTTGGGTTTTTCTTGCTCTGACTGAATTACTTAATGTGTCTGCAGTGTTCCCTAGTCATTTTCCATGTTGGCTATAAAAATAAGCCCTCTATAGTTTACTACATTATTTATCAGTATGATGTTTACTTGCATATGAAATGTGCTATGTAACTCCTTAAAACTGCTTTGGATTCTGTTTTTGTGTTTGGTCTTGATTTGTCCATTTTTCTCTGCTGGTACATAACAGCTAAGAGAACAGTGTTTAAAAAATGGATTAGTCCATTAGTATTTATCAAAAATACTATTCAAATGTTAACATGAACTGATTTGCCCAGAAGCTTATGTGATTTCCATGTATCCTGCATTATGAGAAAGTATCAGACCTAAATGCCTTGCTTGAGTATGAAGTTTAAATATGCTGCATCAAGTTTAGAGTTTAAGATCTGCAGCTGTACCGTTAGAAATAAATGGAGGGTAAAATATATATTATCTCGTAAATTAACAATTATTAATTTACGCCAGCTTTCCTCTCTCACCTTAACTGAAGCAACAGTGTTGCTTTTTACTCCAATAAATTATTTTTGCACAGTACAAGAGTCAAATAATGCACTGAATGTATCATTTATGGGAACATGCACAGAGCCTGAGGAAGACACCCTGAGTTAACAGAGACATTTATGTTTTGTCAAGCAAGCTTATGCAGTGACCCGGTCAAACTCGCATTGTGGTGCATCACTCTGATAAAGTCATATCTAAACAGTCATTGATTCAATTTTAAACAAAAACATGGATACTTTACCAACTTTTGTGTAGGCTTTACTCCAGTAGACATAACTTGGTCATATTTATTTTATGACTCATCTGCTAAGGTCTAATCACATCTTCACTATGTCTCAGGAGCACACAAAGGTGGGTTCGGCAGACTCTCAGGACATCCAGCTGTGCGGGATGGGTATCCAGGCAGAGCACTGTGTCATCGACATTACAACAGATACCACTGTCATCCTCACACCCTACCGCAATGCTCGGTAAGAGAAACCAACATCACAGACCCAAAGTCCGAACTCAGTGATGAGAAAATGTAGCTGAGTTTAGGGGTATAAGAAAAAGAGAGGGTTAAGGGTTTTTTTTGGCAGTGACAGATTGTTACATCAGTTTTTTTTCACAGTATTGTCATGACTGTCTGTATTGTGTTATAGGACATGTGTTAACGGTTCTCCAGTGACCAGTGCTCTGCAGCTTCACCATGGCGACCGAATCTTCTGGGGAAACAACCACTTCTTCAGGTGATTTCATGTTTGTATATTGTTTGCAATTTTAAATATCCTGTTTTTCATATGATAAAACATTACTCAATATTTCCTTAGGCAATTTCATCATTTTTCATAAGTTGCAAATGCTTTCCCTGCAGGATCAACCTGCCTAAGCGGCGTTCTCGAGGAGCTGAGGATGAGGATGGTGAGGGTGGCGTGATGAAGAACAGCGGCAGCAGTGAGCAGCTGGATGCAGATGGTGACACAGCCAGCGAAGTGTCCAGTGAAGTCAGCTTCTCTTATGAATTTGCCCAGACGGAGGTCATGATGAAGGCCTTGGGTAACAATGGTAAGGAGTTGTAAAACAAGAAATACTCTGCATTGACAGAACATTAGTTAGTTTAGTCTCCTTTGTTTTCTGACTACTCTGTGTTTTGTCCTTTCAGACCCAATGCAAGCAGTCCTGCAGTCTCTGGAGAGGCAGCATGAAGAAGAGAAGCGCTCGGCTTTGGAGCGACAGAGACAAATGTACGAGCAGGAGCTCCAGCAGCTTCGCAAGAAGCTAAACCCAGACCGTCTGTCCACCGGCCCCTCTGCAGGGCCCGCATCAGGCCAGCAGGGTCCAGGAACGCAGTCTCACTACCGCAGCCTCGAGAGACTCAGTATAGGAGGGATGAGCCATTCAACCAGTGCTCAGAGCAGGCTGAGGCAGTGGAATGAGGACAGGTGAGCGTGTGTATGTGTGTGTGTAGACTGGAATGTAAGTTCATGCTGCATTAGAAACTTTAAAAGAAAAAGCAATTTTATGTCAGTTTGAACATGGATGCAAACTAAACACCTCCTTGTAATCCTCTCTCCTCCCCTTCCTCTCTGCCAACTCCTCACCTCCCTCAGGGAAGCGGTATTGGTTAGGAGTCTGCGGCGGTTGAGGGAGCAGATAGTAAGAGCAAACCTCCTGGTACAAGAAGCCTGTTTCATCTCTGATGAGCTAGAGCGACACACCGAGTATAGAGTCACTCTGCAGATCCCATCGGACAACCTCAACGCCAATCGCAAGGTCTCATTAACAAACATGTAGACACTCATCCACAAATTTCCCATCTTCTGTTTAAGCACAGCAAATTCCCTAAATACACCTACGTGTGTGTCTGTGTGTGTCTGTGTGCATACATGTGTAGAGGGACGCAGTGCTCAGTGAACCAGCGATTCAGGTTCGACGTCGGTGTCGAGGGAAGCAGATCTGGAGTCTAGAGAAGATGGAGAACCGTCTGGTTGACATGAGAGAGCTGTACCAAGAGTGGCAGGACTACCACCTCCATCACCAGGACAACCCTGTGAGTAAACTTGGCAAATTTGGCATGGGAAGTCTTCCAGTAGCCCTGCCCAGTCACCAATAACACTGTCATCAAGCAGTAGTGCACAAATACATTAAGTTTTCTCTCTGTGTTCCATGATGTCCCTGTTTTTTTTTTTTTTTTTGTTCAGGTGATGCGTTCATATTTCCGTCGAGCAGACCCATTCTTTGATGAGCAGGAAAACCACAGTCTGATAGGCGTTGCAAATGTCTTCCTTTCCTGTCTATTCTACGATGTCAAGCTACAGTATGCTGTTCCCATCATCAACCAGAAGGGGGAGGTAGGTAGCCACAGACTTGTTGGTTATGAATTTAGTTCATACATCTCTATTCTGTAATCTCCATGTTTTTGTCATGAAGAAATACCCTTAACAGAAGCCGGCTTCTGTGTTGCAGCGGTGTGTTCACTGGCAGTAGGAATGCAGTCTATTGCCTATATTTAGTGGGTTTACCCGTGTTTAAAAACCTGCACGCACACGCTGTTTTTTGTGGGAAAGGGGTATCAATGTATTCTTTAATGTGGTTTCTGTTGTGGTGAGATCAGAAGTCTTTTAATCACTTGGTCATCATGGATGTCAGAGTCGGACATCACATGATATTCAGATGATAATCATGGTAATAGAATACTGAAGTATGACCATAAAAAATTGGAGAAAAGGACATGTCTTTGTACATTTATATTGTATTTTGTGTTTATTTATTTTATTTATTTTACACAGCTGTGTGCTTACAATATAATTTCAAGTGGTGGATGACTAGTTTTGGAGTAACTTATATTCACAGACACATTTTCTAGATATCGCTGATGTAAAGATGTGTTCATTCTTCTCTCCTGTGGTCAGGTGGCAGGGCGTCTTCATGTGGAGGTGGTGAGGGTTGGCGGGGGATTAGAGGACAATATGGCTGGAGGAGATGAATCAGACAACAACCAAGACACTGAAATCCAGGATCGCAAACTGGTCTGCATGGTAAGACAGACAGATTATCAGAGAGAACTACATTCAGTCTGTAGGTTAAAAACATACCAGGAGCTTTGTTTTACAGTTTTAGGAGCACTAAGAATGTTTAGTTAACCTTACACCAAGCTAAAGTCTAAAACATCAGTCCTGCAATAAATTCTACATACATGAAAGTTATAATGTTCAGTTTTTGTTGATACTGTTTGAGAGAGATTGTTGTTTCAACTGTGTGGTCTGTGTATAAATGACTTTTGACCTGTGTATCCACTACAGATTAAGATCCTACAGGCCACTGGTCTTCCCCAGTACCTGTCCAACTTTGTCTTCTGTCAGTATTCATTCTGGGACCAGCCTGAGCCCTTCATTGTGGCTCCTGAAGTAGACCCATCGTCCTCTTCGCCCAGCACTAAAGACCCTCACTGCATGGTGGTGTTTGACAGCTGCAAGGTGAAGCCTAGAAGGGAGGGGGTGGACAACAAGTCCAGATTTAATGCTTTTATGAACTCAGTTTGGATGTAATTGCTATTGTGTTGAACTGACACATATGCAACAGCATATTAGGGCCATTGTAGTTAAAAAAAATAAAAAATGAAGAGCAATATTCTAGAAAAAAACCTCAGAATAACCAAGATTAATGTCACATATTTGCAAGAAAAAAGTCAGATCTTCTCTGACTTTATAAAGTCACCGATAAACCTAAAAAAATGTTGGTGGGACTAGTCAGTTAAAAGATGTTATTATAAGACTGATCTGTCTTTGGTCCTGTAGGAGGTGGCTGTGTCAGTAACAGAGGATTTTATAGAATACCTGACTGAAGGGGCAGTTGCCATCGAGGTGTACGGGCACAGACAGGCTGATGCAGGAAGAAACCCCGCCCTGTGGGACCTCAGCATCATCCAGGCCAAGACACGCACACTTCGAGACAGGTAAACACACACAATCACCTCTGAATCTTAGTCTTGTTTGCAAGAATTGCTTTTTAGTAACTGATAAAAAAAACACTTTGCCACTGTTGCCAAGATGTGCTGATAATATTTGTTTTTGCAGGTGGAGTGAGGTAACACGTCGCCTAGAGCTGTGGATTCAAATCCTGGAGATAAACGAGAACGGAGACTTTGTGCCAGTGGAAGTAGTTCCTGCAAAAGATGTGCGGACCGGGGGAATCTTCCAGCTTCGGCAGGTAGGAAAAGTCCCACATTCACAACCGTTGTCAATCTAGTCACAGTAGGTGGAACCAGCAAATTTCAGCTAAAAAGCCAACTTCTTTAAATCATTTTTCTTTTTTGAACGTATATCCTGTTTTTTATTAACTTTTGTGTCCTGCTCTACCTCCTCCCCCTCCTCATCTCCAGGGTCAGTCAAGGCGAATCCAGGTGGACGTGCGTTCAGTTCAGGACTCAGGCACTATGCCTCTGATAGCAGAAATACTGCTTGCAGTGTCTGTGGGTTGTGTGGAGATCAGAAACACAACAGCAAACCAGGAAGGAGATGAGATGGACAGTTATCAGGTAGATCAATTTAATTCAGCTAGAGACTGTTTTCCTCATTCAGTAAGTCTTAAACTAACTCACAGGTGAACTGAAGCCAAAGATTATTAACTGTCTACTTTGTTGTTTAGGAAAGAGACCTGGAACGTTTGCGGCGGCAGTGGCTAGCAGCTCTCACCAAGAGACAAGAATACCTTGACCAGCACCTGCAGAGCCTGGTCAGCAAAACAGGTAACATCTAAACACAAGAAACTTGAAATATTCATGAAAAACATGCTGACAAATTCAAACATCTGCCCTCTCTTAGGGATGTAGTGGTCTACAGCTTGTAGGTGTCTTCAGTATGAGGCTAGTTACATTTTTTAAATGTTTGAGTGTTGTTGTGTGCACAGAAAAGACAGAGGATGACGTGGAGAGGGAGGCCCAGCTGCTGGAGTGGCGTTTGACTCTGACAGAGGAAAGAAATGCTGTTATGGTGCCCTCTGCTGGCTGCGGCATTCCTGGAGCACCTGCTGAATGGTATGACACATGGCATGTGTGTGTGTCTCTGCTTTCATTTATCTAATATTTCCTTGTCATCACATTCAGACAAGTGTAAATATATATCAGATCATCAGATCAGAGTGTGTATCGCTTTTTTTACCCAGGGTTCCTCTGCCAGGCATGGAGACTCATATCCCTGTCCTCTTCCTGAACCTCAAACGTACGTTTCTTCTTTGCCAAATGATATATGCTTGGTTGTGTTTTTCCACTTGAGGGCTGATTTTAAGTGTTTTCTATTTTTTTTTTCCAGCTGATGATCTCAGCTCTCAAGACCAGTTTGAGGTCCCTGAGGCTGGAGGTTGGGATGCCATTCTGAGTGGTGAGGATGAGGACGACTTCTTTGACCTACAAATTGTCAAACACTACGATGGAGAGGTGAGGGTGGACCTGCATGTAGTATTTAGAATTCCTGGAATCCTTTTGGGAAGCTGTTTTCCTAAGCAATTATTTGTCAACTCTGCAGGTGAAAGCAGAGGCATCATGGGACTCAACCGTCCACGAGTGTCCCCAGCTCAGTCGTGGGGGAACGTGGCCGGAGCAGAGGGTATACCTGACAGTTCGAGTGGTGGTTCAGCTCAGCCACCCTGCCGACATGCAGCTGGTCCTGAGGAAGAGGATCTGCGTCAATGTGAACCCAGGTCGCCAGGGTTTTGCACAAAACTTTCTGAGAAGGATGTCCACCCGAAGTACCATACCTGGCTGTGGGGTCACCTTTGAGGTGGTCTCCAACATCCCCGGGGTAAGGCCAGGGGACATATTAGGCCTTTCTTTTAGCAGGTTGGATAATTAAACAATAATTGTAATTATGTATTGTTCCATCAGGACGCCCCTGGCTCAGAGGACAGGGAGATGCTTGCCAACCTTGCTGCTAGCGCACACAACAGCCAGTCAGCTGATGATGAGGCTGCAATCGAGAAATACCTCCGCAGCGTCCTCAGCCTGGAGAACATCTTGACTCTGGATAGACTCAGACAGGTAGGTGGAGAAACTGGTTGAGATTTCAACTCAGAGTCTCAAGTAGATATTAGTAACATGCATTTGTCAATACGCAGGCATGCAGTCACACAGAACATGTGGGGTTTTAACACACAGTTGCCTATAAAGGAAACATTACTTAAAAAAAAATTAAATTGACCTAAGTTGCAATTTGTTTTTCTTTTTTTCAATTTATACTTTTTTTTAGTTAAGTACTTTCTAGTATGTTGAAAATGTGCTGTGTGTGTGTGTGTTTTAGGAGGTGGCAGTGAAGGAGCAACTGACTAGCAGAGGGAAGAGCAACAGACGGAGCATCAGTTCTCCTTCTGTCCACAGGGTAATCTAATATAGTGCCATTCTACTGCACTGCAAGACAATGCAGTGTACAGTATTATACGATTAATCTTACAGTACTCTCTCTCTCTCTCCTTTCAACCTCAGCTGTCTGGAAGTAGACAAGACCTGTCCACAACCTGCCTGGATGATAAGGTAATATGCACTTTTCAGTAAAAGTGATGAGTTCAGATATTTTGTGATTAATCTTTGATGATTATGGCCTCATCTTCTCCCTTACAAAAATAAATACATAAATATTAAATGTTGTAAATATCACTGCCCTCATACTTTCATGGATGTTGGCATAGATACAGCCAAAAGATGGCAATACCTAATAATGTACCTTTTAACAAAGGCAGAGTTGTAGATGGCAGAGGTTTGTGGGACAATTTAAATACGTCGCACATGTGGATAGAGAATTCCTTTCACTATGTTACCCATTTGTTCTGTTCCACCATTTTTGAAATGCCTTTGTCATGTCCTACAGTCGTATCTCACTTGAACCACATCACACTGCCCCTGTGATCTCTGGTGGTACTGCACCATATTACCTGTAACCTTTCAGAAAACATGCCCAAATAGGGTTGAAATGAATGAATGAACCCTGAACCCCCGAAAGACCCCGTCTTTGTCCGTATGCGTATCAAACATTAAGCATAAATGAGCCACTTGTCTGATGTAACTAAATAACAAACAAGACCTGTCACTCTGTGTTTAAATCAGTAAATATGAAAATTTGAGCAAACCAAATTTCATGTATTTATCTGTTCATGTGTAGCATTTACATCAGGTAGCCCTGATGCCATGTTTCATTATTTCCAAACCAATCTTGTCATCTTTCTGTTTCTCAGGGTCGATGGGAGAGTCAGCAGGACATCTTCATGCCCTCTCAGTTTCACCGCACCCTCCCCAGGCCCGCCTCCTCTCCTTCCACCTACTCCACCTCCCCTTCTTCATCACCCACCCCCTTTGGCATAACATCCCCTCAAAACCAGGAACAAGAGCAAGGTAAACCTCCCTTCACTCCCTCTACTTCTCCTCTCTTCTTTACCTCACTTTTCTTGTCATTTTTCCTCCATACTCCCAACTCTTACTCCTCTCCATGCCCCTCTCCTCTTCTTTCTAAATGGCTTCATCCATTTCTGCTATTTGCTGATCTCATACCTTGAGCTTAATCATGAGACTCCTGTCCTTCTGATTGATGATGCCAACTACAGTTCACTTCAAAATCTTATGTGTCATTGTTTGTGTAATTAACTGCTGAGTCTCAGCTTTGTTCCTTTCATTCCCAGCCATAAGTGATGTGTAATATTACTCTTCCTCCCTGCTCCTTTTGGTGTTGCTTGCATCCATTTTTGTAACCTTTTTGGCTAATGCAAAGTGAACTTCTCTCTCCTCATATTCATTACTAAAGCTTCCCACTTTAATCAGTTAGTCTGCTCTGATCAATCTGAATATTTTTCTGTCATAGTAATTTCTTGCCCATGTCATGGTACTTTGATGTGCTTTAGATTAATTCTGTTCACACAATGAACAGAATTAATATATTCTTTAGTAATTTCTGTTTGGCAGTCCTGTGATTAGGATGTGTCAGCGTGTCTTATGGCCGGCTCTTCTTTCTGTCACTGTGTTTGGGTTTTTGCCATTTCCTGGACTCGCTATCAACTTTCTGTCTTCATCTTCCACACCTCTTCTACCTCCCACACCTGCTCCTCTTTTCCTCGCTTCTTTCCTCTCCTCTGCCTCCTCCTCCTCCTCTCTCACCTCCTCTCCCCCCCCCCCCCCCCCCCCCCTCCCCCAGGTCGTTCAGGACTTGCTGCCTCTTATCTTTCAGTTAAGGCGCTGGTTCCTCAGATGCCCAAACTGCTCAAGTCTTTGTTTCCAGCACGCGACGACAAGAAGGAGCTGAGACCTTCGCCACACAACCAGCAGGTCAGCAGAGACAGTGTAGTAGAGCTCAGTGTGAACTGTGTGAATGGTGGAGCAGGGTGGGATTCAGTGTGCCCTGCTGAAGCAATAAAGATTTTACATGGCAATTATATCATTAGTAGCTTATTATGCGAGACTGGATCAACTTGAAACTTCCAGGCTCTGGCAGCTAGCAGGAGAACGGGAATTCGTTCATGTGCAAATGTTGACGTGTCTTGACCTTGTTTGTTGTTACTCAGCAGCATGTCCCTCGCATCGTGACATCAGGAGGGGACGACAATCGAGTCAAGGCTGAGACGGTGAGATTATTTCCCTGTCCACGTTCTCCTCAGAAGTTTCTGTTGCTTGATCTTCTGTCACTTTAAGCTTAGATTCTGTTTCATGTAACAATTGTGTTTGATCAGTATGGGTTTTGTTTGGTGCAAAAACATTACAAAAAAATTATTATAAAATATATTTAGTTTTTTGTATATTTGTTGCTATCATGAAAAGGGGTCATTATAGCTGTTTAATTTTGATTAACCATAAATGTTGAAATACTACAATTTTAGCAATCGTATGAGCCAAACTCCTGACACACTGGTTTCTACACTTCCAGTGTTGCAGCCAACAGTATCTCTTTGTTAGACACGCTCTGTCTGGTAAATAATAACATCCAGTTAACTCCACACTCCCACTGTGTGCCATTTGCTTTCTGTTGCAGCAGAGATACACCAAGCAACCGTGATACGATATGATACAATATGATGCGATATGATGCGATATGATAAGATGCATTACGACACGATACGATATTTGCTGCGCCCATTAATGCATTCAGTTACAATTTTAAAAAAAACTACATATAAACAAAACAGCACAAGCTATACTAAATCACACCAATAAATTGCACATAACACATGTTGCACACATCCAGTCATTTGACATCATGAAATTATTGCACAATCCCTGCAGCCATAAGCAGCATTGTTTAAAAGTTCGATAGAGGTAGGAACAAATGCGGTTTTAAAAGGAATAGTTTGCAGTTGGGGACTGTGTATTGTCGGCCAGAGGGCAAGAGCTCGAATGACACCATTATGATAACACCAGGCTTATTTTTCCAGCTGTGCTAAAGCCTTTTACATACCCAGCAGTTTGTAGTAACACAAATCTATATATGGTTTTCTTCTTCAGACGTTTTTATGTATCAACTTGTTAGTCCCAAGGGCGACTGTGTTATTTGCTGTCAACCAGTAAATAGCTGCAAATTGCAGAAGAAAACATTAACAGATGATGCAAATGGTCCCATAGAATGTTTTCATGCTTCACATAACAGACTGTAGGCTTAACAGTACCTGATTATTCCAGAGGGTGACTGTAGCATTTTGGGGGAGATGTATTAATATGTCTGATTATTGTTTTGTTGTTTGCCTTGTCTGCATGCTCTCGTCTGTCCCTCTGTTCCTGTGGCAACTGTTGGTTTCCTGTAGACTGCTATTCTACGGCCCCCAACCAAAGACAGACGGGCAGAGTTCCCAGATGTCCCTCCTCTTCCTGTGCATGACCCGCATGACATCACCCCCCTCAGCCCCCTCAGCCAGTCATCAAGCGGCTACTTCTCCAGTAGTGTTTCTACGGTTACCCTGTCTGACGTCCTCCAACCCTCCTCCTCGTCTTCCTCCCTCCTGGCTGCTGAGACTACGTTACCCACAAACCCCCAGCAGCAGGGTGCTGACAGGAACGATGTTGTAACCTCTCCTTCTCAGTATGGCACCAAGATGGCCGCAGTCGCTCCACCCGCTTCCCACAGCTCAGCCAATCACAACAATGTCACTGCAGCGAACTCCTTCTCTGAACACAAGCTGGTCAACTCAGGAGGAGGAGGAGGAGGAGGAGGAGGAGGTGAAGGCTTTGAGAGGCTGGAGATCTTTGTGGACGATGAAGAGCGTAGCCATGATGACGTTCTGCCTGATTGGCTGACAGAAGGGGCATATGTTACAGTAGGAAGCAATAAGGCTGGAACAGTGCGCTACCTGGGAGTGACGCAGTTTTCTGACGGAGTGTGGGTGGGGGTGGAGCTGGACACCCCTATAGGTAGGTACACAGTTAAAGGAGCAGTTCACCCAAATTATGCAAATACATGAGAAAGCACTTCCTCAAGCATTAGGTTCTTGCAGAGTAAAAGAGCAATCTTCATTTAAAAAGATGACATAACTATACTGTTTACAATATTATACTGTAGTTTTGTAATAGTCAAATACTTTAAGAATGTTTAGGCCAGTTGAGCCATGATTGGCTCCACTACTAGAGGGTAAGTTTGTGATTTTTTTTTTTTTTACCCTGGCCCCATATTTTTGTGTCCAAGTTAGTTACTAATATGAACAATTTCTAAATAGGTCACAGTACTTGTCACATTCACCCATTTACACACAGATCCATACACTGGTGGAAAGGCTACCGTACAAGGTGCCACCTGGTACTTAATATTTAAACAATCACACAACAATTAAATAGCAGTCGGGAGAAATTTGGGGTTCAGTATTTTGCCCAAGGATACTTTGACATACAGAGGAGGAGCTGGGATCGAACTGCCGACCTTATGATAGGTGACTGACATGCTATACCTCCTGGTGGAGGTGGATGATACATACATACCCTGAGTGATAACATTGCAGCCTGTTTCACCACTGCCGAAGACTGGCCTAATATTGGACCAAATTTCAAATTTTGTTATTAATAATAATTTCAAAAATTGTTATCAGTCACTCAGACACAAATTCAGAGAAAATTAGGGTCCAGGTTTAAAAAAAAGACTTACCTTTTAGTATACTCCTTTTGAATGGTGACCACAGTATAATGCTAAGGTTCAGTTTGCAGTAATGACGTTTATTTTCTCCCTGCAGGTAAAAATGACGGCTCAGTCGGAGGTCATCGGTATTTCCACTGCAAACAGGGTTATGGGGTGCTGGTTCGCCCAGACCGGCTGACCCTCCGCGAACGGACCAGTCGGCGCACGGCAGACTTCCCCGCTCCCGCTCATGTCCCTGTGTTACGAGGAGAAGCCATAGTTGCCCGTCGGGGGGAGAACCGCAAGTCCTGGAGCAGTTGAGACAGGGAAAGTAGGAGCTGGATGGGAGAGATGAACTCCCCACAGCCCTCCTCCGCCTCCTCCTCTTCTCTTCCTCTCCTCCCAGCTATGCAACAGGCTCACACATAAGAAGTGAAATACTGCCTACCCTCTGATAGTTTAAAACTACACTCACTACATCCATTCACAAGCACTGGATGAAAGTAGACTAAAGACAATGAAGAGATCATTCAGAACGAGTGCAAGCAAGTTGATGAAAGACTATGCAGAGTATGTAGAAGTCCGTGGAAGGACTATTTATCATGTGGGAAGATGCTAAATGAATGGCGGTCAATGGGAAGACTGCTGAGTGAATGGAAATCAGTGCTTTGTCATATTTAGAGTGTCGGAGCTCTGCGGGGATGTTGATTGGAAGCTGCAGACTCGATGATTTGCCTCAGAGATGCTTTCTGAGCTGATATGCAGGGATGCAAACTCGTCATATTTTAAACAGGAGTCACTTTAGATCCCAGTTCACATCTGAGCATTGATTTTAAACTTTCTTCTGGCAACCAGTCATAGTTATAGTTATATTCTGATCTTTAACACCTTCTTCAAGCTGAAAACATTACCTAAGTGGAGAGTGGTTTCTTTGGCATTTTTATCCTTCTACAAGTGTCCCTTTAAATTATACATTTTGTTTATAGGTGCTTTTCAGGACACTTACAGGTCACCTTACAGATACAACAACAAAAAAAAACAACAAAAAAAACTTAAGTTAAAAAAAAGCAACAAAAAGTTAAAAATAAGTATAAGGTCAACAACAATGGTCACACAGAATAGGCAAGTCTAAAAAGGTGTGTTTTTAATTTTATTATGTGTTCTTTGTGTATGAGGAAACATGAATTTAGACTCTTAAGAAAAAAAAAGGTCAGAGTGACATAAAGCTTTAACCATGTCAGTCATACTGTGTTTGCATCCCTGGATATGATGTCTCTACTTGTCCTGAGACTCTGTGTCCCAGAATCCCCTGCTCCCCCTGCTCCGGCTGCCACTCTCTGAGACTCGTCTCCTCTTCCTGGACTCCCGTTCTTTGGACGATTAATCCTCCCAGAATGTGCCTTCACCATGGCTTGGTTTGCATTTTTTTTTCTGTGTATTTAATTTCTGATAGCTGTGTTTGTGTTTATGAGAATGCCTTGTGCAAAGTGTGAGGTGATCTCAGGGAATGCAGGGGGAAAGGACAGGGAGGGGTGTGTGTGTGTGTGTGTGTGTGTGTTTGTGTTTGTTTGTAAATGTTGTACAGTGTTGCTGTGTGTGCACAAAAAAGTTGATATTGTCATAGTTGTATCAATGTTGAAGATTATATGTATAAAGCAGGAAAAGTTGTGTCCTTGTTAGACAAAGCCACTATGGGAGCAAGTTGTTTGTACTGGGAGGCTTTAAAAGTCGATTTTGCACTGGAGACGTTGGTTAGGAAGCATCAGTATGTCGGCGGAACGCGTCTGTGGTCGTGGTGCAGCGAGACAGAGAGGTAGATGAGGGTAAACAGATTCCTCAAACAAACTAGTACTGTGCAAATGGTTGATGACATAAATTAGAGAGTACGTTCTCCACCTGGATGTCCATTCTTAAAGCTGTTGTGCTGGTTATCCTCTGTGACTGACTTTTGGGCAGCAGTTGAGAGTAGTAATGTGTGTTGTTGGTGGGAACAGGCATGTGTATGTGTTGAGGAAAAGGAAGTGAGATGGACACGCAGAAGCTCTGCTGGGTATTTCACGCTTGATAAGAGAATTGATTTGCTTCTATGCATTTATTCGTTTTTTTTTACAAAATCTAGTTTTTATCTTTTATTTCAAAATGATTGCCACAACTGGGAGAATGAGCTGTACGTTTTGGGAAAAAAGTCAACACAAATGTAGACAGAACATTCCTGGCATGTCGTTTAGGAAAAAAACATCATGATGTGGCAGACCTTGGGATTTTTTTATTCGTTTTTTCACATTCCAGAGAGGCGCTAACATTTTATATTGACCTTGCTTTTTGTATATTCATTTATGGAAAAGAATTGGCAGTACATCTTTTTTGTGTACCATTTATTCATAAGAAATGTAGATCGAATATGTGTACTCTTATTATAAGTTAAAAGGGGCGCTCCACTGATTTTACAAATAAGAAATTTACTCATCTTTAGGAGTACTGCTCAGTGAAAATAATTGCAAAATGTCTTCTGTAGCTCTGGAGAGCTTCAGCCCGGGAACCTGACGAATCTGCAAGCTCATGTTTTATTTGCTCTCAAATATGTCTGGTCCACCTGTCATTTAGAAAGATTTCCGGTCAGCCAGGCTGATCACAACCATTTATTCAAT
The DNA here is from genome assembly GCF_008729295.1 of Plectropomus leopardus. Lineage (NCBI taxonomy): Eukaryota > Metazoa > Chordata > Actinopteri > Perciformes > Serranidae > Plectropomus > Plectropomus leopardus. The sequence goes on from NC_056463.1 coordinate 33,533,551, forward strand.
ATGGGGCATGTTTGACACGATGATTGACAATGTGCTGAGCCTTTGGGCTGTACACAAAATATGTTATGGCATCAGTTTTGGCTTTCACACTGTTGTGCCAGGGAAACTATGGTGAGCATAAACCTAGATAAGTAAAGAGGAGTGTCTTTGAGGTATTTTTTGATAACTGCCAGGGTGGCTCCAGCTGATGTGAAACTCTCTATAATAATTTCCAATTCTGATAACAAAAACGGCAACACTAGTTCACAGACATATTGATGCTGCGCCATCACAGCTCATCTATGCTTGCTGTGGTCTGTGTATGTATCAGTCATTCTCTATGTCACATGTTTCATTGCTCTGATTGGTTGGAGGTCTACGGAGGCATTTTGATCTAGGGTTTCCAACTAACTTGCATTAGCAGTTTACTCGGGCGATGTCAGGCTATGGGAGCTTTTTAAAGTCTGAGAAAGTAACCCCGATGATGTCATCAGGGTTACTACATGAAGACTTCAAATTTCTAACAGAAAGCCTGTGTTAGAAACTGGGTGCATTCATGGAGTTTGATAGACGTGGGCATATATCCAGTGGGGAGAATCACACAAAAGAAAATATGGAATTGCATTATGGGAGGTGTATGCTCTACTGTTTTGGAAGTTAGACCCATATTCCTACATACTAAAAGTCACAATATCTCAGCCTTTGCTGCCTCGACTTTGACCTTTTTTCAGTATGTTCTGTGTTGCCAGTTTCCTAACTTTGCAGAATAACAATCGCACATTTTGGGAGTCTGCCTTTAAAAAAAACAGATGAAGGTCAGTGTAAAGTGTTTGATTTGAGTCCGGAGCTGGAGCGATGTTGTCTCACCAAGTGAGCAGTAGGCATGTGCTGATAGGTTGATTTATTAATGGAAAATTTCTATTTTTTCATCATCATCACTTGGTGTACTTCAGAACCATGTCTACAAACAGCTTTCTAAGTTCATATCCTAATGATGACAAACCTGAATATGCTATTATATGCTGTTTCTATGGTGACGTTGATTTTATCCGTGTGTACTAAGGAGTCTTTACAGATTTCTGATGCGATGATTTGACGGTTCATACACATGAATAATTATCTGGAATACAATGTGCATGTAAAGGCACTAAGTATGTCCAAACACTATCACCTTTATGGATACAATAACATTTTTCCATTCCTTTTTATCATGTGTCTTCTTAATTGGAGGCGCGAAATTACTATTTATATTTAAATGCTTGTACACATGCATTTATCGCATGAAAATCGATAAAGCCTTTTTATTTTAATGAATATTGCACAAATGATTCCATGTAAATTGCTGCTATTTGCATTGTAAATCTACCTGTAAATGGATCGATTGATTTATCTAACACTCTGTATCTCTTACTGTATTCTAGATTGGAATCCAATAGTTTGTTTTTAATCCCAGATGGAGAAACTGAAGTCAGCGCTTTGGTTCAGTGGCCAATATATTTTTAATATGAAGCTGTAAAATTGCTTTAAAAAAAAAAAAAAGACAGAGAGAGAGAGGCACTTTGTTATGTGAGCCTTGAAGATGGTGTAAGGTTGGAAAGAGTGAAGAATCACTCCTGCATAGATTTTTGAAGAGGAAATTATAGTGTTGGAGTTGAGACGTTGAAGTATGAGCTGAGGGGACAATATCACCATAGTCCAGTTATTATCTTTGTACCTTTTATTTGGCCTTAAAGCCCAGAACCCTGGAGTCCTCTGATTGGTTGCTTATAGGTGGCTGTTTGGTATGTTATTGGTTGGCAAATTGTGAAGTGGTTTGTCGATCGGACTCCTGTTCGATGTTTTTCTAATTATGTGGTTCATAAGAGTTTTGTGGTAATGAAGGAAAGGAGTAAAGTTTTCTTGTGTATTGTGTGTGTTTGTGTGTGTGAATGTGGGGTGGACCTGGCTTTGATTCAGTTGTGTCTGCGAGTTTTTGCCAAGATGGGAAATGACCACCAGCTGCCACTTTACTTATTACACTTAAGCTAAGAGCAACAAACCTTCACCCTCCCTGCTCTCTTGCAAAATTTAAAATTCCAGTCTCTGTGGCTGGTGGACTTTCCCATCCTGGTGTTTGCTCGGGGCACTGTCGAAGGGGTTTGAGATCACTTCAAGCTTCTGGATGTCCCTTTTTTTTGTTGTGCCTCAGAAACCATGTGACCATGTATCTTCCACACACTGTTTTCATATCGACGCTTCAATTCATTTTGCACAAAAGTCTCCAGAGGGAATGGAAAGAGTTCATTTCTGAGACGCTTGTATATGTAGGAAAAAAATAGGACCTGATTTTATTTTATGATTCAGTGTTGTCAAATTACCTGTTCGTTCTTTCAATTGTACTGAAAATGTTTTAATTTAATTTTCTGCTTTCAGTTTCAATATTCTGCAGCCATTTTCTATCACTCACTGCTCAACTACCATTCAAGTAAAAACATATACATTTGTTGAATTGGAAGCTCACATCATTTTCAAACACGTCTTCTCTTCCAGCACACATCTTCCTCTTTAACTCCGCTCTGTTTGCAGCACCATATATGCATTTCTTTAATAGTTTTACAGGTAAAGTGTGACTCTGACATTGGATAGAAAAAGAGCAGCTCATGGGCTGCCCGATGCACATTAGCCATTTCAATAAGGAACTGTAAAAACTAGCATTAGTGTTGAACTGTTTTGCTCAGAATGGGTTTCATGTTGTGACTTGTATTTCAGTGGTCTCCATCTGTGCCACTGTAGAGACTAGAGCAAAGTCAGCAGTGTTATTTTTGTGACCGTATCAACGATTAGAACCACATTCAGATTTTTATTGCTGTGATTTGTGTCCAAGCATATTCATATAGATCTGTAGAATCTTCAGCCCTTCACACGATTTCTTTTATTACTGTTTTATTTCTGTTTCTTGTCTTAAGTGCTTTTGTTTTGCTCAGAATTTGGTCCCATATCTTTGTTGCATTTCCTGTAGCTCTGTGGGACAACTGCTCTGAGGCAACATGCCCCCCCTGCCTTAAAGGGACAGTTCACTACTGGTATCTCCAACACTCTGCAACACACCAAAACAATATGATAACTAGCGCTACAGGTAAGAGGAAACGTGTATTTTTTGTGATTTTGAGGTGTACTGTCCCTTTAATTTGGCCTTCAGCCTGGAGCCAGACTGGTTTTAGCAGGAACAATCCCAGCTCTCTAACTAAACACATCACTGCTGTACTATAAAACTGAAGCGCACTGTGCTGTTATTTAACAGGATCATTCCAAAAAAACAGTAAAGTAAAACAAATAAAGTAAATCTTCCAAGGTTATTTGGTCACAGATGTTGTCAGGTTCAAAAGGGATTTAGGAATAAAATTTTCATTGATCTAACCTCTTGTATTACAGCCTTACTGGAGGGGAGGTCATAGTGTTGCCTCCTAGTGGCTGCTGGCAAATGTCAGAAAAGGCCTGATGTCCACACAGGGACATTTTTTTTACAACCAAAATAATTGAGAGCAGTGAATTTACACCCCTCCACTGCCCTGCAGCAGCACGCCTGACAGCTTCTGCCTACCTGGGATCATTACACCGCCAAAAGGAGGTGGTGTTGTGTTTTATAATGAGTAGCTGGCTTGAGTTTTGTACTTGCCGGGCACTATAACATATTTCCCTGCCTCAGTAGTGAGTGTTCACCTTTTTTTACTACCTCTTTCTCGCCTGTCCAGAGTTTTCTGCCAACTTCTTCCCTGAGGCCTTTCAGCTGACAAAGAGTTGTAACCTGCTTCACTACTGAGCTGGCTGCATCCAGTTCACTTTGTGTGTGTACAGAAATATTAGAATAAATCACACAAACAAGCAATACATAGCTGTCAGGTGATGAAATGCAGCCTTGTTGCAGGTTTTTTTTGTTTAGGCCGGGCTCCCGAAAAAATTCAGACGCAACTTTTGCTCTTGGTGCATTTTAAGGGCAGTTGGTATCAATGTTGCATTAAAATTTCCTAGGTACCAGCAGCTGTATTTAACTGAGCTGTGTAATAACAGAAGCTAATAGGAGCTTGAGGAGGGCTCGGTGCTCGCTCAGTCAGGGAGTTTTAGCAGAACCACCTGCAGAAAAGCCCCTCCAGTCCCTGTGAGTAACCTCTCACTCAGTGAGCTGAAGAAAAGTTTGAATAATGGGACATGAGTGTAATGCGGCCTCGGCCTGGTCAACAGTATTACTATATCATCCTGACTAATCATTATCAGTTGTGTTTGTTGCTACTGTTGATTCCGTGGCACGGGTTTGCCTTGATTTGTCGTGTATGTGTGAGTGCACCATTGGAGTGGTTGTTCCATGTATGTATGTGTATATATGCGCATATTAAGACTTATAAAAAGAAAAATCTGAGCACAAGTTTGGGTTTTGATTAATTTAATTGTTTTATGTAATTCTATGCTGCAATCCAAAGAATAAACATGTATTATAATACATTTATAATTTTCATTTTTTATCATCTGAACAGTAATCTGGTAAGAAAAAAAATAAAAAGGAAGATTGAAAGAGTATTTGTTCTTCATTTCTACTCAGCTGGTTTAATATTGAAAGAGGTGTGCAGAGTTGTGGGAGACTGATGCAGCTTGTAGTGTTTTTTTTTTACTACCAAAAACTGACACACTGAGAACTCGTAGCAGCTGTAAAGGTAAGTGGTTACTGGTGTTAACCCTTAGCAACTGTTTGGCACATTTTACGCGCTTTTCATTCTTCAGTCTTTGATAATCTTGGGTGTGTGGGTGTGAATTTTGGCAAGATTGTGTCTTTTTGTTTAATCTTGAAATATCCAGCTCAGTTCCCACAATGAGTCTAAAATACACTGTGGCAACTAAATTGTCTGTCATACTGTTAAGTGCAAAAACTGCACCATTGAAACTCATTCAAACAGCAATTTATGATCTCGCAGCCATCTAAGCATAAAAACACGCATTGTATTATTTCTTGGTGTCATTCTGGGCTAAATTTTACTATACTGCATCTGATGGTGTCATTTTTATCTTATTTGGTATATGGAGAAAATACATGCTAATTCCACCAGGTGCCATGTCACAATCAGTGTTGCTGCCAATCATTGACATATCCCAGACTGTGATCATAAAAAAAAAAAAAAATCTACTTTGCATGTAGTATATTGAAAATAATTCATTTTGTGTGGGGAGGGCGGGGTGGTTCATCTAAAAACATAGTGGCAACATTACAAAAAGCTCACATTTAAGGGGTTAACATTCAGGAAAGTAGAAGATAATAATAATGTGTAATTTTGGAAATTTTGAAAAGCACATTTTGTGCGCAGAGCAACACAAGTGTGTGTAATATTAAAGCAAGCCCTAAGGGTTAATTGCTGTTTTGTTTTGTATTAAGTTGAACATTGGGGACACACAGAGGTGACACCAAAACTGTTTCAGGTAAAGTATTAAAATAAATGAATAAAATAAACAAGTCAGTTTTTACTTTATCTGAATGGCCTACATGATTTAAAAAAAAAACTGTGGCAGTGCATAACTGCAAAACAGAGTGCAAAAAGATATTTCAGGCTTGTATCAGGAAAGTCATATTGCAAGGCTAAAGGAAAAAGATGCGGTTTTGTATCAATCTATCAAAAAACATAACAGAAAACCAACTGATTTTATTGGTCACGCCCATGCTTGTGTACCAGCATTATTTTTTACCCACTTATGACCAGTGCTTATTTTATTTCATTTTATTTTATTATTTTTATTTTTATTTTGTACACCGATACATGAATCACTGCTTGGCTTGTATTTAGAGCCCTCTGTTGTAGCGGAACTACAGGAAAAGCAGCGTTTCTGCCCGGACATTTAATCCTTGTGCGCCTCCCGCACTGTGTTGGGCTTCATGGTGTATTGTATTCTGATTGTATAAAGTTTATTTAGCGGTGGATTGATAAGAGTCACAGCATCATTCAGCTTTGCTGCTGCTCACTTATCTGACTCGGTAAAGCAAATATCACACTGCGCCATCACATTACATCATTCACGCTCTTAATAACGGCATGATATCATCGTATCTTCGGTACATTGCAGAACTTTCATGATCTTTTTTTTGCATGTATTATTTCGGCTTTTTGTTGACCATGTAAGGTTTGATATCAAATATACGATCATTTTTTGTGCTGTTCGCGTATAATTCACATTTTGCATGTTTTTTAACAGTTCACCGTTTCGTCTTAGCATGTTTTAATGTTAGTGTGCACGTGCATGTTGTAAATAGATGTTAAAACATTTTATATACATACATGTTCTCAGTAAATTCCCGTCTTAATGCCTTTGCACTATGCAGTGTATATAACAAAATAGCCAAACACTGTCAGCAGTTTATACATTTATAATTAAATCTGTCACTATTAGATTCCAAACAGCTCATGTCACAAATCACCAACAGATTTAGGATAAACAGGCTCAGAGTGTGTCTGTCCTGCAGGTGCCATGCCTCTCAGTTGATCTGTTTGGTGTAATACTTGCTGCAGGCTGGTTGGTGTCAAAGCAGGTAACATCAGGGTGGAACTGAAGCTTCATCAGGTTGTGCTTGGCCTTTAAAATGCTGTAAGGGACTGTTTGTTATTTTTTAGGGGGGAGGGAGCGGTGCAAAATGCGCGAGGCATGTCAGATGTCTTTTTTTAAACACTGGAGAGGGACTTTAGGGGAGGGGCATACAACTTTATATGGTTGTATTTTGTATTTATTTTAAATACACTCTGAACGCCAAATCTCTCTGGCAGGTTTTTTTTTTTTTTTAAATGCCAAAATTATGCCATTTAGCCAGGAAGTGTAAAAACAGAAATGATTGTAGAATTAGTAATAGAGTTTGGTCATAGCATCAGCTTCAATAATACCTACATTTCATGTGAATTTAAAAAAAAAAAAAAAAGAAAAAAGATACAGTTATGCCCAGTGGAGCATCGATTAATCGAGCGTCAATTAACTGGACATCAATTAATTGTTATCATCTCTCGTGGCTTCACTTCCGACGACACGTCCTCCTGCTGCTGATCCTTGAACTCTCTGTGTCTCTGCTCAGTCATGTCTCAGGACAGTCAACACGGCAAGTGGAGCATCTCCAGCAGTGATGATGATGATGAGGATCTTCCTCCTTCTGGTTCTACAACGTCTAAGCCCCACCGACCCGCTGTATCCAATCACAGCTCACATCCGTCTGCCTCTCCCCCCAGACCCAAAGTGGAACCAGCCACTGCAGAGGTGAAACCAGAACCAGTTAACACCCCAGTATCCTCGCTGGTTATTGGCTCTGAGGCCAGACAGTCAGCAGCAGCTAACCAGTTAAATCCAGTGAAGTACGAAAGCAGTCCGTCACTGGCTGGTAAGAGGAAGAAAGAGGTGTCAGACGGCTCGGGCTGGGCTCTCTCAGATAGTGATGATGATGGAGATGTGAAGCAGAACTTGCCAAAGAGGGCGCCTCCAAGCCCCAAAACTAAGAAACCGAAGGTGGAGAACGAGCGGCCTCCGAGTCCCCACGGCCGACTCTACTACATTGATGAGCCAGAGGACTTCTTTGAGTCCAGTATTCTCTGTCTGAACGACACCTTCAGGTTTTACCTCAACAAAGTCACAGGTCTGGACAGGAAGTACAACAGTGGAGCTCTGCACATCAGAGGTGAGAGTTTGATTATCGTAAAATGTTCATTAATAGCTCGGGCTGTTATTTGCTTAAATCATTTAATGGCTTAACACTACCTAACAGGGACAGAAGTATTTTTCTTTTTTTTAATTGTCCTGTAACGTTATCCCCACCACTCCCAGTCACCATCGTTCCCAGCTCAGCTGCCTGTCCCACCAGTAGAGGCTGACCTCTGGTGTTTTGCACCACAATAAATCTCCTTAATACAACATCTCAGAGTCAGTTTAATAGAAAAAGAAGCATGTGTATATTTGACAGAATTAAAAATCAGACCTTCAGGATTTACCTTAGATCCCTCTGTTTTAGAGCAGCCGAGTTCAGCTGCCCCCTCCTGTCATCACACTTTTATACATTTGTTTTATCTTGTTATCTTTACTTTTTTCTTTCATCCAGACATTCTCTCTCCATTATTCGGGACCCTGAAAGAGTCAGTTCAGGTGAGTAACAAGTGGAGTGCTGTGACATTTTGCTCAGAGTCTCCCAGTCCTTAGAGAATTTAAACATACTGACTTTGGTGACTGCCTGACTTTTCATCCAGCACCACCGTGATTCTGTTTTATTGCCAGTTGTACAGAAAATCATTGGATGCACCGTCATTAATTTTGGTACCATTCATGTTCCCCTATGGATGAAATGGAATCACTTAACTTAATATCAGGTCAAAACATACATTTTGGTGTTTATAAAAAAAATACAAATCCAAAGGCCTCAGCTGCACTTTGTGTTTAGCACTAATAAGACAAATCTTAGCATGCTAACACGCTAAACTACAATAGGTAACATTACACCTGCTAAACCTCAGCATTGTCATTTGGCAGGTTTCCATTAACCCTCATATCTTGAAATACGCCTAATGAAAACAACTTCCATTTATCACAAAAATGTTTTTACCTTCGCATGAGATGGTATTTCATGAGATTCTAAACAGCCATATTTGGCAGAACTGCAATGGAAACACTTTTTCTGCTTTAATAGGTCACATGATGCTATGGCTATATGCTTGCTGGTACAAACTGTCTGCCTCCGGCATGATGCAGCAGGCACTACAAGAGGTGTTATTGCATTGCTTAACTCTTCAGTCCACAATTCCTCTGTGAAATGGTGGACTTTCACCTCCCAGAAATCCCTCATACATGGCCGCTCTTTGTATAAGGGGCTTGCCTTTCCATTATCTCTCCATTAACACGCCTACATCACCTTTGATTGGAAATAATGACGGCTAGTGCGGTGGCTGCAATAGAAATAAAGCGGCTGATGTTCTGAACATCGCCAACATCGCCATGCTTCTTAGAATGTTATCATGAGAAGAAGTTGAATAACATCACTCAATGGAAACAGTCATTTTGCAATAGCGTTTTGTAGTCAATTCAAAAATACTGCTCAAGGGTTCAGGGTTTTGCCCGTTAACACACGTCTACTCTCTCTCCTCATAGTTTAACTACTGCTTTGATATTGCCTGGATGGTTCAGCAGTACCCTCCAGAGTTTAGGTATGTTCTACCTCTCTTGTTATAACAGCAGTGTGTGTTGTGAATAAGTGTGCAGCTTTCCAAGATTTCTTTTTAACGCTCCACAGATTTAAATACAGAAATATCGTAGTAGATGAATCATTCCAGCAGTTGCAAATATATGTACGTACAGGCAAGGAAGAAAATCATGATTCTAAAGAGACAATCGGATGAAGCATGCATTGATTTTTGGGTTGCGTTTATAGGGATCGTCCAGTTCTGATCGTCCATGGAGATAAGAGGGAGGCCAAGGCCCGGCTGGTGCAACAGGCTTCGCCTTTTCCACATATTCGTTTCTGTCAGGTACAGACTCATCACCACAGGAAACAGTCGGCTGATATTATTGTTATTCATTCTGATCTGTAAAGTATGATAGCTTAACTAGGAATTGCCTGTTGATATGAATGTACTTAAAAGACTCTGTATATCTCTTTAAATGGGACTAATATGTGTTACTTACCCAACAGGCCAAGCTGGATATTGCTTTTGGAACTCACCACACGTAAGCATTTCTTTCCCTGCCCGTTTTTATTTTCTTTTGTGACTTACACTTCAGATCAGTTTTGCACGTTGTTGCAGGTTTATGGATGGCAAGGTTGGTCAGTCCACAACTTTGGACCAGACTGACATTTCTCAGTATCTTTCAGAAGGATTTGCATGAAATTCTGTACAGACATTCATGGTTCCCAGAGGATGAATCATACAAACTTGATGGGGATTCCTTCACTCGTCCAACATTTGCACCAAGGGGCTGACATTTGTGGCTTTATGCGAATATCTCAGCAACCATTGTATGGATTTAGTTGATATTTTGCACAGATATTCAGGCCCCCTTCAGGATGAAATGTAATCACTTGATCATCTCTCAGGTCAAAGTATTATTTCTGATATTTTACAGATGAAGTGCAGTGGAATAGCAAATTGCAGAAGATATTGGCTTGATTTCCTTCAAAAACATGGGCAGCGATCAACTTTTTTAAAAAAAATTTAAAAAGACCAAAAAAATAGCAAGAACTTAGTTAGTAAATGACCTGAAAAAAGTGCTAAAATAATTTCTGATCATTCTAATAATAATGAATCTTTTTTTTTGTTATTAGTTATAGTTATCTGAACACTTTCTAATGATTCTCTCTTTCTATTTGCAAGACATTTCATGTGAAGTTGCTATTAACCCTTTTCCCATGTTTTGAAAGAAATCACACAAATTGGCTCAATGTTTCAAAGGTTTAAATGCATGGGAGAGGCACAAGAAAACCGATGACAACCCAGGTATTAATATACCTACATCTGCACTTAGCACTGGGTGATTTGCATTAGAGATTTCTCAGGTCTTGTCCTGTATTCTTTGTTGTCATCATAAAAAGCAGATAATGGTGTGTTTTTGCGCAGGAAGATGATGTTGCTGTGGTACGAGGAAGGTTTTAGAGTCATCATTCTGACCTCCAACCTCATCAGAGCTGACTGGTACCAGAAAACACAAGGGTGAGTCTATCTTTTTTTTTTTTTTTTTTTTTTTTTTTAGCTTTATTTAACCAAGGAAATTGTTTGGGGCTACGCATGTCAGTATGGGCAGCCACATGAAAAGAAAAGATTGAGAAAAGGCAATATTTTCGTATTTATTGTACAGTATCCAGGTATAAAGTTTGGTTATAGAAAGGCTCCTGAATATATTATCCCAGGATGTGGATGAGCCCAATATTTCCACGGTTACCAAAGGGCAGCAGTGCGAGCGCAGGTGAGTCGCCAACCTTCTTTAAGAGGGACCTGCTGGAATACCTGGCAGCATACCGCGCCCCAGAACTGGAGGAGTGGATCCAACGAATCAAAGAGCACGACCTGTCAGAGACCAGGTAAACAAAAGGCATGCATAGTTTGTTGCTAACATTAAGTGAAGCTGTAAGTTAGGTAATATTTGGATTAACTCTTACGTTATACGAATGTCCACTGTTTTCAGGGTTTATTTGGTCGGCTCAACCCCGGGGAGGTACGTCAGCTCAGACATGGAGCGTTGGGGCCACCTGAGGCTGAGGAAGGTAAAGATCTCTGTTTTTGTCTTTTCTCTACTTTATAACTAGAAAAGCCTTTGAAAACTAAGCAGATTGGCTTTATTCCTTTCACATAATATAGGAAGAAGACAATTAACGACTTAGGAAGAAATAAATCAAAATTTAGCACAAAAACAAATTGGAAAAAATACAAGAAATATACTTAAATATGAGCAATACATGAATAAATGCATTGATAAAACACAGAAATAATGTGCTTAAAAATAATAATTTTGTAAAAATATTTTTAAACATATAATTAAGATAATTGTGACTATTTATATTCTTCCTAGCTTTTTTAAAAACAGTTTTCTAAATATCATAATTTGTGTAACACTTGTCGTGATGTTGCTGATTGCCTTTTTTCCTGTGTTTTCAAAAGAAAGTAAGTCAATTTGTTCAGGTTTCGAAGAAATGTATTCAATAATCAATATGCAGGTTTTCCCCTTAAAAAACTATTAATAGACTCATACAAAAGTAATCAATCATCACAAGGACTCACAAGAATTGTGTATTTTTCTTCTCGGCCTGTATTTTCTTCTTTTCTTTATGTCCATGGGTTCACTGCACTGTAAAACAGTGTACTTGTTTCAGCTTAAAAAAGTTATTGTGCAGGCAGCAGTATAAATTTAAAGTTGACTGAATCTACAATTGACAATTTGAGGTAATTTTGTAATAATGTCTTCTGTCTTCTCAAATTCAGTCAACTTCAAAATTCAAGGCAGTCTGGACACTAACTTTTTTAAGTTAAAAAAGATTTATTTTAACAGTGTGACAATCAAGTGTACAATCAGTAGTCAACAATCCTGCGTAGTATACCTTTAAAAATGCATTTTTCTTTCCTTTTGTGGCCATGGTTTCAATAGTTTCATTGCAATGTCAAAATCTGTTGAATTCAGTCAGCCAGCTGTCACACCATCTTCAGTCAGCCTGGTAAATTTATTCTTCTGACTTACATTTTACTTACTACTTTTTAGTACTACTTTTTTTACTTTTCTAATTATTTTACTTCAGTAGTATTTTGTGATGCTGTTTTGATGATCTATATCAGCTATTTGTTCACTGGCAGGTTCCCAGCTGCTGTTTAATAGGGGTCACACCCACAAATGTCTCAGCCTCGAGCAGAAACACACCCATTTCCTCCTGCTGATGTGCATCATTAACAGTATTACATACATATTTGTGAGGGCTGATGACTTCATTTGCTAATTTTGTTATTTTGAGTCAGCACTTTGCCACCCATTATATTCTAAAGACATTTGAATCCAGCATGGCAAGTCTTATGTTTTAACTTTGGAAATGGTCATCAGTGGTGAACAGTTTAGGTAGTCTGTAGTTCAAGGTCCCAAACATGCAAACACAGTGATTCCTGTTGAATGCCGCCTGGCTGATAGTTTGCATCTTGGCAACATTGTCATGTCATTTTAAGGCGTTCCTCACAGCAACACTCAGAGGTATTTGCCACCTTGTATATAGTCCAATGGAAACAAGTCTCATTTCAGCAGCCCCCCTATATCAGGCAGACTGGAAAAATATCTGAATGTTGCTAATGTAACATAAAGAAAACAAAAAGTATCCTCACAAGCCAGTTACAGAATTTTAAAATAATCTAAAATGTAACCATTTTTTATGGAGTCTCTTACCTTGATTTGTCATCTCTTTCTCTTTTTCTTTATAAGCTGTTGTATGACCACACTGAGCCTGTTCCCGGGGAAGAGAGGTGGCCTGTGATTGGACAGTTCTCAAGCATCGGCTCTATGGGACTGGATAAGACCAAATGGTTGACAGGGGAATTTCAGCGCACCATGACCACGCTGGGGAAATCCTCTCTTCGATCAGACCCCCCCATGCACTTGGTGCGTTCCTCCAACACAAACTCAGTGTAGTCTGGTGATTCAAATGCTATTAAGACAGATAGAAACAAACTAACACAATACAAATGACGTGTCGTGTGGCTGCTGCTTTTAGTATTACGTTCTCTGGAAAATCACCTTTGTCTCAACTTTTAAGCTGTAAATGATGGAATAGTCATTTTGAGGTGACGGATATTTGCACCTGACAGAATGACCTACTCCACATTAATACAAGTTGTAGTCCATTCTTATAGATATTTGTAGCTGACAGAATGAGCCACTGAACATTACATAACATGTGAAACTACATTTCACTAATTGGTTGATCTTTTGCAGCTGTATCCATCAGTGGAAGATGTGAGGACTAGTTTAGAAGGCTATCCAGGTGAATAATCTTTATTTTTTCTTTTGCCAAATGAATTTGTTTTGTAGAGATCACAACTTTTACTAAACGCAGGTAATTGTTGGCCACAGCATGATCACTTCGACAGCTTATTCCCTTTTTGTTAATTTAATAATTCACCTCAAACCAAAGTGTTTGACTCATTTCTTGATGTAGTATCTAATTATTTAATGATCGCCGTGTATTTGGTGGTGAACATGTCTTTCGTCCTCCAGCGGGAGGCTCTCTTCCCTACAGCATCCAGACGGCTCAGAAACAAGTTTGGCTTCACTCCTTCTTCCAGTAAGCTCACCTCCACCAATCCAAATCCATTTGTAGGAGTTCACTGCTACTTTTATGTTATATCACCTGTGTTAAAGCAGTTAGAAAGTCATGATATCGTTATCTCTTTTTTCATTTTTAATTCCCATTTTGCAAATGACTGTAGCTGGTCATACTGTACAAGGTTGTACACGTCTAAATGACACTTGCACTGGAAAAGTCGTTCGAAGTTATTGGACAGGGCTGAAAGTTTTACAGTCTACACAGCGCGATCATTTTGTGTTATACATCAAGTGTAATGTGTGTGTGTGTGTGTGTGTGTGCGCGCGCGCCTTGTGTAGCCGTTGGAAGGCGGATACGACAGGAAGGAGTCACGCAATGCCACACATAAAGACATACATGAGGGCATCACCAGATTTTACTCAGCTTGCCTGGTTCCTCGTCACAAGGTGTGTAATCTTTATATTTGTTGATTTTTTAAAAATTGTGTTTATGTATTTATTTATTTTCATTTAACTGCTGAATCTGGTGTAGCAACTCATTAGAGAAATGCTACCCTTTAAGTTTATCCAAAACCTTGTAAATCCATTTTGTCGCATTTCACCTCAAATCCATCATTATAAACTTTCATTAGTCTCTCTTACATAAATAACATAAATCCTCACACATTTTTTTACACGCAGATCAGATTTTTTTTTCTGTATCAAAACAAACTTATTATTATTTTATTATTATTATTATTATACTTATTATTTTATTATCAGAGAATCAATGCACAGGCAATTTTTGGAATTTAATTTCCACCTCATAGAATTAACCATGTACTTTGTGTTAGATTTAAAACAGAACCAGTAATGAAAAAATGCATGTTTCCCATCAATCCGTCTGTTTAACAGAGAGACCGGCAGCCAACACTCTACATGACATCATTGTTTTAATTTTGGGCAGCACTGTGTTCTAGAGAAACTTGCTGAACACTCAGATCAAACTCCATCCCACTGAAAAAGATGAGATGATAAGAATATTAGATTTTTTTATTTATATTTATATTTATATGCCAAAATTATCCATCTCTTATTCACACATTAAAGTTTACATGTTTATGTGTGTGTTTCAGTTCCAACCTATCCAAAGCAGCATGGGGTGCTCTGGAGAAAAACAACACTCAGGTGATGGTTCGGTCATACGAGCTGGGGGTCCTCTTCGTGCCTGCAGCCTTTGTAAGAACAACACACGGACAAACAGTGGCAGTATTACATGTGCTGAATAACAATAAAAAGTCTGCAGAGCTGGGGCACAGTGATACTTGGTTTTATGTCTCCTTCTAGAATATGAAGACCTTCCCTGTAAACAAAAAGCCGTTTCCTGTCTCCTCCTCCTCCTCTGGTTTCCCTGTGCCATTTGACCTCCCTCCTACATGCTACTCTCCTAAAGGTACTGAAGTGTGTGTGTGCTATTTGTACTTATATCTTTTGGCAAACGGTAAAGAAGGAACGTTTTTTTCTGATTCAGCATTATACTGAACTCTGTGGTCTTAAACCTCAATTACCCCACAGGCTGTATAAAAGAAGTGGACATAGCCTCCAGGTCTAAAAAGTAAAGCTGAAAGCTGAAAATGCCATAAACTTGCATTCTTTCTAATGGCCAGTAGGAGGCGACTCTTCTGTAAAAAAGAAAATATATGAGAAAATTATTCTGCTTCTCATGTGATTTATAACGTCAGGAAAACATTTTTCATCATGAGTTTGTGATCTCAGTCGCTAGTTCCAGGTCCTCTTCAATACAGCATGGTATTTACTTTGTAAATGATGAGAAGGGCTCCAGTCAGATCCGATCTCCTATCCAAATACGGTCACTTTTGGCTCCAAAACAGTCAAAATGTCAAACTCAAGGCTTCAGCACAGTTACAGCTATTGCTGCCTTCATGTGCGCCTCACAAATATCGTATTTACCCTTTTTACAAGTTACAAGCACATGAACGGCCCAACAAAGTTGAACTTATGTGTGGGAAATTGGAAATCTCAATGACATCCGAGTTTTAACGTTTGTGTGACATTTCAGGACAGCAGAAATGGCGGAAATCATGGAAACAGTGTGAACATTTGACAGTAAAAAGAATTACATATTTCGTTATTTTGTTCCCAGTTGCTATCATTTACTTTCAGTAGGTACACATTTTAGTATATGCATCTTTTAGCTGTAGCAAGCAAGCAAACTTTTAACTTTAACACATGCCAGGCGAGTGTACTAACATTGATGAGTTGCTGACTTGACATCATAAATGCATAAACATGGCGGGCAAAAGTCAATGTATGGTCAATGGTAAGAAACTTTTTTTTTTTTATTAATTCCTGTAGTAGATATCAACTTTTGATCACACGTAAAGTGTTATGTAGTATTAATGTTAACTGTCTATGTAGTGTGACCTCGTTTTTAGCTTCCATGTTGCTCCCACTTTACAAGCACATGACCACAACAAAGTCGGGAGAACGAATTCCAAACTTTTAAGCTAGGACCTTAAGACATTACATGAATGCGGTATTAGTCCACTTCTTTTATACAATCTATGGTTAAACCACATGTGCAACAAGTTTATTTTAAACTGCAGTTACGGTGACATCCAGTGGCTTTTAGGTGACAGAGTTTATACTAAAACCACAGCTGTAAAGAGGCTCAATTTATTTCACACAACAGGTTCAAATTTGTCATAAAAGCAAACCTCTCAAGAAGGTTATAGCAACAGCTCCTATGTGTTTTATGCAGTGAATATGAAACAATTTCTAAAGAGTCGTGGCTTTTTGGTAATGACAAAAATGTCTGTTTTTCTTTTACATTTACTATAAATTATGCAAGCTCCTGCTTTCACAGGAATGTGAATGGGTTTAAAACGATGACACATTCATCCTTACTATATCAGCAATATCCCCCCAAATCTTACCACTCGCCCTCTACTGGGTTCATAATGTGTGTAGTTTCCTAATTAATTTCACACATGAGCAAAACCCGTTCCCCACACTGTCATCATGAGAAAGGAACCATAGCCATACTTTCATAATATATTCTAATAATTATTCTGTAATTATTCTAGAAATAAATATTCTAAAATCCATGATATGTTAATTTAAAGGCATTTTATATCATAGAGATTATTTCTGGAGCCAGGGATCAGATCATTGCAGCTGTATGGGCATAATTTGAAATAGATGGGACCTATGAGATAGTGCTATTATGTTAATCTTTGAGTGGGAAATGTTTTGTTTTTTTCACTTAGACAATCAATTGTCACATAACCAGGCATAAATGATGCATTTTTGTCCAATATTTTGTTCCTTTAATTTATTGAACCATGCATTCAAATTAAATTTCACACACGTCCTCTTTTCTTCCTGTGTTTGCAGATCAGCCTTGGATCTGGAATATTCCTTATAGCCAGGCTCCCGACACACACGGCAACATCTGGGTTCCCTCCTGAACACACACACACACACACACACACACACACACACACACACACACACACATCTCTATGACTTTAAAAAGGCTTTGATTGTAATTGTTAGTACTGTTTCTAGATGTTAGGTGTCAGTAACATTTATTTTTATATTTTATACCGACCAGTAAACTCACATGTTTTCTACCAATAAATAAAATTATGCTGTCACTGGTCCACTTGTTTGTGTTTCTGCAAATTTTACAACAGGATTTAAGTATGAAAGGACAAACCTGATTGCTTTAGGTTAAAAATCTTGATTTCGTTACATTGTTTAAGATTAGAATCTCACTGAAATGAATGTTCAATTATTTTACAGCATCATAGTAAAAGTCATTTTATTTTCATGTTTTAAATAGCACAGTAGGTCACCTAATTATCAGCAGTGAAAGGACACATTTTCTCAGAGATGGGACTGTATTTTGTCTTAACACAGCAGATTCGGAATCAGAATCGCTTTATTACATAAATGTACAGAGTACATAGATATTTGACTTGGTGATACAGTGCAGTAAAAAACAAGGAAATTAAGTTGAAAATAGGTTGGAAAAAAGCCCAACAACAAATAAATAGGATAGCAAGAGCATACATTTAAAAAAAGACCAAATAAGAAACTGCGTGGCACTCAGATTCAAGAATCATACCAATTAACTGTAGATTTATAATCTGAAGATCCTGCAGGAATAGACTGCTTATTTCACATCAAAAATGCTGTAAAGCAAGTCCCAAATATGCTGATTACTGATTCAGCAGTTCTTATTTGTTCCTGAAGTAACTTTCCATCATGGAAAAACCTGATTTCAATCAACTTAATAAAATGACTTGCAAAGACACACAGTATATAGTATGAAATAGTTTGTTACCACACTTGTTAACATGCAGCAGTGGTTATCAGGGCCAGCAAAGCAGGTTTTCTAACCCACCAGGTTGATAATTGTATTCCTTTGGTCCCCCGGGTGTTAATATGTCACTGATTCTGCAGTTATAATGCAAACCAGCAGAACTCTGTAATGAGCACAAGTGTCACTGATCTAAGGAACGTTAGCTTTATTATGTGCCTGATACATGGTGGCATGCTGGGTTAAGGAATCCTAACATCCTGTAGTCAGCACTAGAAGAGCCCCAAGTAGGAAAACTGACCCTGTGATTTTTGTTCTGAGGGCGCAAACGGCTCCTTTAAAAAAACAAAACAAACAAACTTGTATTTAAAAGTCCTGTGTATGTGATTTAGTGACATCTAGTGGTAGGGGTTGCAGATTACAGCCAACTGAAACTTATTCCCATGTGCCAAGCATTTAGGAGGTCTGTTTGTCCAGGTTTACTGTTGACAACAACATGGTGGACTCTTTGTAAGAGGACCCGCTCTGTATGTAAATATAAACTGCTCATTCTAAGGTAATCTAAACACAGCAACTCTTATTTTTAGCTGATTATAAACCACTGGAAATAATTGAATGAATGAATACTATATACCATTTCTGCCTGCAGATACCCATAAGTCCTATACACTGCACCTTCAACCAGGACATAACATGTCCTAATGGGACATTTTTCAAGTCATGTCGCAGCAGTGCTTAAAGTGGCCAAAGTGACCATGTGGACAGCTCAAATGCCCTACAAGGGCCTAATGTTTAAGTGCTGCTCTAGTTAGCTCGAGCTCCATGCTGTTGTGACATTATATTAAAAAGAAACCTATGCCTGAGCACAGGGTTATGTTTAGGTTAGATAGGCACCACTGACTGTCATGATGAAATACTTTTCAGCATGTCCAGCGACATCTTTCTTGTCACTGGTGTACACGGCGAAATTGTCACCCAGTAGTTCCAATTACTCAAAGGTCAATATGGCGTCCATGACTGTCTGGTTCCATGGTTTGCAGCTCAGTGGGTGCAGAACTAAGCACTCTGGAGAGCTTTTGAGTACAAGTAGGTGTAGTCTTTATTTCTGCTGGATGGCTTACCTTTAATCTGTTTGAAATGTGGTGAAATGCTAAACTCTTTGTGCATGTGCATGTGTGTTAAGAGAGTCAACTACATGTTTACATTGTAAATAATGCCACAAAATAAGGAACTGTTCTATATTTATCAGAGGAGGTGGGTGGCTGCAGTGGCCCTCCCTAAAGCTACAAATATTTTTCCTCAAGCCTCTTTGAGTGACTTGAGGAAAATGCATGACCTACCCCTCACTAAAAAATAGTTTTTAGATTTTTAAAACTTACCCTTTGATGTCTGAAAGTAAAAAGTTGAAGACGAAATCCCAAAGCTGAAAGAAGCTTTGGTTTGCCACACTTTTTTTTTTTAAATGAGACATTTAGAATAAAGTGATTTTGACAAAATATCTATATTTTATGCTTATATTTGTTTATGTTTTTTCTTCTGAAGAATGTGTTTTTCCCACATGATGTATTCAAAGATGGCCGAAAATATGAAAAACCAATGATAATTTCTATTTTGACAGTTTCTTGCTTTGATAATTGGTGTAATTTGGCACTTAAAAAAACCCCAAGGCTTTGGAAGTCATGTCTTCTTTAAAAAATTGGTGGTAAAATTCTTACCAAAAAGTTTTTTGCCTCTTCTCGAAGCCAATTTTTTTAAAAAAAAAAATAAAAAAAAAAAAGTCTCTCCTTAATGTTTAAAATGATTAACTGACACGCCTACTTGTTTTTGCCCGACCCCCTCCCCTCTTATAAATAACAAACAGTCCCTTAGGAAAATGAATTATTCCACTGATTAAGAGAATAGGAACAAGATAGTTGATCCTGAAGCTGCATATTATAATTGTGCTGAGACATAAGCAAACTAAGTATCATACAAATGTCTAAAGAAAAAAAAAACAAGAACACCACACAGTGCAGTACGATAACATTGCAGTAATATTGTGTTGAATTTCAGCGGTAGGCGGGTGTACCTAAAAAACTGGCCCTACAGTGTGTAGTACAGTAAGTTCTGTAAACTGCGACTCCCGACGTTCCTTGCGTCATTGTGTCAACATGGCGCCTGTCTGCCGGACAAAAGGCGAATCTGTCTGACGGCGGATTGAAACCCAATTAGAAACAGAGGAGACATTTTGGGAAAACTGTCAGTGTCCGTGTGTCCCGGCGCCCCGAGGCAATAGATATATGGTCAAATAAACATCTGCGGAGGCTCTTTGACTGGAATATTCAGGTAAGTTAAGTCCTGCAGCTCCAACTACTGCTGTCTTAAAACGGTCCTGCTAGCCCGATACGTTTCCTCCTCTGTGTGTGCTGATAACTGAAAACTCCTTAAAAAATTCGCCCGTGCTGCGGCTTTTCACTTGGCGGTTAATTTTCACACTACCTCAACTGATATTTACGGTCTTGCCTGAATAATAAAGAGACAGGTTGTTATTCGGCGTGCACATAGTTCACAAAGAAACACTTAATCAAACACAATGTCAACTTTTCCAGTGTGTCTACAATGCCCGCAACCGCGATGCACGGTGTGTTTTAGGAGAGCGTGAGTATTACGACGCGCAAGCAGTAAAATGCTCTGTTTTATTGTGCACAAAATGATTTAGCTCGTATGATATATGCCGAATTTGGGAGTTGTCCTTCAGTATCTATAACGCGTTTTAAGACGCCCTCCATCGGACGTGTTTATTTTTCTAGAAGCAGTGCAAAATTAAAACATTATTTCTCCCAATGTGATTCGGTGTAAAAGTCGATCATCACAGGAAAACACTCTGCATTGTTGCTGACTCGATATTTGGGACTACTACAGTGTAGCCTGCGGACACATGGGTCAGCTGTTTTGTTTTTGGTCAAATTTCGGGTTCCAAGGCCAGTTGAAAAGTTGTCTACTGTGATTTTATGACTTTTGTCTATGTACTCAGCTGGCACATGTCTGCAACCAGGATGCAGTTCAGCGTTGTGCCACGTCTGGTATAGGATCTTGGGTCATGCCACTGGGCTCCGGAATAGAAATGCAGTTTATCTTTAACATGTTTCTTAAAAGTATAAGCCCTCGGGTACAGCAAACATATGATTGTGGACAAACACACCCATTTAATGTGAGTTACTGGTCTGCATGGTGTTTGTTTGGGAGCAGTGAGGAGTGAACTGGACTTGACAGAAAGCTTCAATCTGTAGACAGTTGGAGAGTTTCTTGATGTATTACAGTGTAATCCTCTGGGGACTCTGTTGAGAAGTCATCTGCTCCAGTGGGAGGTCAGAGGTCAGGTCAAGTTCAGTCACAGTGCAGCACCTGGAGCTGGAAGGCATCCAACGTCTTGCTCAAGGACACCTCAGTGTTTGAGTCAAACTGTTAAAGTAATACCCTGGTAGTGACATCAGTGTTTGTGTGTATTTCCATGTGTGCCTACACTCCTATACTTCCTGCTGTTGCTGCTTAGCAGAGATTTCTGAAAAGGAGTTTAGTAGTGCCAGTCAGCACAATTTGATTACTAGTCTCTCTATCCTTTCTTGCACTCTATCCCAGCCTCTCACAGTCACACGTACTGTAATGCACAGTCTCAGTTTCAGTGTTCTACAGCTTTGCTTTAAGTCCACTAAATCCTAAACTCTTTAGCTAATATCAGAACTTCCAAAGCTGCTGACATTAATTAAAAACTCAGCCACGTAACGTTACTTTTATTGTCTTTATGAATATTTTGGCAGTTGTCTTTATGTTGTTTCTACTTTATAGCAATAGAAATGAGATAACATGTACTCTGATAATGTCCCTTGTCAGTACTGCATCAGAGAAATCTAACCAAAATGAATGCAACTGGAAATGCTCTGTTAATGTACTGCAGCCATGATTGGAAACTTCACTAAACCTATGCTGTTCCCTGCGCTGATATGGGTTGCTGTTGAGGGAAGATGCATTTTGGTGGGATACACCCATGTCCGCAGGGCTGTGATAAATAATTTGTTAGTCTTTTTCCAAGGCAGGAAGGAAAAGTTCTGTTCTGGTATCATTGTGCACCTAAAAGCCACTTTGTCCTCTTACAATAGTAGCATCTTTTAAAGGAATGTTGGTTTCCTGCCAAAGTGGCTGCTAGAGACTTACTTTGTATATAGTTTGGGCCTAAAATACCCTTCTTTTTACTTGGTAGCTGATTTAAAGGTCCCATATTGTAAGAATTCTGATTTCCATGTCTTTTCATTTTTCACAAAGCAAGTATAAGTGCTATATAAATACTCTGAAACTATCTAACAAAGACAGGTACACAGTCTGTATTCAGAAACTGTGTCTTGAAACAAGCTGTCAGGACTTCTGTGAGGTTGTGATGTCACAACTGTACTATATAAAGGTGGAAACTGCTGAGACAGTGTGGTTAGTCAGTCCCCATTTGCAATGAGGGTGCAGATACTCCAAGAGGACAGATGAGGAAGACCCAGAAACACTGATCACAGTATGAGAAAAATAATGTGTTTTTTCAGCATTAAAGCATGTAAATATGTTATAGAAGAAACACCACATACAAGTATGAACATGAAAATGAGCAATATATGGGACCTTTAATTATTTGTTAGCATCTGCTTAAATGTTGCACTTGCTGAATCTATCATTTGTTTATCAAAGCTATATTTTCGTAGTGTTTTCTTAATCCTCGACTGTTTGTTTTAAGCTCAGCCTACAAATTTAGATTGCTTTTAAATCCACAGAATATGAGACTCCACAATATTCCAGGTCCCTTTTAGAAACTAGGACTGTTTTGATTAGAAGTAGTTTTACCTTTTCCTTTTTTCAGATGTTGTAGAAGAGGTGAAGAGATGTTGGAGGAGACGGCAGGTGTCTGCAGAGTTATTTAAAGCCATTCTTGTCAGCACTTATTGCTTTCTATTGAACTTTAAATAGGTACAGCTTGGTCTTATGTGGACCTGCTCAATTGCACTTAGGTACATCTTGTTTCTTTTTATTCTAAATTTACCTCAATTGCAAAAAATACATTGATTTTTGTTGTAGCTCCCAGAATTCAGAGTTCATGTAGAGCAAAGCTAAACAAACAGTGAACCTTATCATTGGGTACCCTGCGGACCACCACCCTAACGTCCCCTTTTTGCATCCAGCTGGGGACCTTTTTTGCATGTCATTCCCCATTTCATTCTTCCTCTTCATTCCCTGTCATCTCTCTGCTGTGAAGGAATAAAAGGTATAAAAGCTGTTGTTGACCAAGGTATGCACAATGAATAAAAATAACATCAATTTTCAATAAGTAACAGAGTGTCCCTTATATGTTCAGCTTTTTTGCATGCTCCACTTTGGTCAGAGAAATGTTATTTAAACCACAGACCACTTTAGTGGTTTACTTTGAATGCATTTTACAAGTAACAGATGCTATACAATATGTTTATTATATCGGTTTTGTTAAGAACTACATGAACAGTAAGGCAGGGACATCGTAAACAAGGCTTGGTAACTACTACAACAAAATAGTCTAAATCATTTCATTGTTAAAATGCAATAAAAATGGTTATTGTATTTCAAGACAAAAAAACTTGATCGGTGATTAGGAAATTGAAAATATAATTTACTTTTTTTGCAGTCCTGTATGGATCCTATGTATCTTTAGTCTTCATACAGCGTGACTCATCCTCTGCAGCAGTGAGAGAAAGTATGGAGCTTGGCTGCCTGAGATGTAAATTTTTTTTGGCATTTTTCCCAAGACACACGCGCGCGCGCGCACACACACACAGATAAATACAGATACACACTCGCCCTCACCCTCCTTCTCTATATAAGTGTTGACATGTCTGCTGACTTTGATTCTCGGCTGTGGCCTGTTTTTCTTCTCTGCATCAGAAAGAAAAGCATCGAGACAGATGTGTTATCTCATTTCTTCGTTTATCCGCCTCTCTTGCTCTCTCTCATTTCAGTCCAGCAACTATTATTGCGACAGATTTCCTTTAAGAAATGAACCAAAATCAACGCACATTTATAGCATATCAAAATAGAAATGTAGATGGGGAAACAACAATGGATTTTTTTGTTAAAGCTTCTTCGAAGTCACTGAGCATGTTTTTGGTTTGAAGACATACCATGCATTGCATTAAATGGGTAATATTATATGATTATTGGGGTTGAAAATGTATCCACTATAATAAAAGCCTTGTTTGATCTGGAGGAATGCATGTCATATCTGGCTAGCAGCTGCCGAGCTCTGATGTCTTATTGTGTGTGTATGTGTGTATGTGTGTATGTGTGTGCCTGTATATGTGCTGCAAATCTGCAGGCAAGAAGCTAACAGATGTGACTGTTCTTCCATTTTGTTTTGCTATTGTGCCACTGACAGGGGTGTGAGGCTCTGTGGGCAGAAAAAGGTCAATAATGACCTAAATATATATCAATTAATCATAAGGTAAAAATGAAGAGGTTTTCTTTTATGTCAGAATCCATTTTTGACGCCATTTACAGCCAGTGCTCTTTGTGCAATAGACACTCAATGTACTTGTATTCATTTATTTCCTCTTTACATTTTCTTCTTTGTCTCTGGTTGAGTCCACCTTCCTGTGTGGGATTCAAATTGCGCACACATCACATGCAAGAGAGATTCAGAGAAAACAATGCATGCACAAACTTGATGATAAAATCTAAGCCACTGTAAGCCTGCATTTAATGCCGTGCATTAGAAACTTCTAAACATGAGTTTGCCATGTTGGAGAATATTGTTGAGTGTCCTCTTTAGTCCCCTCTATGAAATTGACCTGACATGGTGAATCCTTTCAGTTGTTTTTTCCCCCTAGGGGTCGTTAATGTGTTAACAGTTTACTTCAGTGACTACTATTATGACTTTTTGTATAAATGACACAAAGTCAGTGCATTTGTCAAAACTCTCGTGTCGATACCACCAGTAACCAAGAGTGTAGCCAAATCAACCAGAACTGAACTACATTAGCATTCAGTGTTTCTCATCAGAATACATTGTGTGTATCTTTGAAGTCTAAGAACATGTTGATTGCATTTTTTCCCCTAAATATTAACATTGTTTTCATCCATGTTATCTTACTGGCAAACTTTTACGTCACTGTCTTTGTTGGTGCATTGCTTGCCTTTTTGTGTTACTGTCACTGTATGTGGATCAGCAGGGGGTGTAAAAACAAAAGAAGGACCCACTCACAAAAACATTGTGCTAGAAGTGGTCAAAACTATGCAGATTACCTTTTTTAGTATTTTATCAATGCTCCATTAAATTTGATCCATGAGATGGGTCATCATAATCACAGACGCGCCCCTACTCACCCCCCCACTGTACAAAAATTCATAAAATATTTCTTGATACGGCTGCTGTCATCTTGCACTGTTGACATCATTTGGAGCCAGAGTCTGTGGTGTAGATCCCCATGGTGTTGGAGTTCCTGCCCAAACACTGGTCCCATCAGTCTCGAGCAGCACCACTGATCGTGAGCACACTGATTGGCAAACAGCTGACTATCATGATGTCCAAAACCCCTTTCTATAGCATCAAATTAACTTATTAAATCAAAACCTATCAGATAAATGAACACTTGAACACACATTAGGAAGACAGAAGACAGAAACCATCACTGGGGACACTGGGGTGTTGTTTGAGTTTTTAGATTGGCCAGTGTCACATCCACTAACATGGAGGGGGTGGTGTTTATGACCTGTACTGCAGCCAGCCACTAGGGGACAATTGAGATGTTTGGCGAGCTGTCATGTCGTCCATCTTTATATACAGTCTCTGGTCTTACCTCACCAGTAATTCAGAACTTTTGCCAGTTTATGTCACAGGTTTTCTGGGAAAAATCATGTAAAAACCTGTTACTGGTGGGATTAGCCCAAGATTCTTTTTTGTTTTTCTAATGCTACGAGTTGATAATGTTAGAAAATAGTTCGGAAGAGTTACGAATTGTGAGATCATCGTGTGTGCTGAGCTGAGGTACTAAGATTAATATTCAGTTCAGACTCATGGAACAAGATGACATCATCTAGCAAGCAACAACAAACCACGCCATGACAAGCTGTGACTTGCAAATCTCGTGAATGAAAAACTGGCTTGATAGGTATCACACAGAGATAGAAAACCTTGACGTACACATAGTGTAAATGTCTACCCATGAAATTAAACAACCGAATGTAACATTACAGCCATAATATAACTAGGGACCCAAACCAGTATGGTTCTCAGTTCGGATCTTAGGTGCAAGGGTCTAGGTAGACCTTTGAAGGCCTTTGGTGTGTAGAAAAACAATGTAAATGCACAGAGTTTCTTTTTCTTTTTATCTACCATTAATGATGTTGTCATGATCTCCCCAAGGATGTTCCAGCAGTGTGAGGAGCCTCGTTTCACTATCGAGCAGATTGACCTCCTCCAGAGGCTAAGGAGGACGGGTATCACACAGGCGGAGGTCCTCCACGCCCTGGATACCCTGGACCACCTGGACAGGCAACATGGACACAAGTTGACCCATAAAGCTCCCTACATGCCTCCCTCATCTTCCTTGTCTTCTTCCAGCACCATTGTCGCCTCTTCCTCCATGACTTCCACCGCCACTCAGACAACCTTCCCTGACAACCGACTCTCACTGTCACCCAGTAACAACTTCGACACCACCTCCCCACCTCTGCCCATTCCAGTAGCCTCACCTGTCGCCATGGCAGCAGTAGCTCAGAACGGCCTGGTTGCTGTCACTAATGGGAAGCTGTCGCCACCTCGGTTTCCTCTTGGTGTGGTTAGTGGCAGTGTGACGGCACCAGGCTACGGGTTTGAGACCAGTGAAGAGGACATCGATGTGGATGACAAGGTAGAGGACTTAATGAGGTAAGACCAGCCTAGACTCATCTTAATTTAGACTAGTTTGGACCAGGACTGACTAAACCAGGAAGAACAAGGCCAGAGCAGCTCTGAGCAGATTACAATGCCAATAAATCATTTGTTATTATTGTAGATGTGTCAGTATGAGGATATGTCAGCCAGTAAATTACAAGGAATTTAAATACAGAAATATCAAAGATATGTTTTGAAACAGTGACATCATTCTATAGTTTTTCACCAAAGGAGTAATCACAAGTTTATTTTTCAGCTGTTAAATGTCCTGCTTAGTATATTTCGTAAGTGCATAAACTTGTTTGTACTAGTTGGCAAACTGGATGCCTCAAGCATTTGCAGTATTTCTTTAGACTGCAAAGAAACCTAACCTTGTTGCTGAGAGTCTTAAAGAGAGGCAGATCTCAGGGCAAGGTCACCTCCACTGACCAAATGTATCCAGAGCTGTCGGATTACAAGTCAATTCTATACAGTTTGATACAACCATGATTATAATTAATAAGCTTGTGATTTACATAATCACCATTATTATAGTCATTTTTTTTGTCAAATGGGTAACCGCCAACCTTTACAGTAGATCGCTGCACCAGAGAGCAGGTGTTAATACAGAGAGCCTGATGGTCGACAAGCTGCCTGTATCTCACACTGAATCTGAATATGATACAAGGATTAATGTACACACACACACACACACACACACACACACACTCGTGCCTCTCATCTGTAGTCTGCAGCAATCAGAGCAATATTGATTTGAGGGTGTGTGAAGATGAAATCAAACCAGAAAGCAGCAAATATTACAGGAGAATCTTGGGCTCTGATTCTTGCACATATCAGCTTCTGCAGCTGCTGCCGTAAAAAAAAAAAAAAAAAAAAAAATATATACATATATATATATATATATATATGTGGATTGCAGAGTTACAGCCGGTTTTAATGAGCTCTATATGATCAGCAAACCAGTATTTGCTATGTAAAATATAGTGGAATGATGGACCCCTTTAGCAGAGAATAAAATCACACCTTTTTGTGTGTGTTGCAATCTGAGCTTCTCAGTTCGTTATTTTGGAAGTTGATCCGATCATGGATGGATGGTAGATTATGGGTGTCTCTGTTAGTGTGTCCCATGGTTAGCTTTGCGGTGCCACTCTGCACTCATACGGTGGGTACTGCTGATATCGGGACAGGGTTATTGTTGTGGAAGCATAACACCCTCCTGTTCCCCCGTTTTAATATGTTAGCTCTGTCAGCACTTTTGCTGTTTAATGTTTATCACACATTCTTTTATTTGTGGTGGTCAACCATGATTAAACCATCTGCTGCCACATATTGATATTATATTTTTGGGGCTGGACCGTTCATTGGGAGTGCTATTGGAATATATATATTGTTAGGCTATTTATAACACCCCACTCTTAGAGCACAGAGTGTGCTCTTGACACAGTCGGAGCAGCAGAACCTCAGACGCAGTACAAGTTAAACCTAACTATTTTATTGTGGCGGGTCAAAAATAGGGGTCAACAGACTGGCCTGGCCAATTGTTGGGGCCAATAATAAATGTGACAGAGTTTTATTTTTATTGCTGATAAAATGAATTAATAAAAACTGTAAAGGAGGTGTCAGCTTCGGAGAAACTTTTACTTTGTCAGTACCTCAAGCAGCTATTTTCATTTATTCATTTTTTATTTAAATTCTCACTTGACCTTGTAAAAGTAGTTGCTGGGAACTTGCTGTATATGATGTTGAAAGTTTCAGTTTTGATTAAACATTTGTTAAAACTGTTTAAACAAAGTTTTGTGTTGGAGATCGTTATGAATTTATGCAGAAATATTTTCATTTTCATTGTAAATGCATACCGGTTCCAAATATCGATTGTCTGTCTTTTTAACTACTAATAATCGGTGTCAGCCCTGAAAAAACAATATCGGTCAACCCCTAGTTAAAAAGTTGATTTTTCACTTACCTCTGCGGCAGCTGCTCCTCTTATCCATCGATGTGATCAGCTTTGACTGGATCAACAGATCTATTAGTATCCACCCCGACACTGGAACTCCTCAAACTGCTGCTGAGGGAAAAACAAACTTTCCAAAATTTCCACCTGCACTGCATTCACGGACCCACAAAAACCTTCGAATATAGAGTGGCAAAAGGAAAAGGGACAGACACAAGATTTAAAAAAAGGGAAGGGACAGCCCCTACCCGGCCAGCGTTATCAGCTTCTGCCACACAGATTCTAATTCTGTGGGAAACACTGCAGTTGTTAGCACAGTTTGTGCTGTTATCACCGTTGGCAGCAAGCCGCTATCTCAAGCACCATCACATCTCGTTGTCTTGTGCCATATGTGTAATGTCACATTGTCGGAGATGTAAACATTTATTGTGCTTTGGGGTAAACAGTAGATTCCCCTCTCTGCTTGCAGGAGGGACAGCGCTGTGATCAAAGAAGAGATTAAGTCCTTTCTTGCAAACAGGCGGATCTCCCAGGCTGTGGTCGCTCAGGTAACAGGTGAGTTTAAATTTTTTTACCCACTTCTATCAGGCACGCCAAATCACCACCAGAAAGAGTTAACATGCCAGCAAGCGTCCAGCCCCATTGACAACACAGATCTCGCTTTGTTCTTCTTCCTCCAGGGATCAGCCAGAGTCGGATCTCACACTGGCTCCTCCAGCAGGGATCAGACCTCAGCGAGCAGAAGAAACGAGCCTTCTTTCGCTGGTACCAGCTGGAGAAGACCAACCCTGGTAACACCACCCTCCACCTCAGGCTTACAGCTCCTGGATAACACCCCACCCTCTCTTCTACTTGTAAAAAAAATATTGCAAAGCAAAAGAGATAAAATGTTTTTTAGTGGCCAGCTGCGCTGAATGCTTGACTGGCAGTGCTGACTTTAGTGACACAGAGAGTGTCTCAACGCTGACTCAGCACGAATCAGCCCACTCAGACTCAGGAGGACAATCAAATACAACACAATGGAAAGTGCTTGTTATCTGTTAAAAACATGTTCTCATTGCATATTGTCAAAGTCTCCTTGAGCAGTAGCCTGGACAGCCCAGATTGACAGCTCCAATACATCAGTGCAGAAAAGAAAAATGTACCTCACCTCGTTGGTATTCATAGCTGTGATTTCACCATCAATTGAAAGAAGGTGAAGTCTTTCTGTAGTTATAATTTTGCTGCAGAGTGCAGGTGTCTGGTTTCTGGAGTTGCACATTTGACATAAGTTTTAATCAGAGTCATCTGACAGAAAAGAAAGCCGCGGCACATGTTTGCATTTTTATGGCCGCCTTGAGATGTTACAGAAATAAAGACTGCAAGCTGTTTTCCTGTGATTACACAATGACTGCATTGTGCTAATTTGAGACCCATACAGTGGGATTATTTACAGTATGAAAAAGGCAGTATAATCTAGTTATTCTGTGCTTTCCCTTGAAAAGAAAAAAAAGCATAGGCTTTAATCAAAGTCTCTTGACTTAAACTTGGTTTGTTGGCTAGATGCTCTAAAATAAATAAATGTCAGTTTAATGAATTACTTTGTCCTTAAAATCTCAAAGATTTCTTTTTATTATTGTTATTATTTGAGACATATTTTTTGGTGGAGAGACACTTCATAGAAAAGTGAATCATCATTTATCCGAGACACCATGTAAAGCATCACAGTATATGACATAATGAAAAGAAAATAAACTTTATTATTAACGCCATCTGGTGTTTGTGACTTCAGGTGCCACTCTGGCCATGCGAGCCGCCCCATTGGCTCTAGAAGACGTGATGGACTGGCACCAAGCCCCACCCCCATTTGGCTCGGCCCCTGGGGGCTTCCGTCTGCGGCGAGGGAGCAGATTCACCTGGAGGAAGGAGTGTCTGGCTGTGATGGAGAGGTGAGCTGTCGGGGGGGGTTGAGGAGTAAGTGTGGATTCGCTGAGTGTGTAACAAAACTGGCTTCATAATTCCAACATGCAATGGTGTGTTTGTGTCTACATAGCTACTTCAGTGACAACCAGTACC
Source organism: Plectropomus leopardus (assembly GCF_008729295.1). NCBI lineage: Eukaryota > Metazoa > Chordata > Actinopteri > Perciformes > Serranidae > Plectropomus > Plectropomus leopardus. The sequence goes on from NC_056463.1 coordinate 33,564,541, forward strand.
CCGATGAAGCTAAGAGAGAGGAGATTGCCACAGCTTGCAACGCTGTCATCCAGAAACCAGGTAGGTAAAAACAGGAACTCGAAGAAGAAATACTTCATTGAGCAACAGAGAGAATTAGGGGCATGCTGTAATTGTTCTTCTATAAACAGAAAGAAAGAGAAATTATAAGAAAAATAAGGTGTAAAAAATGTATATTTTTTTACAGTATACCACACAAAAATATTGAGATAATAAAAAATAAATATCATCTGTCAAAGGAAGAACTCTGCATTGCCCTGAAGAGTCTTTATGACCAGTGAAGTTAAACATGCTTGAATGAGCCTTCAAAAACAATCACACGGAGAGACTGGAGGAGTAAAGGACGGTGGCTCTGACCTGTGTGTGTGTGTGTGTGTGTGTGTGTGTGTGTGTGTGCGTGCGTGCGTGCGTGCGTGCGTGCGTGCGTGCGTGCGTGCGTGCGTGCGTGCGTGCGTGCGTGCGTGCGTGCGTGCGTGCGTGCGTGCGTGTTTTACAGGAAAGAAGCTGTCTGATTTGGAGAGAGTAACATCTCTGAAGGTCTATAACTGGTTTGCCAACCGCCGCAAAGACATCAAGAGGCGTGCTAATATTGGTAATGTCTACCTCTGTGTGTGTGCGTGGTTGCCCAACCAACACCTAGATGCCATCCTGCTCATCACAACACTGCTGTAGAATTTCACACACACCTGGGCATCAGAGAGGAACACACATTCCTGACTCCATTCTTACTTTGCGTCACCATTTGCATCCAAGTGTGTTGTTGCATGAAATCGATATGCTATGATGAGGTTTGTGTTTTTTGAAGAAGCAGCCATCTTGGAGAGCCACGGCATCGAGGTTCAGAGTCCAGGCGGGCAGTCCAACAGCGACGAGGTGGATGGAAACGACTTCCCTGACCAGGTACACTATAAAGGATTTTTGAGTTGTTCTTGAAATGAGCAGCTCAGAAGTATGCATGTGTAGAACAGTCAACATACAGGGGGGTCAGTAAAGTTACATGGTGTATAAAACATTACAAAACTAATGCTCATTAATATGCTGTGTCCCTTTTCACCTTTTGAAACCTCAGGAAATTGGCCTTATTTCTTTCAAAAACTCAGGAATGACCAGAAATTAGAAAGAACAAAAAACGACAACAAAGAAACAAAAACCAAACAAATGAGAAATTACCAGAACTTTTTTTTAGAATTATCCTCAAAGGAATTTAAAAAATAAAAATGATAATAATTAGAAATATTATTCTCTGGAAAATTTTCTTCTGCTTTTTTCAAAATAATTTTCTAAATCTACATTTTTTTGCAATTTCCAAGGCATTTCTTATCAACTTGCTCATCGCCTTTTTACCCATGATTTTGAAATAAATCAAACCAATGTACTCAGGCTTCAAAGGTTTGAATACTTGTGAAAGGCATCTGAAAACAGCACAAGACAAGTAAAGTTGGTCCAGGTTTCCAAGGGTTAAATAAACATTAAATTAAATCTTCTCTGTTTTGATTCCTCGTTGTGTAACCTGTTTAAATGTGCATTTAGTCACACATTTGACCCCAAGCTTTATAAATTACTCGCTGTAAAGAAGTCAGAGGTCACAGCATGATGACACTGTTCTTGTGACAGCATGATGACATGGATATTGTGTAACCTGTGTGCTGCTCTGTCACAGGCTTGTGAAGTGTCATTATTTGACAAGAGAGCTTCAGCCAGGCAGTTTGGTTTCAGTCGAGCTGACCTGTCCTCTCCAACCCAGGTACACACACACACACACACACACACACTGACTATGTTTAGGTGCACACTTATATTCCTCTTTTATTCTGAATATGAAAGTATTCTGAATTTCATATGTGTCATATTAACAGCATGTCCTGTTCAGATATTCTAAAGTAGGCCTGATTCCAATTGTAGCATTTTTCGATAAAGATAAAGTGGAATACAATGATATTATCCAGGTTTTAGGAGGTTCTTTGGAAATGTGTACATTGTATTCAGAACTTGCATCTCAGTTGGGTTTTTTACGGCAGTTTAAGATGCAGTGTGTGTTTTCATGGATGTGTTGTACACAAACCAACTTGCAAGTCTGTGTGGTAGAGATGCATGCCCAAAAGAAAAGCCCTAAGTCCTGGTCAGAAGGTGAAACGCATCTTCTTTTAAACATTATGAACAACTTTAGCCCTTTTTACACAGAGGTTGCACTATAGAGCTGCTGCAAAGTCCCCTCTTTAAGCATTCTTTCTCTTTGCATTTTTACACAGAACCAAATGTTGGCAGCATCCTGCCGATCCAGTGTGTGATTGTAGACAGCATGCTGGCATTACAGAGCCAAAAGAGGTGTGACATTTAACACAACAGCATCAGCCTCTAGTGTGACATAAAACATATTTGTCAGCAGCGCTTTATAAACAACAACAATGGCATAACATGAGAATAACAATCATTTAACATCTCTGTTATATGGCAGCTGGTCTTGTCCTCTGCTCAGAGGGTAAGGAGCTCCCGGGCCTCAAATAAAGACAAGAGGGAAGCTTCGCAGTAGAAACTCTGAATTCTTTTATTTCTCCTCTCCTCTCTTAGGTACCTACGCTTCTCCCGAGCTGGTATTCCGCCCTGGGTAGAGGAGCCTTGTCTGGACAGAGGGGCACTTCTCTGATTGGCCGCTCTCTTGTTTCAGGAGTGGGCCCTCAGGCGGAAGGTACCAGATTAACAGGTGTTTCCTGGTCTCCCCCCTCCCCCTCCCTCCAGGACGAACCCACCATTCACGGCGAGCTGTCCGAATCCCAGGACCCAAATGGTTTGGAGAAGGCGTCTGTCAATCACAGCAACCAAGCTCTAGCCAATCAGGCGGAAGGGGCGGGGTGCAGTATGGGGAATGACATCAAGACGGAAATGCTGGAGGACGACTAAGATGGGATACGGATATTGGCGTTCAGATTGATGAATGGAACGGGATCAGAGGTGTGTTAATATGCAAGCAGATTTTATAGGAATGTAATAAGTGAAAAAAATGACCAAAAGTCGTGTAAACTCCAACCCTGAGATACCTCCCAACCCTACCTCCAACCACCAACCTGCTCCGCTACGCTCTTATAGGCATAACTAGTATATTATAATAATGAATATGATAGTAACAATAAACTTTTATTTGTTAAATTGCGCCCCAACAGGCTATGGTAGATTAAAAATGCCTAAATAAAAACAAATCAAGCAAAGAAAGTGAAATAAATCAAGAATTATTTAGTAAATGCAAACATAAAAAGAAATTTAAATGTGTATTGTTTTTCACTTAACATCTTTGGTTGATTTATTTTTGGCATTTTAAATCTTCCGTATGGACTGTTAACAGGACATGATGCATTGTGCAGATTTCTTTGGAAACTGCGTTTTTCACAGCAGGACAACACTGTATTTGACACGGGGTTCAAATAATTTCAGGGTCTTGCACTGTGATCACAACACAACTGAACAGCCTCAAAAGATAGTAAATGCATGAATTTCAAAGTTATTTTTTTTTTCTTCATTGTTTAAAATGCTGGTGCGCATTTACATCACAGCTAATTATGAATCAGATTTTCACTGTTGCTTACTTCCAGCAGAATAAGCTCAGTTTCATCAAGATCACAGCACGTAATTAAATATTGCGGTGCACCTGAGATGATTTGCAAATGTAAAAAAAAAAAAAGAAACAGAATGACCCTCTCCTCCATCCCCTGCCCTGGTAAAATAAGCTCAGTATATGGAAGCAAAGAAAGGAAAGGAAAACTCAAATTTAACACACTGATTAACAAGTGTTTTTATTAAAAAGTGTTTAATGGAAAGCACTGAAAAGGTTGAATTTGCATAAAAAAAAATCTAAATTGTAGTCTTTAAATTGCCCTTTTTTAAAATTCCGGCACTTGTGTTGTTTAACTATGGGGGTCAGTTATTGTCAACTACTAGCTAAAGCTTCCCATTAGGCCCACAACATATTAACAGGGTTCCCACAGTCATGGAAAACCTAGAAAAGTCATGGAATATCACAATTACATTTTCCATGCCAGGAAAAGTCATGGAATTTATAAAAATTATCTTTTTTTTTTTTTTTTTTGTTAGTTTTGGAAAAGTTATGGTTTTTTGTTGAATGTCATGAAATTGTTACAGCAATCTTCCATAGGTAATCTTCCACATAATGTAACATGACAGCAAATTTATTTTCTGTAGCTGTCAACGTAACTTAGCTCTAATATTTGTCGATGTATGATGTTTCATTTTATATACCATCACGTACGTTTCTTTCCATTTGAAAAACTGGCGAACCAATAAGGCAAGAAACAAAAATCTCTTAATGGGTCCCTGAAAAGTCACAGAAATGTTTTGAAATTTTGCCCATGAAAATTTGAAGGAACTCTGTTTTAATCAATTTAGAAAATGTGAGGAAGAAAAAATTATTTTTTTACGATTTTTAGTAAATTTTACTGTCAGGTATTTAGTTGCAAGACTGATTGTTTCTGCCTCTCTTTGCTTCCATATCAAGTATAAGTGATTTTTTTTTTTTTTTTTTTTTTTTTTTTTTAAAAAGCTCCTTGATACATAAAAGTTGAGGGAAGCTGAAACTGTAGACAGATTTGTATAAAAATTAATAATGTGTATGTCCATGTGACTGCCAGGTTTTATTCTATCGTGCCCAGGTACCCGATGGCTGATCAGGAAGAATGAATGATCACTGTGAGATGATCTATAATCAATAAAGATCAGTCAATTGGGAGGTATTCAACAGTGTAATAACACTGTTTAGATAATACAGATTAACATGAATACATACATATACTACACATGTATGTATGCATATATTATATAAACTGTGGGGTATATATATATATATATATATGTGGGTGTGTGTTGGAATTTCAGTGAGTTTGTACGTGATTGTGTGTGTGTGTGTGTGTGTATGTATATGTATATGTGTGTGTGTACCCTGATCCATTTCTATCTACAGTATATAGACATATTAGCTTCAAACGGGAGAAACATTATGAGTGTTTCTTGTTGGTGCGAGGTGAGTGAAGCATTAGCCAAAGTATTATGTTTGAATTTAGTGTATTTCCAGAGTGTGTGATAGTCATGGATGGACCTACATATTAGTGACATACTAATCAAAGATGCATCAGATGTGTCAAATTAATGCAAGGAAAATGCGTTTCCTTTTCTTTAGGTATATCTGTGTTTGTGCTCGATATGCCACGTGTTCTAAACACATACTGTCCAATTTCTGTTTTCATTTTAAATGAAACTTTATAGGATCAATATCATGGTGCTTAGAGCCCCTGCTGTTTAAACATTCGATTGATCAGTATGAATGACTTACAGGCCACAGAGGCGGTAGGATGAGAAATTATTTGGGAAACTGATGTTTTCCTCGGAAAGCTTATTTCACAGTTAGTGAGAGAGTTCTCTTGTAGCAACCACAGAAAGAAGTGGTCTCTAGAGAAATAAATAAAGTAGTGGTAGTAAATGCATAAACTAGTCAGATCAAGAAATATTTATTCCAGTACAGCCCCTGTAGAAGTCTTTTTCTGCATTTTTCTTATAAAAAGTAAGGTTTTGCCCTTTTTTTAGCATTTTGGAGGAGATACCTAATCATGGTCAGATAACTGGTGAGATGAGAAACGTGAATTTCATCATAAAATAACCAGTTTCGTTAAATTTGAACGAGGTGCACAAACCATGTGTTCTTTCACTATAGCCTGTCAGGAAAACTCCTGCTATAGTTTGCACTATACCTATATCTTCCAAAACATTATGTTTTGGTAAAGTTGTTTGTGTCTCAAAGCAGAATTAAATTGAATTAAATTAGTCCAAAACATACTTAATTTCTCCTAGCTTTGTTTGGCTTCTTTCAGCCCACAAGAAAAAATATCTGGCCATTAAGCTGCTAAAAGCTTGAGTTTGTGGGCTAAAATCAGAGAAAGGATACTGAAAGTTCAGCCTAGTCTTCACATACATGGGTATTTTTGAAAGCCGTTTTTTGTCTCTGTCTTTCTAAAAAAAAAAAAAAAAAAAAAATCCCATCCACACAATCACTATTAAAAAAATCCCATTCTAATTGAAAATGCAAAAAGGTAAAAAGTAAAAGGTTGTAAAGAGTTTGTCAAACCAACAAGCAACGGTATAACTCTGAACCTTAAAGACATGCAAAGAAAAAGAGTTACAGTATTACCGGAAGGTTATCTGGAGCAGTGATTGCCGCACGAGCTCCAAGGAGCAGCGCCAGGCTTGGAAGGCAATTTGTAATTCCGAATCACAACTTCCGGGCCATCATGTGATGCCACGAGGCCAAAAAAGACATTTTCTAATACATTTACATAGTGTTACGTCTGAATTCCATCGATTTGGTCTGATAACATTTTAAAAGTTAAAAATATGGATAATTTTATTTGCAGAAGTCAAACCTTTGTTGCTTCTTGAGTCACTGAGCAACTTTCACAGGAATGAATGGGCCGTGCCTCTTACTTTGCATCCATTTCTCTTTATACATACTTGCCTCCATGGTGCATTTTGATGCCTTTGTTCTTAATTGCACATTTATTTGTAAGCATGTAAAAAGTCCTCCTAGCAAGTTTAGAGCTCAGCCATGTCTGCCATCGCATGAAATGTGATGTTTTTGTAAAATAGTATAATAGTATGTCTAATAGTAAATAATACCAGAGTTTGCTGTGTTAATTTTTAGTTGATCCAGCTAATGATTTCATTATGTTACTTTTTGTTTTCAATACATGACATGAACTGTAAGATTTTAAGTTGAAGTGCCTTATTTGTGTCTGTACATTAACACATGATCAGTGCATGACAAAGGACTTCTACAATGGCTGTACTTACATTACTGTATCAGAACCAATGCAAGAAAGCACATGATTTTCTGTAACGGCCAACACTACAGTGGCTGCTTTCAAACCGGTTCATTTTTGTTCTTTACCAGGTGCTTTACAGGCTAAGCTACTAGTTCAGAGTTAAAAACTCTTCACAGATACCTCACGTTACCCCCCTCAGTTATAAGCTATAAGCTACACCCCCCAGGGTCTCCACAGCTGCTTCAATGTGAATCAGAGTTTAGACAGTCGAGAGTTAAAATAACTGTAGAGCTGATTTACTCAGAGACTGTGATGAGGCTGCAAGGACCGCTCACTGGCTGATCTGGGACCACAGAAACGTCAGTGTCCTCTATAAAAGGGAAATTCCTTCTTGAACTCAAACCAATAAATATTCGAAATAAAGGGAAATTCCACTCCAGATAGTTTTTATCATTCATAAGCTCCTGCTTCCACCAGAGTCCAAGAAACATTTTTCCCTCCTCCTGGTGGAGACCTAACACCACCCGTCAGTGTTGGTGTCGGATTGAACGTCTGAGAGAATTTAAGTTTTGTGGTGGAATGTCTCTTGATCGTACGGCAGCACAGCTGTCCAAGGTGTCTTTGCTTTAAGCGTTTGTAAAACTCATCAGTGAGAGACGTAGCTTTCTGTTATCTTTTTGAATTATTTACACCAAATTATCAAATTAGCCCATCAAGGGTTAGAACATGTTTTTGTTTGTTGTTGTTGTTTTTTTTTAATCTGCCAAGCAGAAGCCTTCCTGAAGTGAATCTACGGGTTCATTTATTGTGCTGTGTTGAGATTTTTTTCAAGATTTTAAATCATTTCAGTTGCTGCCTTTATGAAATTATACTTAGGTTCTGGATCAGCAAATTGATGTGAAAATTTAAAAAAAAAAAAAGTCATTAGTGTCATTTTGAGTCATTTTAGAGCCAAAAAATCTGAAAGGAAAAAGAAATGAAAACCCAAACCACAATATAAATAAAATGAGACCAAAAAAAAACCAAAAAAAAAAAACACATGGCCACAATAAGAAACCAAAAAACAATAAACAAACACACACTTACAGATGTCATTCTTATTGACTGAACTTGGTTTCTTGACTAAATTTCATTTTGCTTTCAGGTTTTGACCCTAAATTGGCTTCGTACTTTTTCTTCACAAGTGTTTTGAAGTGTTTGTTCCGTTAAAATCAACTCGAAATTCATAAGAAGTCAGAGTTGTCATGACATAGAAACACAGTAATACCAGTTTCCCCAGAGTAGGGCTGCAGCTAACAGTAATGTTCACTGATGATCAATTATGGTATTGATTATTTGCTTTGTCCATAAAATGTCAAAAAAAATGTGAAAAATGTTGATCAGTGTTTTCCAAAATCCAAGAGGACATCCTCAAATATCTTGTGTTGTCCAAAACCCAGAGACAATTGACTGCCATAGAAGAGTAGACAAACCAGAAAGTATTTACATTTAAGACACTGAAATCAAAGTATTTTGACTTCTTTTGTCTTCAAAAAATCCCTCAAACCGATTAATCAATGTAAGTTTCCTTGCTATTGATTTAATTATTGTAATGTTTGCAGCTGTACCCCATAAATGACTTTATAGAAAACCTTTGCTCTTCCAGTTCGATTCAGCACTGTCAGGCTGCTCAAGTGCACTTTGTGTCCGACAGTAGTGACGGCAGCATGTTGTGTCTTCGTTGGTTAAAGTGCAGTTTCAGCATCTGCCTTTGGCCGCTGTTGCCTTGCTGTACTGTTTTGTTTAAAGTGGAAACACACGACTTTCCCCCCTAGCGTTTTCAAGTGGTATTATTATTGGTGCCCCTCTTGCAAACACTTTCCGTTTACCCCGGAGCCTGCAGCTACCACAGTTTCCAGTTACTTCGGTTGTTCCACCGTCCACCATCTCTACCACTGGTGATAGTAGCCGCAAAGAACTTAGATTGGTACTCTTTGGTAACTGTGGATAGCTATGGTGGAAAAGAAAAGTGCAATCCTCTTTCTGTTTTGGTTGCACGATGTTTGAAGCACGTCCTTTGTTCCATAAATGGAGCCTTTGTTTTCCTGCGAGATTGTAAAAGTCAGGCTTATAGAAACCAGTCGAAATCCTGATGGTTGCTCCCTGCATTACATTTTGCAATCAACGTTACTTTATAACATTATATTAAAGCAAAAAAACGGGTCTAATTTCACTTTTAAAGGATACATTTTAATGTTGTGAATGCGATCCCAGGTATTGACTAAACCAAATCATATTTGTCTTTCTCCTGCCAGACCCAGCGTCCTCTGGCACTGTCCCCGTCCCTTTACACAGACAGTACAGTAAATATGTGTCTTAGCCAAACTGTTTGGATGGGCACTGGGCTGTTAGTACGACAAAATTAGATGACACGTTGCTGAACGTGTTCATGGGGTTGAAGAAGTTTTTGTTCTGATCTGAGATCTGCTGTGTGAACAGAGAGAGAGCACAGGAGATCTGGTGTCAGTGTGGTTTCAGTCAGTTCACGCCTCAGGACTGAATGTTACTGTTGTCTCTCTCATACCTTCCTCAATATTGTGAACACACAAGATGCAGTATGACTTTTGAAGAGTTGTATTCCAAATGCTTTTGATTTAGGTTAAAAAAAAGTTCATCACTCATTGTGCATTCATAAAGTGTAGATGTTCCAGTCTTAATGTCCTCCTTCAATCGGCCAATGACTGTAAATACTATGAAGAAAATGGTTCAAACATTTTATCAGTCATGTAAAAACTTTTTTTTTTTTTTAATAAACCTCTGAGTGGTTTCCATTTCATTTTGGCAATAAACTATTTAATAATTCTCTCTAGAATGAAAAATATCAAACCTCAGCAGGAAGTTTATTGTATCTCTTTGAATTGATTTTTATCCCCTTGTTCTTTTCTATTTCAAGATTTAGTGCCTTTTTTGGACAGTAGACTGTTCTGTAATCGCTATGTAGAGAATCTACATATGCCTTTTGTTACTTTTTCATCTGTTGGATAAACCTTATTTGTTATTTTTAAGGTGTGTTTTTATTGATATTCTATTTACAAGGGAATAAAAAGTGATCCGAGTCCACGCAGTGTGTCTTGGGTTTGTTTTGTATCAGCAGTTGGGGTTGAGGGAGGGATTGTCTGCCAGCTGGGACCATAAACAGTAGATGTGTGTATGTAGTCAAAGTACTGTAAACTGTCCCTGGAGTTTTTTTTAACAGTACTTTCTATCCTCATCACTGACTCGAATGCAGAAGCCATTGGGTGTCTGGGAATCTCCTCAAAACACCTTTAAGCTTTGCTTTCTGTTACATTTTGTTTACGCGTTTCCTGTCATTTTCCCTTAAACATTAAATGTTGTCACCTAAAGAAGCAATAATCAAAGTTACATTTTTAAAAGAGAGAAATAAAACCTACCAGCTCACTGAAAAGTATCACATTTAGGTTAAAAAAAAAAAGGTCATAGTATATAATGTCAGGAAAATGCAGGAGGGAAAAAATCACATTTTATCATTTAATTGCAATTAAATGTGATGTGATAGTGTGTTATAGAAATATACAAACGGTCATAGTAAAGTATATCATAAAAATACAACAAAGTCATAGAATATTATGTCATAAAAAAGTCACAGTGTAGTATGTCAAAACATGGTAATAGTAAAATTTGTAAGTATGTCATAGAAACATGGAAAAAAAACAATATAGTTTGTCATAAAATAATTTAGAATATAGTACGTCAGTATAGTGTATAAAAAAAGTATTTAAAAAAAAGTCATAGTATAGTATGTTTTTTTAAAGTAATTTTCAAATGTCATAAAATGCAAAAAAAAAAAGTAAGAATATATTTTTTAAAAAATGCAGAAAATATAGCGTAGTATATCATTAAAATAGAAAAAAAAGGTTATAGTGCATGGCAAAGGTCATAGTATATTATGTTTTAAAAAAAAAAAGTATACTATGCCATTAAAAATGCAACAAAAAAGTCATAGTCTATACTCGTTGATAAAATCTACTATATGCTATATTATTTGAATAGAGGATATAAACAGCATATGAACTTTCTTTTCCGTTTTGAGCTCGTGTCTGTCTGTTCATACTCCTGTCCAGCTGGTGGCAGCATCGCACCAGTAAGTTGTTGGTTAGCAGTCATACAAATAAAAGAGGTAGTGTCCTGTCTCTTCACGCCGGGCTGGGTGCTTGCTTGTTGTGGAGTAGTCTTGGCTGTCTGTTGTTGGTTTTTTTTTAACAGTGAAAAAGCTTCACCACCTTTGTGGAAGAAGGATTTCACAGCATGGCGTTAAACCTCACCATCAATACAAGCAATCCGCCTCTAGGTGAGTTGCATCCTGCGGCCCCTGCATGAATACTTGTTCAATGAGTCTTGAGTATGACAGCCGGCTAGCTAACTGTTAGCACTGTTACGTGTCACCCTAACAATTTAGACAAACTCTACATGAAGGTATTTACATTTATGTTTATTTGCGTAAAATAAAAAAGAAATACAGAGAGCTATGTCCAGAAAAGTCAAATACCCCGGAGTCAGTCAATAGGTTTTGGCATGAAAATGACATGAAAACAACTGTAAAATTATAAGACAATACTATTTGATTTTTTTATTTATTTTTTGTTAAATTAGTGCTATTTTGTCTATTGGGAAATAGCTGTACTAAATCCCAGATTGTTATAACTCGAGAAATGGAAAGGACGCCAAAAAAAGCTAAGTTGTTTATTTTGCGAATGAGCAACGTGTGTAATTTGACCTAAACATGAATTAAAATTGGTGGGACAGTTTGTCTATTTAAGTTCAGACGGAGCGAGCATGGAGTTAGCTCCCCGGCTAGCTTAGCAGCTAGCTAATGAGAGTCCTTAGCACAAGCTAACGTTAGCTAGCTTGCCGTCGTGGCACTCTGAACCACAACATGTGGGCAGTTCGTTCAATCTTCTCATTAATGAAAGAAGCTACCTTACATGTCACACTCTTGTTCTTCAACCGCCTGTAAGCATTGCTTCATTGTACGCAAAGTCTTAAACATGGAGATGACACTTGGACAAATCATGCACATATATTATGGAGCAGTTGACACGCTGACATGAGCTACGCTGGTTTAGGGTTGGACATATGTAACGTTGCTAAAATCAGCTGATAATAACCTGACGTATTTTATTAAATTGTGATGGTTCCTTTTATCGGTTTTAATACAGTCTGGACAAAATTGAACTCCAAGGGTTAGTGTGTCAATGCTTTGTACCGTGATAAACTGGCATATTGACCAGTTTGACAGATGCTAGACAACGCCCTCTATGTTTATCAGTGAAAACAGCCGGCTGATGCAAGCCTGCAGAAACATGGTGTTGAATGGGGACTGATATTTTTTGCACTCTGGTTTCTGTTTCATTCACTTTGCATCAGCTGCATCATCTTCCTGGAAAGTGTAATACTACTAGGCAGCCTTGGTCAGCTGTTGTTGTGATGCCCACAAACATAATTTTCCACTGTGCAATGTTCCTACAAAAATGAAAACCATCCCAGTAGCTACCCCATTCGACCTGAGGAACTGTTAGGTGTAAGCCACACCTGTGTATGGGACAACCAGAAAGTCAGGAATGCAGAGCATGAGGAACAAAGTTGTCTGATTTGACTTGTATGATCTGTTTGCTTAAATCCCAAACAAACATTTGAAATTCAGAGCCTGTTTAACATAGTCAACTTTTACATTTTTATTATTTGTTCAGATTTGTCTTTCTAGGAGTTTGTCGCTTTTTCTCTTAATTTTATTAAAGCTTCCAGAGAATTGTTAATGAAAAAATAACCATGGGATCTTGGGATTTTGTTGTGAGCTGATGCTACGCTATATACGTATTGATGATAAATCCTTGGCGTTACAAGCATTTTTATGCAAAGCCACTTGAGCACTGACATGTTAAAAACCAATGTAATAGGCAAGTAATACTTCAACAAAGATTGCAGTTAACATGAAATACTACATTGGGCATGTTCAGGACCAGTTCAGCTGGTTTGAGAACCAAAGTGTCTGTGAAGATTGTCACTTGTGCAGAACATGGTCGTTCTGAATTGAATTGAATTGAATTTTATATGAGAGCCAGAACATTTTTAAGAATCTAAAGCATGTCCAGTTGCCCTTGACCTAACACTTTTTGATTTTGTTAAAAAAAAAAGTTGACTGAGGCAGATTTAGGCCATTGCACCGTTTTTAACCAGACTCACCGCAAACACCAACATAAACTGAATTCTCTCCTCTGTCCTGTAGGAGCGCTTCTGGCAGCAGAGCATGTGAAGGGCAGTGTGCAGGTATCAGTGGAGGAAGGCAAAGACACCCGGCTTCAAGTGTCAGAGTATGTGACAATAATTCATCACACTGCTGAATGAGCTTAAACAAATGTATACGTAAAGTTTATAGATTAGATGTGCATTCCTGGTTCTGATATATTTCTACTCTGTGTGCTTTATTCTTCCCTCAGTGCGATCCAGTTCAATGATGCCAACTCTATCAGCCGGTATTTGGCCCGGGTTGCTCCTGCTCTTGGCCTCTATGGAGCCAACATGATGGAGCAGACTGAGGTGTGTATTCGGGTGTGTTTAAGGTTTTTTTTGTTTTGTTTGGTGTTTTTTTCCCTAATTTAAGATACTGTTCTGCAGGTCGACCACTGGCTGGAGTTCAGTGCTCGGCGTTTGTGTGGTCAGCCTGGTTTGACCGTTGCACTGGGTGAACTGGATAAGGCCCTTTCCCTGCGGACCTTCCTGGTTGGACGTGCCCTCACCCTGGCTGATCTGTCTGTCTGGGCTGCCCTCAAAGGTTGGGTACCTTCCAGGATGTGCCACTTTAGATCTGGAGCCAAGTTCTCTTTCTGCTTTTCTGTTTATCTGTTTTTTTTGTGGAAGCTAAACATGTGTGGTCGTTTCTCTGCAGGTCATGGAGAATGGCCAAGCCAAGGCAAATCCTTCTCCCACGTCAATCGCTGGTTCTATTTCCTGAGCACGCAGGTTCCCTTCACTGCTGTGGGCAACAAGTACGCCAGTAAGAAAGCTCCAATGAGCAAATCCAATGTAAGTTTAATCTTAAATTTAATCTTTATGACATTTAGACAAAAAGACCCACACCAGTCTGCCCTGCTCGACTTGCAAACATAAGCGTTAACCAGTTACCCAAACGCGACCCGCAAACAAATCAAATCAAGTTTATCAATACAGCACATTTAAAAACAACTGCAGTTGAACAAAATGCTGTACAAATTAAAACAAAACAGAAAACATTTAAATGGGCACAAGAACAACAACAACAAAATGGCAGTAGAAATTACTAAGCTGTGTAATATGTAAATTAATATAAAAAATAAGACTGGCTAAAAAATATTACATAAGTAAAAAGAATATAAAATATTAAAAAAAAAACCATATCGTGCAACTGCCATCTTTATGCACTATAGTAGAACAAATGTCAGAAATGAAGACTGAGACAAGTACAGTTAAGTTACTACAGCTGTTGGAATGTCCTAACCAACCGGAGCGACGCAGTGCGGGACAGTGTGCTGTTTTTAGCTGAAGTTTTTTGAAGGGCCTGCATCTGTTTATTCATGTCGCCTGCTTTTTAAAGCTCTGTGATGGATGAGGTACAGCTGATTCTTGAGGTTGAAATAAATATTTTTTACATGATACCTCCTCATTTCACTACAAAAACCTAAATGTGGTGTCAACTTGCTGGAGGGAGATAGTCAGGGAGCCAGAGGTTTCTGGTAAATGGCCATCGCTTGTAACAACCTACTTGCTGTTGGTTATCAAAATATGAAACGTGTGTTTTCTGTTTAAAAAGTATAAACATGGGAAGAAAGCAAGTACTTTACCATGTTTTAAGTTGTCACATCTTGAGTATGATCTCAAGCATATAGCTTATAGTAACAGTGGTTTGTTTATATGCATAATAGATGCATATTTAATGGATTCAGTGTCACAGACAGAAGCTTGCTTGTTGTTAGGACACGAAATGAGGCTTACGTATTTTCAGGGGAATATATTTTTACTGGACATTAGAGGTATAAATATGCTGGCGTTCAACTAATTTTCCTGATCAAAACCTGAAAATTGGGGGGGGGGGGGGGCCTGGTGGTTCAGTAGATAGAGCGGACAGCCCATGTACAGAGGCTGGGTCCGCACTACACCGGCCATGGGTTTCATTCTGGCCTCGGCCGGCTGCATGTCGCCCTTTCTCTCTCTCCCCCTATCATGCTTACCAACTGCCTTATCAATTAAAAGCAAACATGCCCAAAAAATAATCTGAAGAAAACCCCAAAAAACTGCTAACGGGAACCCTTAGCACAGCAGTGCTGATGATAGACCTGCTTGCTCTGTGGGTTTTAGAGTGAAAGGGAAGGTGGAAGGGACGACCATTGCTGTATTTCTGGAAGTTAGTTGTAACTTGCTTAGATTGCTGCTTTGTCCCTTAATGACCTGCCAGCCCAAAACCTGTGATGTCAACCCGAGAGACACCCGGCCAGTGGGTCGATTCCCGCATCACTATAGTATTTTGAAGAAAAATAAAATCATTAAGCTGTCCTGTTGTAATCTTGATTGTTTGTGTTCCTGTTTGACAGTCAGATGAGAAGAAGCAAGATGTTGGTAAGTTTGTGGATTTGCCAGGAGCTGAGATGGGCAAGGTGGTGGTTCGATTCCCTCCTGAGGCCAGCGGGTAAGGCTCGATGTAGAGTTTGGGAGAAGATCAGATTATACATGGTGATTTATTACAATTCTTAACCTTTTATTTGTTTCTTTGTGGTCAGATACCTGCATATTGGTCATGCCAAGGCTGCTCTGCTCAACCAGCACTACCAGGTCACATTTAAAGGCAAGCTCATCATGCGCTTTGACGACACCAACCCTGAGAAGGAAAAGGAGGACTTTGAGAAGGTAAAATGCTCAAATCTCAATGCAAATGGGAAGAAAACATGTTAATTAGTTATTATTTCCATACTAGAATCAGAAGCAGCACCAACTTCATGGCTTTCTTAACTCACTTAACAGCCTTTTCAATGTTCAGCTGAAAAACCACCAAGAAATTGGTTTGTGTTCTCATTTCTACATGTGTTGATTGCTTCTCAGGTGATACTGGAAGATGTTGCTATGCTCCAGATCCATCCAGACCAGTTCACCTACACCAGCGACCATTTCCCCACCATAATGCGATTTGGTGAACAGATGCTCACTGAGGGCAAGGCCTACATTGACAACACGCCTCCCGAGCAGATGAAGCAGGAGAGGGAGCAGCGTGCTGAGTCCAAATGCAGAAATAACAGTACGCCTGTCACAAGTTACAGTGAAATAGGAAGCTACAGTGCAAAGATCTAAACTTTCTGAAGCCACAACTTGTCTCTCTCCTCTGTAGCGATGGAGCAGAACATGAAGATGTGGGAGGAGATGAAAGCTGGGACAGAGTTTGGTCAGAGCTGCTGCATGAGGGCCAAGATCGACATGAACTCCAACAATGGCTGCTTGAGAGACCCAACGCTCTACCGCTGCAAGAACGCACCTCACCCTCGCACTGGAACCACCTACAAGTACTCAAATACATACACATTAATACCTGCAGTATTTGCATCAAATATTGAACATATGGGAATGTTCTACAAATATTAATTGCTGAAACTGTCCCTCTCACTTATTCCAGAGTCTACCCAACATACGACTTTGCCTGTCCCATCGTAGACAGTTTGGAGGGTGTGACCCATGCTCTTAGGACCACTGAGTACCACGACCGTGACGAGCAGTTCTACTGGATCATCGATGCTCTGCGCCTCAGGAAGCCTTACATCTGGGAGTACTCCCGTCTCAACCTCAACAACACGGTGCTGTCCAAGAGGAAGCTCACCTGGTTTGTCGACCAGGGATACGTTGATGGATGGTGGGTCTAGTTCAGTTTGTTTGGTGACTTTAGCTTATGTGATTATCCATAATGTACAAGGTGTCTGTTTCTTCTACTCCCTCTTGGTAGACTCTCACAACCTCCTCTTCCTTCCCCTGTCTCGCATTTCTCATACCCTTCCTGTTTTTGCTTCTTCCCTCTCTATTCACACGTCCTCTTTTGGCTCCTCCCATCTCGCCCTCCAGGGATGACCCCCGCTTCCCCACTGTCAGAGGAGTCCTGAGGAGAGGAATGACCGTTGAGGGTCTGAAACAGTTCATAGCAGCCCAGGTACATCTGTCACAGTTAGAGATGGGCAGGGGGAAAGTCTGGATACCTCACTTTAAACAAAGATGGGAGCTGATGACTGCAGACAAACAATATTTAAGAGATAAGATTCACAACTATTGTAACCAGAGAAAAATATACAAGTCAAGGCCTGAAAATTATTTAACACAATAAAATGTACAATTTGTTTTCATTTTCATATCAGCTTAAATTGTTGCTCAAACATTACGCACATGATACCAAAGTCTGCACTGCTAAGTCGTTCTTGAAATTGTGTGTTACCTTTTTAATTTCCTCCATTCAGTGTCACAATGTCAAAAAAAAAAATCAAGACGTCAATGGTAAATTCTGTATTTTTCAACCTGGACCAGCAAACAGTCTGCAATGTAACCATTTGGGGTATGGTGGCAGTTTTATTTTGTTTCTGTCATCTTTGAATGAATCATGTATTAAGATGATAAAATTACTGTTCATTTAAATAGAGTCTGGTGGGTTTGGTGATAGAAATTTTGGGTCTGTTTTTGTTAAAACAAAATCGATGTTACTCGAACAAAGAGATCTTCCTCTGTAGGGAATCCATTTTCCATAACATTGTCAGACATGTAGACTAATAATTTGAACATGTCAAATCAAACACTTTTAGTGGATGTAAATTAACGCTGCAAACTTGCAGTGGTAGTGGTTACATTGCAGCCTGTTCTGCAAATTTTCTTGATCCTTTTAGTCATTTAGACAGAAAAACATGGGGGAAAAAAGAGTCCATGTTGGAAAAAAACAAAAAACTGACACATTAAGAAATTTAAGAAATTGCAAATCACTTTGTGTCAGGCAGAAATTCTGTTTTTGTCTTACCTTATATTCTTTGCCTCCTTCCAGGGTGGATCCCGATCAGTGGTGAACATGGAGTGGGACAAGATCTGGGCCTTCAATAAGAAGGTAAATTGTTTTCCTTCTTCATTTAGGCCTGATTGTCTGAACCTAGCTGTATGCTCAAATGGTGATTAAAAAAATGATCCTGAAACTGAATTTAGCTCCATTTATATCTAAGCATGGTCTGCGTAGTTGGAAAAGGAAGATATGCAAATTATCTGAAATATTTTGAAGGGTCTTTCTGTAGACCACTTTTGAATTATATCTACTAAGATACACCTGCAGACCATTTTGATATACAGACACTATTATGTGCTACTCTGAGGGGCTATTTTTGAGTTTGTTTTACATGGCTTGTATTTTAGAGAAAGAGGGGCTATAATGAATGAATATGACACAAACCTGGCCTGCAACTGACAGAAGTTCGGATGTTTGCCCGTGCGTTCAATGCTGGCATGGCTTCTTTCTGCTTTGCTGTTCTCATTCTCTTGAACGTTTTCATTTGCTACCTGGTGTCCTGCCTCATCTCCCCACCCTCACCCTCCATATCATCCCCAATAACACTGATCTCTCTAAACCCAAATCAGCTGCTTCATTTCATGTCCCACATTTGACTGTACTCATGTTTTGTTGTCCCCATTTTCCTCTGTCTGGACGTCAGTGTTGCTTCCTCTGTGTGGTTTTCCTTGCTGGCACTTGCTGCTTCATCCCAGAGTCAAGTAGAAGGTGTGAAGATAATGGTTTAAAAATGTACATAAACAGAGAGTGGTTAGACACACCATACGTCTCTGATGCTTGGGAAAGAACAAATAAGTGACTTTCAGACTTAAGTTTGAATTAAAAGAAACCTTATGCTAATGACAGGCTGGTCTTATATCACTTCTGATTGGTGGAGTTGGCTCAGAGGACACAACAGCTTCCAAAAGTTGGCATCAGGTTGAGATTCAGGAGTGCACTGTGGCTTCATATGCATGTTAAACTAACCCACTCTTCCCTGCCCTCCTCAGACAGTTTCATGCCCCCAAAGTTCCTTCACGTCAACTTGGCAATACTCAAATTTGCTGCAATAGCAGCTCATGCTTTAAATGTGGTTGCAAATATTTTTCACAATTGTTTGTTTTCAATGGTCCATTATGTAGCCTTCAGTGAACGCAGGTATGCTTATGTAATTAAAGCACAGTCATTCAGAATGATACAAGAATAACATACCAAATGAAACATTTTTCTCCACTGTGGTGTCACTCGGTGGTTCCCGAAACCTGCGCCAGCTTCAGGACACTATACATAACTTAACCTGAGATGCTGCTTCATGTTTATTTGAAATGCATATTACATTTCATTGAAGACTTCTGAAAGGCTGAGCAGCCATGTAGTTGTGACTCACCAAACTGCTTTAAGTCAAATCTTGAACTTTAGTGTGCATCTCACACAGTTGCTAGTAAATAGTCACAAGTGTATTTGGTTACATTTGTGGTGGAAATATCGTAAAAACACAAGCAAAAGCATTAAAGGTTCAGTGTGTAGGATTTAGGGGGTTATATTTGCAGAAATGGAATATGATATAATAAGAATACTTTCTTTAGTGCATAATCACCTAAAAGTAAGAATTGCTGTGTTTTCGTTACCCTAGCTGTTTATATACATGTATGTATACGTTCATTTTAGTTTTAATTTGTCTTTCAGTCTCTCTGTCAGGCGTTGGGGGGTAAAAAAAAAAAGGGACAACAAGCTTTTATATTTTGATATCCCATGCAGATTTTACTGCTGTTGCTATGATGCTGAAAATAAGTAAAATAGAATTACAAAAAAAGATAATAAAAAAATTGCTGTTGATATATACATAGAGTACAGATCCTCATCCACGGTGGCACCATGTTGCACCATCACATTTGTACTGTAACCCAGAAAAAAATCAAACACTGGCTACAGATAGGGCCATTTGTGTTCCTGCATCGACCACTGTAGTTAGCAGCCCCTCTGTAACGAGCTGAACAATGTCAGAAAGTACTGATGTGTAATGTGGAACAACCTAATTCTATATTTTTACTGGTTTTAATTACCTAGTTTGTTTTGGAGAGGAAGTAACTTCTGCTGGCACCTTTGTGCAATTGATATTTTGGTGTCATTTCATTTTGTCGGGCAACAGAGAAAGTACAGATTATAAACGGTAAATTAGATCCCCAGAGTACAGAATACATTTTTAAAAAATGTATTAATCTACATTTTATTTATCCATTTTCTTTACTTTGGGATGGGATATTTAAGCCTGGTGGATAACGCTGCTACTCAGCATCATAAATGGTGTCTAGCATGATTTACCCACAACTGTAGATTAAAAGCCATTAGTAGCTATAGGTGGAAGTACAAGAAACGAACAGAAACACAGAGGTGTTGCCTAACAGTTGTATGGAGGACAAAGTGGTGAGGGGAAATTATGTTAACGTTCCATTCTGTGTAAATGTGTCTCTACCTCTTTCCTCTCTCTCTTCCTCCCTCCTTGTATCTGACATTAAACAGCATCTCACTCTTCTGTTTCCAAGCTGCCAATTAGCTGTCTGAAGGTACTCCTCCTCCTCCTCCTCCTCCACCCCCTCCTCCTCCTCCTCCTCCTCGTCCTGCTCATTTTCACCCACACCCTTCCTGCTTCCACCATGAGCTGGTTTATCTGAAAATTCACCAACAGCCTTCACTGTTTTATCAGCCAATCAGATGATCAGAGTGAAATGTATCCCAGTGGTCAAAGAAAATAAAAGTACTGAGAAGTAAAAGGCAGCAGAGTTGATCATTAGTAGGCCAGAGACACGTCCTGTAGCAAGACACTGCCAGTCTCTACCAGCTCCCAGGTGCCATTTTGGAGGGTGCTTTAGAGTAGATATTACAGGACTTCATGAAGTGATAGGTAACCTTGTTATTTCAGTGTGGATTGTCTTTAAGTCTGAATTGGCTCCCCATGTAAAAACTCATGCATCACGGCACAGATATTATGATGGATAGATTATTATTTTGCACACCATGTTTTTGTTTTGTTTTGTTTTTTGTACCTGTGTGTTGCTTTCATTACTTCCCATTCTCCATCCTCATCGTTTTAAACTGATTGTGATCAAAGCTGAAGTAAAGCTGTGCTGTGTGCTTGTTTTGGTTAAGAGGACTGCTCAAGTGCGTAAGACATAAGTGGTGGCATCTGTAAAGTAACTGTGGCTTCTGAGGGTAGAATGGATGTTTCTTGACTTTTTTTGTGGTTCAGTTTTCGGTTGGCAGAAAGAGGGAAAATGGCTTCTCCATGAAACTGCTCACAACAAGATCTGTGAATTATCTGAAGTAACAGTTGAGTTTTTTAAAAGTATTTTTGGGCACTTTTAGCACCTCAAGCTGAGTGCCATCTAGTTCAATTATATTGGAGAGAAGACAGACATTTCTATGGCTGATATCTCCAACACTCGGCAACTCACATGAAAACAGTCTAGACTGATAAATAGCACTACAGGTAAGAGGAAAAGTATGTATTTTTGATTTGGGGGTGAACCGTCCCTTTAAGCTCATTCAAATCCCATAGAGTAAAATGGGTAGATTTTACAAAGAGATTTTTCAAATGCTGTACAAAGAAATTCCACAAAGCAGACTAGTTACATAAACTGATATATGTATTTAAACAGTTAGGCAGTCATCAGGAGTATCAAATTAAAGCTCTTGGGTTTCATTTTTTACGAGACATTAATATCCAGTGTGACATCATCCGCCCTTATTGTGTTCCTCTCCATCTGTTTCCTCCGCTTCATTATTTAGTCAGTTGCAGCTTTTTGAGCAAGCAGTCAAAACTTTCCCCGTTCATTTAATGTGCTTATTAGTTAATGAGAGATTTCAGAAGTGCTTTACACTTTATTTCCTCAATTGCCATAAATAAGTCAATTAAACTGATTATTTTTTTGTGTGAAATAACATGATTTTTTATTTTATTTATTTTTTTAGCTTGAATTGTGGCTGGTTCTCTAGTCTGACTAAACTGAACTTACCATTTGGCTATATTCCATAGTTGGTTGAATCGGGGACCATTATTGTTCCCGCTGGGGCATGCATACTGAAAATGTTTACTTTTATGTTACTGTGTAACTTATTTGCGCAGAAGTGTCTGCCAATTCTTCTTTGTGATCTTCTAATCTAAACAACATGGTCCCTGCGAGGATGGTTTGATCTGTATCTTCTTGGATCGTCTATTTTGCAAATAATTCAGCTGTCATTTGGGTTCTTAAACACTCTTAAAAAAACACTCTTAAAATAGTGAACGTAGTTGGTGACTCAGCAGCTTAAGAGGAGCTTGTTTTTCGATTTCCCTCGCCTCCATACAATCATAATGCACTCATGAAATCAGCTTTTCTTTCTCCACTTATCTCTCTCCTTGTGTGCCTTACTTTCTTCATTTCTCACTGACTGAGCCGGGGTGTTTTTATCGCAATTTTAGTTTGTTTTTAAAGAAAACAGTTTTTGAATTAAGTTGCATCATTTTCTGCTTTGTCCTTTCATTAATCAGCATTTTGTATATAGAGGTTGTTACAAAGCACTAGTCTGATGTTACCGTTACTGACCTGTTTGTGTCTCTGTGTGTGTATGTCTGTTGTTGCTTGTGTGTGTGTGTGTGTGTGTGTGTGTTAGGTTATTGACCCGGTTGCTCCCAGGTACACAGCTCTGTCCAGCTCCTATGTGGTTCCTGTCACCGTCTCAGAGGCCAAAGAGGAGGTCAAGGAGGTGGCCAAACACCCGAAGGTTAGAGAGCGACCTCACACAAACACATAATGGAATCAGCGAACCTTTTGTCCTACAGTACGTTGCTATGCACAAGTATCTCTTAGTTCACATGCCAATGCTGAAGCCATTTCTGTGTCCACTAAGAATGCTGACGTGGGCATGAAGAAAGTTTGGTATGGGCCTCGGGTTCTGGTCGAGGGTGCCGATGCTGAGACCTTCTCAGAGGGAGAGATGGTGACCTTCATCAATTGGGGCAACCTCATCATCACCAAGATTAACAAGTATGTCGGATCATTTTTCAGCTAATCCATATTGTTGTTGAGAATCACGTGGTTAAAGTAACGATACGCACCATTTCTCAGAGGGGCTGATGGTAAGGTTGTGTCCATGGAGGCTCGTCTAAACCTGGAGAACACCGACTACAAGAAGACAACAAAGATCACATGGCTGGCTGAGACAAACAGCTCCCCCCTGCTGCCCACCATCTGCATCAACTACCAACCTCTCATCACCAAAGCCGTCATCACCAAAGACGACGACTTCAAGGAGTACATTAATAATAACAGCAAGGTCTGTACTGCAGTGTGGTCTTAATCTCACAGCATACATTGTATTTTTTCAAATCTTTTATGTTATTTGTCTCAATCTTATTTTCTCAGTTGGAGGAGAAGATGCTTGGAGATCCCTGTCTGAAGAACCTGAAGAAAGGTGACATCATCCAGCTCCAGAGACGGGGTTTCTACGTCTGTGACCAGCCCTATGAGCCAGTCAGGTGAGGGAAACAGCCCAGTTCATGGAGAACACCAAATACAGACTTGAATCTAACCATGTTGATGGTCTGATTCTAACTGTGGTTCACATCTGCAGTCCTAACAGCTGTAAGGAGAGTCCCTGCATCCTGCTCTACATTCCTGATGGACACACCAAGGAGATGCCGACCGCTGGATCCAAGGACAAGAGCAAGAGCCAGGCCTCCAACAACACAGTGAGTGCTTATGAAGAAAACCACCAACCACATGTATGGGAATTATCTACCAGTGACCTTTATTCTCAGTTTTATATGTAAGTCAGGCTTGTTGTAAATGTTTAAGACCTCTTAAATGACCCAACAGCAGCACTTAGTTGAAACTTTTTCAGCTGTTAGCCAGCACTCTGTCCCTCACCTCAAGACCGCTGGTTGATTATCTAAATGCCAATGAGCTCTGATCTTTTTTTTCTGCTACATCCACACTATGTTTTCATTTTTAAACCGCTGATATTTTTATGTCAATTATCCACACTATACCAGTGTTTCCTGACCTAAACCTTTCCTAAACATAGACCTTTTAAAACGCTGCTTAGCACATTTTAGTTTGAAAACTTTGGGGTTGTGTTTTAGTCTGTATGGGTAGAAGACTAAAACTACTTAGGTCTTATCAGTTACAACATGTCAAGCGAAAACATACCTTTTGTGGCTTTATCCTTATTGTATGGGCACTTAGCATCCTCCAGTGATGGATAAGGCTTCCTGTACTGCTCTGATATGTTGCTGTATTTGCTTTGCAATGACTACCAGTCTATGTTTTCTGCTGCCTTGACCACCTTATACTCATGTTATTTTCAGCAAAAAGTTCCACCTCGCTGTCAGTTTCAACAAAGAAATCTCTGGTCGTATTTTCAACATTGCTGTTCTTACTTTGTAGCATTCTCTGTATCTAAGCAACCATCTGTAGAGTAGATAATCTGCTTCCTGTTACGTCAATGGTCAAGTGATATGTATTTTCAGCCATATTAGTACAGGTGGAGATTATTTCTGAAAAGGTGCTAAAAAGCTTGTTTGTATAAAGATCATTTCCATTTTCAATTGGCAATTTGAAATATAAACATATTACTGTGGATGTAGCCCAGAATCCACTAATTGTTAATCTAAAATGATTTATCTAGTCTTAATTGGAGGTAATTATCGGCCAAATAATGGGTAAAGGATTCCTTCCTATAAGCATGTTCAAGTTTGGGGTGGGTAAACAAAATGATGAATATTCAAACTGAAGTCAAGCTAGCTGTTTTGGGATATCAACAGCAGTTGCAGGGACCTGCAATGGTGAATTGATATATAGACCAGAATAGAGAACAGGCTTTGAGTCCAGATTTAAAGACACCAGTAGAGTCTTTAACCTAAGCAGGGAAGCTTTTCAAGGAAAGGCTAAGAGGAACCTGCAGTCATCACATAGACATTTGGGATAAACTGCAACCTGTCAGTTTCATGCTCTTTTCCATCTCTTAATCTGTTTTACCTCTCGTCTTAGCCTGCCGCCTCTGTCAAAGCTGCCCCAGCCTCTGCTCCAGCACCTGCCTCAATCTCAGACGCTGACTTGTTCTCGAGCATTGTAGCACAAGGTGAAGCTGTCCGTGACCTTAAAACTGCGAAGGCTCCTAAAGACGAAGTTGACAAGGCAGTTCAGCAGCTGCTTTCTCTAAAGGTGCGTCAGCTGTGATGAAATGCAGTGAAACTAAATAAAACCTCTGTTATACAAATGACTTGCAATCTCCTCTCTCTGTCTCTCTGCAGGCGCAATTTAAGCAGCAGACAGGTAAAGACTACAAGCCAGGCATGGCTCCTCCCACATCTACTCCAGCCCCGCCCACTACACAAGCAGACTCCGCCTCCTGTCCGTACACCCTGGTTGCCCAGCAGGGCGAGCTGGTCAGGAAACTGAAGGCAGAAAAGGCTCCTAAGGTACCTGGACATTTGTCCAATCTCTAATCATGTCCATTTCTGCTTGTCCATTCGCTGTTCATGTCCACACCAGTCAACCAACACGTCCCAAGTCGCCTGTCCGTACATTAATATTGTACCGAGTGATTTGTCCAGTCATTTCTCGTGTCTTCATTTGTTGTCCAGTGAATTCTCGCGTCCAGAGTCAGTTGCCCATGTCCCAAATCATTTGTCCAGTCATCCCTCATGTCTGCACGTCATTTGCATGCCTGTCAAGTTTATCGATAACTTCCTGCAACAATAAGCTGGTTTGTTGATGGCACCAGGACCAGATTGATGAAGCAGTGAAGCGGCTCCTCGCTCTCAAGGCCGAGTTTAAAAAGCTGACTGGCCAGGATTACAAACCTGGGATGGCTCCTTCCGCTCCTGCCTCCTCTGCTCCTGCCTCCTCTGCTCCTTCTCCTGCCACCACCCTCTCCTCCTCTTCCTCCTCTTGCTCTTCTTCTGGCCTGTATGAGCGTGTTTCACAGCAGGGGGATGTTGTGAGAAAACTGAAGTCTGAAAAAGCCCCCAAGGTATTCTGATGCACAATCACAGACAGCTGAGATGCAGAGATAGAAAATAATTAAAAAATAAAAACAGTGCTAATGCCAAACCATAATATGAATATCAGTGTGATGCTTTAAGTGGCCGTCTGTTATCACTAATGACTACGACAAACACCATTAAAAATCAAAGCAACTACACTTTTCTAAAATGATCAAGATGCTAATAACAGATTAGTCCATTACTGGACTGAGAAAACTTATTTTTGCGATCTGTATCTTACTATGAGTGGTTCTTGAGTATACCGTTATCTGCCTCAGTCAGAACAGTTTGGGTTATTTCACATGAGAGATTACAGTATTTCCTTTTTTCTCCGTGCTTTTCTCACTGGTTCGAGGTGGGTGGAGCTCACATTTGAATCAGAATCTGATGACTGTTGCTGGGTTGTAGATTCACTGTCAACGGACCTGACTAAAAGACATTGAAGTGATGCATGAGTCCTAACCACCAATAGTTACTTCCTGTGCAAAAAAAGAATTAATAAGGTTTTTTGGTTGATGTTGCTTAATTACTTGTGAGTATTTGATGTTATAATTTTAGATTCATTTGCCAGTGTTTGATTTCCGGAGGCTTTTTAAGTCTGTGACACTCCATGCTGCCTTGAAGGAACATTGCAAGATGCCTACAGCATGTTTTTTTTTTCTTGTCTAATTTTATATGGTAAATTTCATGATTTCATTATAAGAAGCTGCAAAAGACAAGTCTAAGATAACGTACAAAATACACTGTATAAAACTTGAACTTTTGATTGAAACAAGATCTGTTGTGAGGTATAAATAGGAAGTCTAACCCCCTCTAAACAAAGACTGACCCAGCACCTATAATGATAAAAAAAACTAAGCCCGGTCAGTGATAGTGAAAATTAGCTATATTTGCACAGGCTTTAAACAAGTGATTTTATTCATCAGTATCAAGATTTTCATCATCACAACACAATAGTAATATTTTTATAAAATCTGCTAACTGAAGTGAGTAACAGAACAGTTGTCCATGTGTTCCCAGGACCAGGTTGACGCAGCAGTCAAACAGCTGCTTGCCCTGAAGGCAGAGTACAAGCAGGCTACAGGTCAGGAGTACAAGCCCGGAGCGGCCCCAGTCCAGAACAGCCCCAGCCCGGCCCCTGCTGCTACCGGCCTCTATGAAAAGGTGGCTGACCAGGGAGAGTTGGTCAGGAAACTGAAGGCTGAAAAGGCACCCAAAGTGAGCGTATAGATTGAGTATCACGTACTTCTACCAGTGTTTCCTGCTGTCAGACGTCGAATTGTCCTGCAGCTGTCACTGCTGTTTTAACTAAATGTTTCTCTTCTCGCTGGCTGCTCATCAGGATCAGGTGGATGCTGCAGTGAAGCAGCTGTTGGCTCTAAAGGCTGAGTATAAACAGCAGACTGGACAGGATTATAAACCAGGACAACAGGCCCCAGCCAGCCAAGCCCAGACCCAGTCCAGCTCTCCCTCAACCCAGTCTAGTTCTTCACCTCTGGCTGAAGAACTGTTCTCCAAGGTGGCCCAACAGGGAGAGCTTGTGAGAAAACTCAAGTCCGAGAAGGCCCCCAAGGTAAGGAACCAATCACAGAGTAGAGTTAAACTCAGCTTGTACAGGAGAGGCAAAAAAACAACATCTTTCCTTCCATTTCAGGAGCAGGTGGATGAAGCCGTGAAGTCTCTCCTGGACCTGAAGAGCAAGTACAAGACCCTTACTGGACAGGACTACAAACCAGTGGCTGCTGCTGGAGCTACTGGCGGAGAGGACAAAAGCCGCAAAGAGAGGGAGAACAAATCTGAGAAACAGGGAGGAGGTGCACCAGGAGGAGGGAAGAAGGGTAAAGGAGACAAGGCTGGCCAGGGCAAGGAGGGCTCAGGAGGAGCAGGAGGCGGAGAGGGTCAAGGACCGAAGAAACAAACACGGTGAGAGACTGGAAACAGATAAAAGGAGAGAGGTTAGGAAGTAGATTTAGACAATAATTAACTAGCTTTTCCTCATCTGGTAGTAGTTTGAAATGTTACCAGCCAGCAAAATGTTGTGAGTTATTATCTGATTTCAGTTAATATGATAATCCTTATTACGATAGATACTGTGAATTGTCATTATAAGGA
Organism: Plectropomus leopardus; assembly: GCF_008729295.1. Taxonomy (NCBI): domain Eukaryota; kingdom Metazoa; phylum Chordata; class Actinopteri; order Perciformes; family Serranidae; genus Plectropomus; species Plectropomus leopardus. Next base: position 33,592,595 of record NC_056463.1, read on the forward strand.
TACTGAGGAACAAAAAAATATTTTACTTTTTGCATCTAAAGTCAGCTTTCTTTGAATTCTTTCTTACAGTTTCTCTCTGTGTACGCAGAACTAACCTCCCGTCATGATTTTCAAAACATCAACCTTTTTCAGATTTATTTTGGTGTCTCTAAAGTAAAAAAATATTTCTCCCTCATCCTATCTGTTCAAGAAAAGTGTATGCATATATATAGACAGTAAGATGAACGGCAAGGTTCATGGCAGTCACAGTTGGTTGTCCTCAAAGTGATTTGGCTGAAATTGACAAAGCGGAGTCAAATTGTCTGAGCTAATAAAAAGCCTCGTACTGAACTGTCTTCTCTGTGTTTGGCACATTATAATTTGTTGAATGAGATGCATTGTTTTTGTATGGAGGTGTTGAATTGTTCCCATGAAACCCTTACCATACAATGATTGGCTGTTGATGGATGGTTTTATTCAAACTTTACGATGTCATGAGTTGTTTTAGTCTTTAAACAAACACTGGAGTGGTGACACATTGTGAGGACAGAGGCACATACTTGGATTTCTTACTTGGACACGGAGGATGGATCGTCTGTAAGCACAGCCCTCTGCTGCTGTAGTTTAAGTACTGTTTTTTGTATCCAGATTTGCTGAGTTTGAAATGGTTGGTGTGTTTTTCCATCTGCTTGATTAGCGCTTGTTGTCAGCCGTCAGCTTCAAGAATGGAATTTGATCGGCTTGTGATAGTGCTGCACTACTAATATATATGTACACATCTATATTCTGCATGTTATTCTATTCATCGTTTACTATAAATTGGCACATCAGCACCTTGAATCCCTAAAGACCTTCCGAAGATTTTGATAAAAGATGCAAAAAGTACAATAATAACAGCTGTTCCTCATTTGACACAGAAATTGTGGTGGTAATATTGCCTCAAGTATGGAGATTATGAATTTGCCTTCATGGTGCAGCTCTATCTCTGATAGTTAGCAGTGTGAAGCTGGTTTTCAGGCTTTACAGTTACTGATGGTGTGAGCTCTGAGTTGCATGGTTGGCTGTTGGAATGGCTGTGTTTTATTAGAAGTGAGTTATTGCACTCAGGAGTATTGTTGTGTCTGCACACAGACTAACTAATCAGGCCTGACACATCAGTGTTTGTGTTCCCAGATTGCTCTGCCACTTAATTTGGGCAGCGCTTCATCACCACTGCTTTTAATTTAACAAATTGGTCTTTCAGCGAGAAGAAAATAAAACCATTTAAGTGAATGATTCTCTAATCAAGTAAAACAGCACGTAAAATAGCACGTCTACTTCCTTTTAAAAAATGTGATCCCTACAAATAATGTGTTTGGACAGGAATGAATGCACCTTTATTGCGCCAAGGGGAAACAAATGAGCCTAAAGTAATAACAACGACATCTTTAAAAAAATGCAAAAAAAGAACCTCATAAAATATTTTTTTAAAAAAGCATCATCACTGGAAATTTGATAAGCACATCTTGTTAATTTATGTCAAGATTGTTGATTGTTGAGTCTAATTCTCGGTTCATCAAATGCCAACAATCTTGGGTGTGTAGTCCATCACCACAACAAAGCGGGTATTAGACTCAACAAACAACAACCTTTTAGAATTTTTTAAGAAATTTGAGTCATTCAAGGGGATTACTTTTTCAAAAAGCCTTTGATATTTCATGGCTATTTAACAGTTAAAAACATGCCTATGTGTTTCAGCCATTAAGGCCTTCATCAGGATAAATAGCCATGAATATTACAGGCTTTTTAAAAAATTACCGTCTTCAGTGCCTCAGATTTCTTCAACAATTCTAAAATCTTTGGATCTCCAAACTGAAGAGTACCAGAAGGACACTTTTTTCACACCAAGAAGGACTCAGCCCATACTGCTTTGTGACTGAATCAACTATCATCATCCAGAAGTACATATTGCATCCCTAATAAGAACCATATTGTAGTGTTTTTGATCTCTTTATCTCCAGCTTTGCGTCACACTAACTCAGTTGTCTGTCTCCTGTCAGGTTGGGTTTGGAGGCTAAGAAAGAGGAGAACCTGGCTGACTGGTACTCTCAGGTGAGTCGAATAGACACACATCTAATTTACTCCAATAAAACCTTTCTCTACTTCTTAAAAAAGTCTATTTAAGCAAACAACTTTTTAAAAAAAGGACATTATTTCCTGACATTTCTTTTGAAAAATTCCATTTAACTGTAATGTTGCTCCTCCACTCCAGGTCATCACTAAAGCAGAGATGATCGAGTACTATGATGTCAGCGGCTGCTACGTGCTGCGGCCCTGGGCCTACTCCATCTGGGAGTCCATTAAAGAATTCTTTGACCGGGAGATTAGGAAAATGGGTGTGGAGAACTGCTACTTCCCCATGTTTGTCTCTCAAGCCGCCCTGGAGAAGGAAAAAACCCACATCGCAGACTTTGCTCCAGAGGTAAAAGGACCTCCCATGGATAAAATGACATAATGGAGGGAAAAAGCATGACACTTAAATACCAGAAGTACACCTCGCTGAAACGAGATGATAACGGATGCAGCACAACAATATGACTGCACAAAGTTTCTAATGATGTTGTCATCTTTGTCAGGTTGCCTGGGTAACCAGGTCAGGAAAGACTGAGCTGGCAGAGCCCATTGCTGTCAGACCCACCAGTGAGACAGGTGTGAACCACAGCTAATTGACCAAACTATATGTATCAGTGGTGTGGTTTTGTTGTTCTGTCATGTTTTGTATAAACCTGTTTGTTTTGTTCTGCTCCAGTGATGTACCCTGCCTACGCCAAATGGGTCCAGTCCCACAGAGACCTGCCAATCAAACTCAACCAGTGGTGTAACGTTGTGGTCAGTATCCTCCTACTGTCAAATTTGCACCATTTCATCTGCAATTCCTCGTCTTCGCCTCTTACTTGTACATCTTTACTTTGTAATTAAAAACTGCTTTAAGAAAATTGCTACATAGATGACTGGCACCCTTTGGTCTGTTTCTCTCTTGTCACCTCTTGCTCCACTTCTTCTACAGAGATGGGAGTTTAAACACCCTCAGCCCTTCCTGAGGACAAGAGAGTTCCTGTGGCAGGAGGGACACACAGCTTTCGCCACCAAAGAGGAGGCAGCTGAGGAGGTAATAGATCTGTCAATGCCGCCTTACAAATACCACAAGCACTCCTCTGACCATCATGTTTATTGAAATACAAAAATATGTTTTGATGAGATGCAATAATTGTGAAGTACATTTATAGTAACAACATTATTGTTGTTTTCTAACTCTATTGTATGTACAAATCTGTAAGTCTTTGTGTGCTTCACGCATAACAGGTTCTTCAGATCCTGGATCTGTACGCCAGGGTGTATGAAGAGCTGATGGCGATCCCCGTGGTTAAGGGCAGGAAGACGGAGAAGGAGAAGTTTGCAGGAGGAGATTACACCACTACTGTGGAGGCGTTCATCTCTGCCAGCGGCCGAGCCATTCAGGTACTGTAGTATATTAGATCACTTCATTTGATCCTCTTATTCTCTCATACTGAGGCTGACAGAATTTTAATTCATAAATCTCAACACTGGAGTATATGAACTTTGTATCACTATTGATGACCTGCAGAGAAACAGACAATAATACATGATAAGTATTGTGCTCTTTTTCACACTTCATACACCTGCAGTCAGACAGTGGTTGATTAGAGTTGATCCCAGCTTTGGATGTTGTTAAAACCAGTGCTACAGGTAACGAGCCCACCTCATTAGCTGCTATGCCCAGTTAGTTCAAGTGCATAACAGAGAAGGGAGAACCACACAGTAACCATTTAAATTAACAATACATTTATTAAAGGTAACACAACGAGACGCAAACTAAGATGTAGGTCAGTAATCAGTGGTGAGGTGGGGGTGCTAAATGAAACCATAAGGAAACAAATGACTAAACAAGCAAACCAAGTGTTTGGTGCCTGAGAGGCACCTTCCTTCCAGGAGAGAGATATTTTGGAACTGCACAAACTCATTTAGACTGATGGCAGATGAGGTGAATCCCAACAGCGAGATGGGAGGAGCCAGTCAGGCAAGGAGATCCTGAAAAAAAGAGCACAGGCAGGCCAAATAGGAACTGACAACTGTCCCAGGGTCACCACAGCACTGAGGTGTATCGTATCATATCATATCATATACCTAAGTAGTAAGTAACAAAGTAAAAAAAACAAACTTTGTGCTTCCTCAGGGTGCAACATCTCACCATCTTGGTCAGAACTTCGCCAAGATGTTTGAGATAATGTTTGAGGATCCAAAGAGGCCTGGTGAGAAACAGCTGGCTTTCCAGAACTCCTGGGGAATCACAACCAGGACTATTGGTGTCCTCACCATGGTGCACGGAGACAACATGGGACTCGTACTGCCCCCCAGGGTGGCCTGCCTGCAGGTAGACACACATATACATTTTTACGCAGAGACATGGGAAAACAGTGGATATACCTGATGGATGATCTTACTTTTTTAACTGACACATGTGATAACTTACCCTTTAACCCAAAGACACCTGCTTTTTATCCTGTTTTTATATGAATTAAAGAATAGATGAAGAATAAATCCTCTGCTAAAGTAGACAACCAACCTATGAGAAAGTGATACATGAAGGACAAAAAGCATTAAAGAACTATGTGGTTAAAATTTGTCTTCTTTTTTTCCCAGGTTGTCATCATCCCATGTGGCATCACTGCCTCCCTGCCAGAGCAGGACAAGGATTCACTGATGGCTCAGTGCACTAAATACCTGAACAGGCTGCTGGATGCTGGCATCAGGGTGAAGACTGACCTCCGAGACAACTACTCCCCAGGGTGGAAGTTCAACCACTGGGAACTCAAGGTCAGAAATAATATGACGATAGCAGTAGCTGTAGAAGCTAATGAAGTGCTTTACCTAAAGGAACAGAAAACAATTTTTTTAACAGCCAGCTCTCATTGATAATGACAGTTTCTATCTCTTTTGTCCAGGGAGTTCCTATCCGTCTGGAAGTGGGTCCTAAAGATATGCAGCAGCGTCAGTGTGTCGCAGTGAGGAGAGACTCGGGAGCAAAGGTGACAATTCCAGACGCTGAGGTGGAGAAGAAGCTGTCTGCCATGTTGGAGGACATCCAGAACAGCCTGTTCAAAAAGTACGATGCAGCACTACACACCAGGGTCAGACCAGCACGGGGCTTTTTCTCACAACTTGACAAGCCAGCATTCAAGTACAACTGACCACAAAAAAAAGGCAAAACTTGGAAGAACTGCAAAACACTATTTCACACTTTCAGTCTACTGATTGTCGTGTTGATCAAACCTTTTCTCTCACATACAGATTACATAAACCCATATATGTAATGTAAGAGGGGTCACTCGTATTGATGAACCTACAGGGATTTATCACTGGAAACTGCTGCTCCCCTCAGTTTTACTGAGCTTTATAGTTCTACATTTGCCATATCAACTTAAAAGGTGATGATATGTCAGTGTTGTGTGGACAAAAAAGCTTTAATTGCACATTTAAAATCATCCTGTTTCACAACCAGCTGGGGGCAACATTGTGTTAGAAATGCTGCAGACGGAGTGTAACAGATCCAGCTGCACATGAGGATCTGCAGAATAATGGCAAAATAAAAGGTGCTTACATGGTGTCCATAAACATACAAGAGGACTGATTAAAGTGTGTTATGTGTGTGTTTGTCAGAGCTTCAGATGACCTGAAGAGTAACATGGTGGCTGTAGACACAATGGAACAGTTCCAGAAGGAGTTGGACCAGGGCAAGGTAACACAAACCACACGCAGCACAAAAATGTTTCATTATCTGTCTCCTACCGGAGTAAATCATTGATAATATATATTTATCTTGCTTGATAGATCGTCCAGATCCCGTTCTGTGGAGGAATTGAGTGCGAGGATTGGATCAAGAAAACCACTGCCAAGTACGTCCAACACGTCACTGTCTGAATTGATCGAGTTGGTGTTCAACCTTTTTTTCTCACTGTATATGTATCATAAATACATATACAATGAGAATTGAGTCACATTATGCAGTAGGGGTAGGAATCACCAGAAGCTCTTTTTTCAATGGCAAGTTATGTCCCTAATGGAAAAATTTGTCAACATCTGTTTTATCTGATAAGTTTTCAGTCTGTTCAACTCACTTTAATCATATATATTACAGCAAAATGTATCTACTGGACTGAAAAAGCAACTTGACTTTATTACTCTAGTAGGCAAACAAAAATTAATTTGTATTTGTAATATTAATGATTTATATAAAAATAAATAAAGTGACACATCTATTACTTTACTTAAATTACTTTTTTTTCATTTCGCTGTTCTACGGAGTCATTTCAAATGCATTTATTCAGGATTTTAAGTCTTTTTTTGTTAAGTGGTTTCATTGTTTGTCTTATTCACATTAGGTTTTGGGTAAACACATGATGCTAAATATTAGTTATTCTTGCCCAGTTTCATCTCATTTTGCTTTGAGTGCTTTAATTTCAACCAGACATTTTTGTGCTTTCTTCTGTCTTCAGGGACCAGGACCTGGAGCCTGGAGCTCCGTCCATGGGAGCCAAGAGTCTCTGCATCCCCTTCTCCCCCCTGAAGACTCTGCAGCCTGGTCAGATGTGCGTCAGCGGCAAGGAGCCTGCACAGTACTACACCCTGTTTGGACGCAGCTACTAAACACCTGCTCTGCTGGAGCACCGGGATGAATATCGCAGTAGAAAAGGGCTTTCCTACCTTCTCTCATCAGTTTCTTTTTGTCTGATCTCTTGTGAGTGTTTGGAGTATTAAGGGTTATGGAGGTGGCTGGACTGTGGGATTTAGACTTTGTTTTGTTTTGTCTTTTTTACATATGTTAACATTGTAATAATGCATCCGGAAGAAAGAAACTGTTCACTCAGAATTCTGTTAGGAGAGAAAATAGCTGCTTCTCTCCTTCATGGCTAATGACTCTCTGAAGGCCGTGTCAAAAGAACACTGTCCAGCAGTGGTTTGTAGTAGGATGGGAAGTATCACTTAAAACAAGACAAATATTAAATCTTTACTATCCTTTAGAATTGCTATTTTTTATAAGTCCCTACTTAACACTGTCAAGAAAACATTTAATTAAGCTAGTTTAAGTTTCAACATTTATGAATTGAGTAGATTTGCGCCTTCTGAAATCTGGAAAAACGAATTTAAAAAAAAATAAATGCTAAGAAAAGATAATCCTGAGAAACATACTATCTTCTGCTGTCTGGGGAAAAGTACTCTTTGCCTGCCAACAGTCCCATACCTCGCAGCCAAACTGTCTCAGGAACTCTGCAGGTACTCAGGCTTGTAGTTGGGGTGTTATGTTATTTTCACAGCTTTATCAGCCTGAATCTCCCCGTATGATTCGTTCCAGTATGTGGCTCATGATTCACAGCTCACGATAATTTCCTCAGATCCACCAGAGCCAAATGACGCAAAGCTGTGAGGAACTGTAATGTAGTCTCCTGCACTACTCTCCTGTTAAAGAACTCTCTGACTCCAACTTGTCTATAATAAAGTTATTTCCATGGCAAAGTGCCTTTTGTTCATTTTGATTTTGGATAAAGATCTGGGAAGTTAACCCTTAGAAACCTGGATTGCCATCACTTTTCTTGTGCTGCACTCAAATGCTTTTCACAAGTCTTTAAACCTTCAAACTCTACACAAAATTGTTTGATAACTTTCAAAAACATGGGGGAAAAATTCAGTGAGTAACAGTGAGTGGATTTTTAAAAAATGATTTTAAAAAAGCTAAGAAAAAAAGGTCTGTATTATAATAACTATTTAAAATTATAACAATAATTATTAATAATATTATCATTAATATTTTTTAATCATAATTTTCAAGCAGTTTTTTTTTTTCCAGGTTTTTTTTTTTGCTTGTTTTGTGTGCTTATTTCTGGTATTTTTCTGTGCCTTTTCATTTGCTGATTTTTGAGTCATTTCCTCTTAAATTGCTCATTGCTGCCTTCTCATGCTTTTGAAAGAAATCACACCAATGTGCCATGGTTTTAAAGGGTTAAACAAGGGACTATGGTAAGCTGGTCATTGATTGTTTGTGTTAGACAACAGTGAAAGAGAAAAAAGGAAGTGCACAACGTCAATATGAGTATTTTGCATTTTCAAATGAAGGCTATTTACAAGGTAAATGTGGTAACTGATTAAAATAGCATATACTTTTTAATGTACAGTATTAAATCACCATTACAAAACTGCAATACCAGAGGTGTGGGCTCAAGTCACAAATTTAATGACTTTAGACTCAACTTCACCTGTACTTGAGCCCTTTTTCTTGAAAATACTTGAAATCTTCCCCCAAGTCCAAAGATTACAAATTATGTTATTTAAAAAGTGCGCTACAAATCAATTTACCCTAATTTCCATCAGCTAACAGTAATGCCATTTCTTCCAAGCAAGTTGACACTTGGTTTCCCAGATCCACTTTGTTGGAGCCAATCTGACATCTTCAATCAAGTTGCAGGAGAGAACCATGAAGAAATAACATCACTTTACTGAGTGGTAGTTGAAAAACAGTTACCAAAGATAATTTTGTCTGCATACAAAAACTGTGGTGATCAACAAAAAAAACATTTTGCAGTATGCAAAATGTCCAAGTCAAAAATGACATACTGAGACACAACAACTTACAACAAATCTGTTTTGAAAAGTTAAACTTAAAAATGTATTAATGATTCGTGTAAATGTAATAAACTTGATTTGATGTTAAAATGGCTTTACAATGGATGAAGAGCGAATAATGGCTCACGAAGGACTCGAATCCCAAAGTTTAGGACTTTGGATTTGGTTGGACTTGGCACTCTAGACTTGGGACTTGCAAAAACAATGAACTGGTCTCTGTACAATATTGCCTTGCGTTAGTGAGCTGTACTGGTGCGCATTAGACTGTGGGAGTTTATCTATTAAACAGTGTATATGTAGTGGAATATGCAATACAACTTGTTCATTATGCATCCTACAGCAAGCCACCATAGTTACATAATACTGAGCCTGAGCCTGACAACAGAAAAAATAGACACTTCCTGTCTCTATTTTCAAAATAAAGTTATTGGCATGTGGACGTGCTGGCTTGGGCTTCAAGTGCACAGAGCCAGAGTAGACACATGGGGAGAAGGTGAGAATTATATTATCATGAGTTAAACCTCTAAGGCAGTTTTTTCAAATATCAAGATAATTTTGAAAAGCATTTTTCCTCCATGTCCTCATAAGCGAGTGGCAATGCTTTGTGTATAGTCCACTTCCAGATAGTTTACATAGTATGCCACTGGAAGTATTTCAGCAGCTTAATTGATATTTAATAATTCAACTGTTTTGCTTTGTCTGTAGATTTTTGTCTGTAGAATATATGTTACATGTCATTACAGACTCCTTTCTTTACTATAGTTAAACTTCAACTACTCACTCTACCTGTGCTGCATATGTTGAGTGAATAGTTCAAGATCAATTGAATTTTTTGAATTTTTTTTTTGAAATTAATTGAATTTTTTATATATGAAATATAATATATATATATATATATATATATATTATATATATAATTATATATATATAGAGAGAGAGAGAGAGAGAGAGAGAGAAAGAGAGAGAGAGAGAGTTTTTGAAGTGTCAGTGCCTCTCTAGCTCCTGTCTGCAATCACAGATATTTACATACATATATCATAGATATCTATGGCTTACAATCAGTACATTACAAAGTGCCTTTTATTTTGAAAGCTGGTACCGGAAGGTGTTTCTGCTAAAATCGCCTCAGCGGAGTCCCACTCCCTTCAGTCCGCCCCGCTGAACTGCAGTCCAGCTTCTCTCAGTCTGTTTGCAGAAATGAGCGATAAAGGTCTCTCAGACGAGTTAGTGGCGTCAGCTTGTAAAGATGGAGACCCAATTACTAAGGTAAGAAGACTGTTGTCCCTCTTAAACTTGAAGTTGAACTAAACTGAACTTCTACCGGACACTGTCAAAGCTAGCCAACCCAACAGGCCAACGACTCACACATAGGTTTACCAGCCTTGCGACGTGCATCCATTATCGGACAGGGGTATTACTTTACAAATGTGCCTGAGTCACCCGGTGACAAGTGACAGAGTTATGTTAACCACTGCTAATGGCATGTGTTGAAGCCCTGTACACATTTCAGGTAACGTTAGCTAACGTGAATCTGTGGTGGCTTTATTATATGCAGTTGTAAGCTAGCTAACGTTAACTTACAGCCTAACTTCTCCCTGTGGAAAGAAACTCAGTCCAAGCTCGGTGATAAAGCTGAGAGGTGATTTATCAGAGCATGTCAAAAACGAGTCTGTTTATTACGCAACAACTGTCCGTACTCACAAGTAAGGTTGGTGTTGAGGTGCGGCAAAACCAGAAAAACGTAGCATGCTGTGGCGAAAAGCAGGCGGGACTGGCTAATGTGTGCACTGGGCAGTGTTGCAAGAATGAGCTGCTGGAGCTAACCTGTCCGGCCAGCTACAGCATTCACCAGTTAAAGTTGAAAAACCTCTTTTTTTCACCAAACATTTTATGGTCCTCACTGCCATCCATTCATTTTCTCTCCAAATGTACTGCATTTAGCCCATTCTCTCGCCATATAGACAATATTTACATTGCAAATACTCAATAATATAAACTACCAGTATGTATACTTGCTTAGGAACAGGTCAGGCCATGTTTCAAAAATGTAGAGCTTAGGTTCATTGTAGCACTTTCTGTAAATAATTACCGTTCCGTTAAAGGTCCCATATTATGCTCATTTTCAGGTTCATGCGTTTATTTTTGGTTTCTACTAGAATACACTGCTAAACAATCCAACAGTAAATACAAAGGGTGCGTTCGGAAATACTCACTGAGTGCCGGAGCGTACTCTGGCACACACTGGACTCTGTAAATTCGGAGCACTGTTGCAATATACTGTTCGATTTTCCAGAGCATCACACTCTCGGAGTGTCAGAGCGCACACTGGGCACTGTCTGCAGAGACGGAGCAGCAGAGTGACCAACAAAGTTAAAGTGTAATTTACCATACTGTTCGTTATGTTAACTGGTGTGATTCTGCAGATTTTTCAAGTAAACATGCCTTTCAAACCTGCATGTGGGATTTGAGGTTCGGAGGTTATTTAAAATAAATGCAAAATTCAACCATTTTAAATTGTATGCTCTTCTCGTAAGACAAAGTAAAAAGTCCCTCCCCAGTGCTTAATATTTTTTAGTGCCTTACCCATTTTGACCCCCCCCCACCCCAGCATATTTGTTACATCACAAGTCCACAAATATCCTGACGTGTTGTTTAAAGGCACCAATTTTTAATTCAGACTGTGTGCAGTTCTCTGTGGACTGAATGTTTTGGTACAGTCCCAGTTTTCATATAGCCCCTTTTCCTGCTGTATATTAAATGGTAATCTGACCTTTTTTTAAGTATGGGACCTTTAATCTGGAAACACATTCTTGAAAGTCTTAAGCTCTGGCAGTTACAACAAGATCACAGATTTAAGTTCACATTTGTTAGAATTTGACCTGAGAAATAAAATAAACTTCACAATGCTGGAGAAACGCCCAGAGGAACCTCTGAAACCTCTTCCATCATGATCCACTTTTCTGCTTTGTTTGCTCCGAGGTTTCCACATAATCATGTTTCCATAATAAGACTAAATAATGCACTGCTCCTGTCTCATCCCATCAACCCTTTTTGTGTTCTAATCTCTGTCAGAAGTAATTTATTGATAAGGTGCACTGTTACTGTTTGGAACATATGGATGTAGCTATGTGGAAAAATGGATTGTGCTGCAGCTGTGTTTGGGGAGTTTCTATCGATGTGTCGATGCTTTTCTGCACCGCAAAAATGTGACACTGTTGGAGGAAGAGCACAGGAAAGGGGAACAGTTGCTAACCACAGAGATAACGCTCGACTGTAAAACACACAAAATGGTAGTTTGGTCTGCGTAAACTTTTACAAAAATATCTGGATCAGGTGAAAACCGGGGGCCCATGTCACATTAGTTTTGACACATTATACCAATAAATTACACACAATACTTCTGTACCATATATAGGCATGAAAGATCCCTGCAGAACTCTGAAATTTCCTTAGAATTTACAAGCAGTAATCCTTTGTGAAACACAAAGCTATCCCCATTTGCTTAGTGCTCGCAAATTGCTTTGGTGAAATTGGCCCTGGCGCAGTAAACACTTTAGGACAACAGCAGACCTCAGCACTGTCATGGCATATTTTGCATAGAAGAGCATTTGACTGCATACAAAACAAGGAAGTAAATTGAAGTTATCCAAGCAGGCTTGATCTGTTCAGTGTGACAATATTGACTGATGCATAACTCACACAGATGTGATGATCGTTGATTCATGCGCGCTCGGTTGCACAGAGGTGTCGTTCAGCTGAAATCCTTTTTCACGCCTGAGTGCCAGGATAAGAATTTTCCTCTGCTGGGTTTCAGGCACAGCAAACAGAGATCCTCTATATACCCAGCAAGCAGATATGTTGCGATGGCTTTTCTGAGCTTCAAACAAAAGAATATAATCCATGCTTCATATTTCACATCCGTAACTATCCCTGTACATAACATCTGTAACCTTCCAAGTGTTAATCCATATGCATATTTATTTTTCTTGCACACTTCAAATTTGCAGACAGTAGATACGCATATTTACTCTCTGGGCTGTAACAAAACAGGAAAACTAATGAGTAGGCTACTAGCCTGTAATGTGGTAATAACGTGAGCTTTTGTGATTGTTAGTGTATGATTTTTTTTTTCTTTTGGCTGATGGATGGCCACAATTTTTAGTTGCTGAGGAACTTATTTGTTCTATTAGTAACCAACTATGGTCAACTGACAAATTAACCAAAGATGTTTCCATTTAACACACTGGGATGCAACACATCATATTCACACTTTGAGCTACTATAATTGTTATTTCTTCTCCTGGGAAGACCTTTTTTTTGTACTTTAAGCCCCTTTAATGTAACACGGGCAACGTACTGGAAAATGAGAAAATAAAGAAAACATAACCAATCATCTTGTAATCTTTATTACTAATCAAGAGTTTTTTAGGAAAACCCTCTGACACTGCCTGAAATACTGGATCAAATATCTGCAAGTTCATGAGAGTATGCATTGTTCTGATACCATATAGTTTATGAACAAACTTTAAAGCTTTTTCACACCCACATAAAATAGCAAGTTGTCCTTGGAAATCAACTCTTCTTTGCTGCTGAAGAAGAGTTGATTTCCGGTAAGCAGGTAGCCGTCTGCAAAATGTTAGCATTTTGGCAATATTTATACTGGAAAGTTCAGCAGTAAAAAGGCAACATGCACAGTATAGAAGCCTTTAGTTTTGAGGGGTGGCACCTGAGTTGCTTCCAGTTCCTACTTAACTATGTCTGCACTTTCATTTTTTTTTTTTTAAATGAATTGTTGTTTATTCCGAAGGCTGGCTTTGTAGGTAATTTTTTATGACTTGCAAATTACATAATAAAAGAAAACTTTATGGCATCCTTATGGCAAAATGCCATTTCACATCCATACAGGGTTGGTATTTTATAGCTTTTATTTTTATTTTATTTATTCAGTTATGATTGATACACATTCATTTATTCACACACATTACGGTATTTGATTGGTACTCTGTATTAGTTAATACAGAAGTTTGAGTATCGGTATCAAGAAGGAAAATTGGTCAAAATCACTAATAGATTCATACTTGAGGTGTTATGTGCATATAAACTCTAGGATTGTGTTTCTGTGTTTTAGGATTTCATGATGCAGCAGACTATGCTGCGGGTCAAAGATCCAGTTAAATCCTTGGATTTTTACACCAGAATCCTCGGCATGACGTAAGTATTAGTGTGGGCTTCGGTTAAATGAATCTTTGTTTCCGCTTTCAACAAACCATTGCTAAAAAAAATGACCCAATGAATTTGTGGATGTGTGTGTTGTTGAGAATGTCCCCAAAACATAAACTGAACCTGGTGACTGAAGTGGGTTTTCTCTTTCGGCTGTGAAAAATATTCCAGGCTCCTGCAAAAGTTTGACTTCCCCTCCATGCGATTCTCTCTCTTCTTCTTGGGCTATGAGGACAAAAAGGAGATTCCCACAGATGTGAGTGAAAAGACGGCCTGGACTTTTTCCAGAAGAGCCACCATTGAGCTGACACAGTAAGGGTCTACAATATGTGCCTTTCTTTCTTTCCTCTTTCCTCCTCTCTTCATTTCCTTTCTTCATTTTGTCTCTTACCTCTCGAATTCTCTGCTGTCTTTCAGTAACTGGGGCTCTGAGTCCGATGAGAGCCAGTCTTATCACAATGGGAATTCAGATCCACGTGGCTTTGGTAAGATTGCTTCCCTGTTTTACTAACAAATGAATGAAAATTTAAAAAAGTGTCAATAAAAGTCTACAAGAGCCCAAGCTTAAGACTTTGTTTTCCCATAAGAAAATATTTTTATTCAATGAAGTCACATGAGGAAGTGTTTTAAAAATTAATGTATCATTTATTTCTTCCTAATGCATATTTTTGCTTTTAACTGTCATGCACCACATTTTAAATGACATATTGTACGTTTCATGTCCGATCTTGGGCATGTGCATGTACATGTGCATATGTGTCAGCTCTCGAGTGCAAACTTAGTGTAGCGGTGTGAATTTACAATGAACAGACTCTCTTTTTCTACCTGGCATCTGACAGGTCACATTGGAATTGCGGTTCCGGACGTCTACGCAGCCTGCAAACTGTTTGAAGAGCAGGGAGTCACATTTGTCAAGAAGCCTGATGATGGTAAGGTGTGAAGTGTTTGTAAATATAAAGGTTATAGATGGGTTAAATTGTTAAAACTTGACTGGCTTGACAGCCGTTTTTGTATTTGGTTTTTTTCACCTTCTACCTTTTCTCTCCTCACTTCCTTTTTTTTCTTACGCACTCAAAAGGGAAAACATTTACAATTGAAATGAGGTTTGAATGCATTTAGTCAAGAAAGAAAATACTTGATTCTAATTCTGTGTGTCACATAAAAAGCTGATGCATAGTTTTGCCACTGTTAATTAAACGTTGAAAAACTGGCAGTATCCTCTAAAATATATGACTGTAAAATGTTTTAATACATTTACCGACTTTCATTTCTACAGTACACAGCTTTGCTTTCATTCACTTCAGTCTTAGAATATTCAAACAAGGCATTTGTTGATTGCATGTTTCATTAAAATGTAATCTTATAGATGTTTATAGGTATTTTTACCTCTGCACCTCTCATGTAAGTGACAAAAGATCCACTTCAGGTATTGCCCCATTACTTAACAGAAAGCACCTGGACAGTATGTTTATTTGAAATATATTTCTCCTCTGTAATGTCATTTGATTACTTGCACCATCGTTAAAACACACTCGTGGAAAGTTAAAGTTTAAAAAGTATGTATTTTAACATGTTAATCTATTATCGCCCCTCTCCCTTCTCTTATTTTCTTCTCAGGTAAAATGAAAGGCTTGGCCTTCATTCAGGACCCTGATGGTTACTGGATTGAGATCTTGAGTCCGAACAATATGGTGTCCATTACCTCCTAAAAGCTATGACGACATGCGACCTGCTGCAATGCACACAGAGCTGCTGTGGCTTCACTGAGAGAGCAGAGCGTCGGGGTTTAACGCACAATTTAGCAACCTGCGTCGGAGAGGGAAAACAGAGCGGATCCGATCACTCGGCAGTCAGTGTGCTCTGGCATGGGCTGGACTTCAATTGGACAATTGATGAGAAAATAGATTAGATAACTGAGTTATTACTATGAATAGCAACTATTTTGTGTAGATGTTCCATTTGACTACCATCATTAGTTTGTATGCATCTTCAAATAGTGTTGCTGAAATAAAGCGGTATTACTGTGTAATAAATGTGAAAGCCACCGTTTACACAAAAGGGATTTGTGATTTTTTTGTGGGGAATTTTGAGAGACAAAGCAAAAAGTAGCCTTTTTCCCAAACACTCAAGGCCAAGGCATCACAGTATTGATATTAGTAAGCAGTTCTAAGGTGAGGTCTAATCCAGTCATAAAGAAAAAAATGTCATTTTGACAGGTTTTACCATTTTCAGCATTAATTGAAAGTCAAATCTAAAATGATTAATACAGGCATTAATTTAAAAAAATTTTAAATCAGTAAAATTTACATGATTGCTATATTACACCCACCAGCAAAACTGTAGCTGTTCAATATTGAGTTTACATCATTTTAAAGACCATTTCCAGGTAAAATCAGGTTTGAAAAGGAAAAATTCACACTTGTCAAAGCAACATCTTTTAGCTGTGCTCTCTGTGCAGGTGCTGGTGCCTTTCTTGGGAACAGAGGTTCCTGGGTTCAGATCCCTGTGGTACCTTCCTGATGATACTCTCTTGCATTTCTTAAGAACAGGAATACTAAATTTAACATCAGATCTTGTAACCGCAGCTCTATGCAAAACACAACAACACCAGTTACTAACCATGGTGATGATATGAAGTTTTTTTTTTTTTTTCCAGTTTTCTTTATTGATTTTTAACATGACATACAATGACATCAGTTGGAAAAAAAATGGCAATGGTTCCAGTACAATTGTATGCCCATTATCCCACAGCCCCCCACCCTCGAACTCAGCCCCATCCAGGTCCAAAACTAAGACTACAGAGATTCAATCCCTGCATATATACACATGCACACACATACCTACACACACTCCCACATACAAAAAAAAAAAAAAATTAAGAAAACTACATAAGAACATACTAAACCGTATCTGCATCAGGAAGCAGAGTAATTGTGTCAACCCATGAAAGAAAAGAAAGCCAAGTTTTCTTAAATTTGTCAATGGAGCCTTTTAGTGAAAATCTAAGTTTTTCTAACTTTAGATTAAAAAGAACATCCTTCACCCAATTGTCATAGGATGGGGGGTTGGAAAGCTTCCACTTTAGTAATATAAGCCTACGAGCTATTAGGGTCGTAAAGGCCAAGGCCTGTTTGATGGGACCTGATAAATTTGGATCAGGAGGAATGCCAAAAATAGCTGAGAGCGGATTTGGAAGAATGGTTTGGCTGTATGCTTGGCTAAGTGTATCAAAAATATCTCTCCAAAAACCTCTCAGTTTAGGGCATGCCCAGAACATATGAACATGATTGCCAGGCGACTGTCCACATCTATTACAAGAATCACTGACCGTTGAATAGATTTTAGATAATTTTGAATTTGTATAATGTACTTTGTAGAATATTTTACACTGAATCAAAGCATGGCGGGCACAAATTGAGGACGAATGAATTAACCTCAAGGCTAAATCCCACTGCTGTTCAGACAAAGTTGTCTGTAGCTCATCTTCCCATTTCATTTTAGTAGAGGAAATAGACTTTGGAACTAATTTATAAAGTATTTTATACAAAACAGAAATACATTTACTTTGTTGAGGATCTGTTTCCAGGAGAGTGTCCAGATATGTTTCAGGTGGACGGTTAGGAAAGTGAGGGAGTTGCTTCTTTACAAAATCTCTAGCCTGAAGATAACGGAAAAAATTTGAATTGGCCAAATCATATTTAGATGAGAGGTCAGCAAAGGATGAGAAAACATCATTATGATACAAGTCCTTAACCTGCCTAAGTCCCTTGTCATACCAAATTCTAAAAACTACATCACTGACTGAAGGTATAAAGTTACAGTTATTCAATAAAGGTGTCAGCATTGAGGGTCCAAATAGTCCAAAATGTTTTCTAAACTGCCTCCAAATGGTTAACGTTTCCTTGACTATTGGATTTTCTTGGATGAGTGATATAGAGAAGGGGAGTGGCGAACTGAGTATTGATGATAATGAATAACGGCTAGATGCCTTTTCTATTTGTACCCAGGCAGGCATAGAATCATCATTATCACTGTACAACCAGTATAAAAGTTTCTGTATGTTAGCTGCCCAGTAGTATTGTCTAAAGTTAGGCAGAGCGAGACCACCATCACACCTAGGAGACTGAAGGACAGACTTATAGAGTCTGGCTGGCTTCCCACCCCATAGGAAGTGCAGGATAATTTTATCCAGTCGATCAAAAAATGATTTGATAAGAAGAATGGAAACATGCTGGAAGAGGTACAAAAATTTGGGTAGAACTGCCATCTTGATAAGATTTACTCGTCCTGCTAAGGACAATGGTAATGAGGACCAACGGTCAAGATCTTTTCCAACATTCTCCAATAAAGATAAAAAGTTATGTCTTATCATATCAGGTATGGAGGGAGATATAAAAACCCCGAGATATCGAAATCCAGTTTCTGCCCATTTGAAAGGAGCGATTGAGTGGGGAAGCTTTTTAGCCAAAGAATTAAGAGGCAATAACTTGCTTTTTTGATAGTTAAGCTTATAGCCAGAAAACTTGCCATACTGGTCTAGTATATCAAAAAGCACCGGGAATGAATTTAGAGGATCCGAAATGTACAAAAGCAAATCATCTGCATAAAGAGAGACTTTGTGCATTACTCCTTGTCGCGTAATACCTTTAAATCTTTCCTCTGAGCGTAACCATATAGCAAGAGGTTCAATAGCGATGGCAAATAAGAGAGGTGAGAGAGGGCACCCTTGCCTGGTGCCCCTCCCAAGTGGAAAAGGTGGAGACACAATATTATTTGTACGAACTGAGGCTGATGGAGAAGAATATAATAACCTAATCCAAAGAATAAAGTCATCACCTAGGCCAAATCTGTTCATTACCTCATAAAGAAAACACCACTCGACGCGGTCAAAGGCTTTCTCTGCGTCGAGTGACACAACAAACTCTGACACCGAACTATCTGACGTGTAAATAATGTTCAGTAGGCGTCTGGAATTGTAGTAGGAATGGCGCCCTGCCATAAAGCCAGTCTGGTCTGAGGAGATGATTTGGGGTAATACACATTGTAACCTAAGTGCAAGGACTTTAGAAAGGATTTTAAAATCCACATTTAAAAGCGAAATAGGCCTATAGCTACTACATAGTAAGGGGTCTTTATCTTTCTTCAAAATTAAAGAGATTGTGGCTTCTGACAAAGTTTTAGGAAGGTGGCAGTTGGAAAAAGCTTCATTATACATCCCTGTCAAGAGTGGTGCCAAAAGATCAGAATTAGCTTTATAATACTCTACCGAGAAGCCATCTGATTCTTCATCTATCTGTGGGAATTGTATCCTTTGAAGCATCTCATGGCCAGCAGGTGGCGATCTGGAAGCGTACAAATCGGAATAAAAGCCAGCAAATACCCTATTAATTCCCTCCGGGTCTGATACAGTCTCCCCAGCAAAGGATTTCACACTTGGAATTAGTTTTGAAGTTGCCTCAACACGAGCTTGATAAGCTAGAAGTTTTCCAGCTTTATCACCGGACTCAAAGAAGCGCTGCTTTGGCTTGACTAGCTGAAGCATAGCTGCTGTAGTAGTAGTTAAGTTAAGACTAGCCTGAAGTTTCACACGTTCTGTATAGAGCCTAGGATCTGTATTTGTCGCATATCTATTATCTACTTCTTTAATTTTATTCAGTAAACTAGTAGTGTGAGAGAACTCTTTTTTCCTTGAATTTGAAATAAAACTTATAAGCTGGCCTCTCATGTATGCCTTTGAAGTCTCCCATAATATACCCCTAGATATATCAGGGGAGTCATTTAGTTCAAAAAACAGTGAAATTTGGGACCTCAAAAATTGAGTATATTCATTCTTTATCAGCAGGCTAGAATTAAATCTCCAGTATTTAAAAGGGCGAGCCTGTGTATCCAATGCCATATCTAAAGAAACTGGAGCATGATCTGATATGGCTATAGTATAGTATTCACATACTTTAATTTTAGAGAGCAATCTAGTATCAATAAGAAAAAAGTCTATACGCGTGTATGTACGGTGTGGGTGAGAAAAAAAAGAGAATATCTTAGCATTAGGATTCCCGTGTCGCCATGGGTCCACAATACCTAACTGGGCTTTAAAAAATTCTAAAGTTCTAGCAGATTTGCTCAATGAAAAAGCCCTGGATGAAGACCTATCCAACAAAATGTCCTGAATGAAATTGAAATCACCTCCAATAATAAGATGATAGTTTACCAAATTTGGTAAAGAAGAAAACAATTTAGTTATAAAAGCATCATCATCCCAATTTGGCCCATACACGCTAGCCAGTATCACAAGGGAGCCCAGCAGGCTTCCAGAAACAAGTATAAAACGGCCATCTGGGTCAGCAATTATTTTATGTTGTTCAAACAAGATATTATTACGAATGAGTATGGCAGTCCCTCTAGTCTTAGCATTAAATTTAGAATGGTATACATTGCCTATCCAGTGTTTCTTGAGTCGCTTTACCTCTTTGTTTCGAAGATGTGTTTCCTGAAGAAAGAATACATCCCCTTTGAGCTGTTGCAAATGAGTCATAATTTCATTAGCTTTAGTTGCATTTCCCACACCCCTCACATTCGAAGAAATAAATCTAAGACCACTGTCAGTGTTGGACATACCTTTTGGCACCGAAAAAAACGTAGGCGCTGTGATAGCTTGAGATTGGGTAAAGGAGGACTGATACTTGTGCTTGGGGCAGATGACTATAAAGAAACAAACAAAACAAAAACAAAACAAGACAACACACACATAGCCACACCAAACAAGTAACTGGACCTGGAACCCCTTCAAAAAACAGAACAATTGTCAAGTGTCCATTGCACAGCAGGGCGCAAACTCTTCCCTGCGACGGTATCTTCATCATAACGCTAACAAGGGGCCCTCCCGTTGCGGCAAGAAAAAACAAAAACAAATACAAAACTCACTTACAAAATATTGTTGTACAAACAATGTATATGCATGTATTTAACTAAGTTAAATATGGTAGCTAAACATAGCTGTAAAAATAACTCTAATGTAATCAACCTAAATACAAAAGATATCAAACAACAAAGAGGAGATTATGCAAAACAATTCAAAATGATAAGGTGGTCATCCTAAATATGCATGCTAAAACGGCATTATTAAGGAAAAAATAGTTCGAATAACACCAGGTTGCAGAGACGTACAAGTTGTAAGAAGAACAACCACAAAACCAAATTGGAGACTCAAATCAGAACGAGTCCACCGCTAATATATTTATGTTCATAACAAAATAGGAGTTACCTGTTTCAGTAGTCCTGTTAGTGTGGTTAAAAGTCACTACGTTCTTCTCATCAGTAGTAAAATACCACATTAAAGTCTGACCGGTGATGGTTAGTTCGCCAGAGAACTTGAACTCAGGAGCCGGTGAGAGGCGATGTAGCTCCGAGCATCCCTCGGAGAAGCCAGCCGCTTCCGTGTACCTTCGTCGGTCATGATAAACAGTTTAGCCGGATAGCGAAGCTGGGGCTTAAGTCCCAGCTGGTACAGGTCCTTCATGACTTTGCGATAAGCAGAGCGTTGTTCCAGCACTTCAGGGCAATAATCCTCGACGATGTGAATGGGGGTGTCCTTGTACTTCAGCTTGCCTCGTAACTCCCGGGCCTTGCGCACCACAAGCTCGCGGGTCTGGTAGTTGTGGAAACATATGACCACAGCCTGGGGCTTCCCCTTCGGTCCTGGCTTCACTGTTAGCGCACGGTGGCTAACATCCGTAGCATTGTGCTCTTGTGTCTCCAGCAACAGTGCGACTATTGCTGCATCATCTGATGGCTTTGTGCTTTAAAAAAACATTACTATCTTGAAATTGCTGCTGTTTCTATAGTCAAACCACTTCAGGTCCTTGAATTGCTATATTCTCTCCCGAACCCACCAGTTTCTTTGGCCATAATCTTCATGAAACAAGACTGAAGCTTTGAGCTAAATGTCAGCTCACAATCGTAACGCTAAATTGCTGCTGTTGGGCTGTAACATGCAAACTCGCCAGAGAAACCAGTTTCCCATTAATTTCCTTGCAATATAAGTTCCCTGGACCTGATTAACTGCTGCTACTGCTTATAGCTGAAGTCCACTAGAGATGAGATGATTTACTGCATCGGAGGGATATGCCCTTGAATGCATGTTATTCTTCTTGGAGCCTCATTTAGCTCCATCAATTTATTAACCCTTTGTACCCTAGTAGAAAGGTCTTTGTGGTGTGTTGAGCAGCGGGCACCTTTAGATTTTAACCTAAAAGGCTAGTGGTTTGAGCTCACCCAGGAACACTGAGATTGTATTTTGTCGGCATCGTCAAATGGTTTTGTGCTTTAAAAAAAACAGTAACAGTCTTGAAATTGCTGCAGTTTTTGCAGTCCAACTGCTTCGGGGCCTGGGTTTGTTGAAAATGCAACACAATAGCCTAATGTGTCAGAGTGTATTCTGAGGACAGTATAAGATATGATCAGTGAGAATTTTTTAGGTGTCTTTCTTAAACAGGAGATCATTGGTTAAAATTCCAGTGGTGCCTATTTCTCCGTTGAATGTCCAAATAACAGGAACATCACTTGAATGTCAGGTCCAATTTTTGCAACCATGTGCAAAGCACAGCCAAAATAATACCTAGCATTGTAGTTTTACCTGTAGTCATAAATTTGTGTTGCTTTAATCAGTCAAAGCAAGCAAAGCATGTCAGCATGCCAGTCTTGGTTTGCACCTCTTGCAAAATAATGTGCAAATCAATAGGTAAATGTAAAAGGCAAATAAAATAAGATGCTTATATTTGTTTGTTGATGAGAACTGTGATCACAAGAACACTCCCTGCTCTTGCTTTGCTTTGCATCACTGAAGATATTTGACTACTGACGATAAACGTGATTAAGGATTCAATTTGTGTGTTTGGTGGATGCCCAGGTGAACAACTCAGACTGTTGGGATCTAAGTTGTTTTATGTACTGCTCTGATTGGTCAGAAATCAGGTGCATTAGTGGTCTGATGTGTGACCTGTGGGGAACTTGTTATTAAAGGTCCCAGAGTTAAAACACAGACGTCTTTCAGCTCTGTCATTGAATAAGAAGTGTTTCCTCTCTTTTCAAGAAATTTCCAACACACTGAGTTCCCGTTGTTGTTGCTGTCAACCAGGGTGAGTGTTAATAAAGAGTGTTATATATATGTAATATAGAAACAGACTTGGATGTTGTTTGAAGAACAGTTTTGTTCATAGCTGTTCATTTTCTGCATTTTCTGCAACTCTGTTACCAGCTTTTTATTTTGGCTTGTGCACGTAAAGGATGCAGTGAAATGTATGTTTATGAATAATGAAGTGAGAGGGATTTGATCTCTTACAGCAGACAGATGTCATGTTTGGTTTGGCACCTGTCATAGCACTTTTCTTTTATGTAATTTCAGTGAAATTCACAATTTTATTTAATACTATTTGACTGACTGGAGTGGAACTATGAATTAATACATGGATGGATGGTTGGATCAGTTATTGTTAGGGTTCATACACATTTTTACCAATACATTTGTGACTTTGAGGTTTAAAAACCTTTAAAAACCATACATTCTCTGATACTCCCTATTGGTTCTTTTTCATCACTACATAGAGTGTTTAAATATATATTATTTAAAAGAATAATTAATTCAGAACAGGATTAGAAATTGAATATTTAAATGTAATTTAGCTACGGTTCATTATTTATAAGAGGGGAAAGGGTGGTGCAAAAAGGGACGCGTGTCAAATAATTTTTTAAGGACAGGGGAGGGACTCGTGTTTCTGATTTTGGTTTTAGGGGATTGGCATGAAACTTTAAATTGCTGTATTTTATTTTCAGTTTACTGCCACCTTTTAATGAAACATACTCTCCAAACATGTGGGCCTGCAGGTTTGGAAAGCATGTTTCTTCAGAAAACAAATTTGCAATTTTTAAAGACAAAAAAAAGGCAATTGTTTCTCTTTAGTTTTTGGTGATTTTTAAAGAAAGCATGCCCTCCACACCTGCATGTTTTCTTAAGAAATCACCAAAAATTACACCATTTACCACAGCCTTGAAACAGCAAAAAGGAAATTATTGTCGGATTTTCAAATTTCCGACAGACCCAGAACACTTCATGTGTTATTATGCAGGTCTCTGAAACAATGTTTCATGATTTTTTCCAAATATTTAAGTATACACTTAGTTTTGAAAAACTTTTCCAGGCCTGGAAATTACACACATGACTTTTCCAGGTTTTCCATGACCATACAAACCCTGTGTTTTGTAATATGTGTAATATCCTTGTTTTGACGTCTTGATGAGCGTGCTTCTGTGAACCTTCAAGATCTTAATAGTGACCTTACTCTACCTTAAATCCTTTTTGATGACAGCATGAAGAGAAACATCCCAAGTCTTCTCCTCATCCACCTCTTCATCCTCTTCCCTCTTCAATGTGCATCAACTTCACGCGTGACAGTCCCCCACTTTGTCCACATCATCAAGCCGCTATCCTGGAAAAATGCTCAGAACTACTGCCGAACACACTATAGTGACTTGGCCACCATCAGAAACAAGCAGGAGGATGACAAGTTTGCCTTGTATGATGGCTGGATTGGTTTGCATCGCATGTCCAGTCAGTGGATATGGTCGAGAGGGGACGAGAAAGCCACATTCTTCAACTGGGATGATGGTGAGCAGGGTTACAAGGAAAATGAGTACTGAGTGTAGCGCTTGTGTCCAGTTTGAGTGGGCACTTTAATGTGCTCCACAATTTAAGGGATTCAAATATGATTTAATGACAATAACGAAAGAACACTGTTGACCTCTGCTACATGCGCTCTTGACACAACTAAAATTTTAATGAAAGACTATTTAGCCACTAGCCGCATTTGGCATGGTGGTTTGTCGGCTAATCATTGGACCTCTTTGGTCAACATTTAAATATCTCAACAAGTATTTGATGGATTGAAATTTGGAACATACAATCGTGGTACCCAGAGGATGAATCCCTCTGACATTTTAGGATTCCCTGACTCATCTAGGACCACCACGAGGTGGATATTTTTGTTTTTAGTGAAATGTCACCACAAATACTGTGTGCATTGCTTGGCAATTGATGAAGATATCGTGACATGAGGATGAGTCATGCAGTAAGGACTTGGATGTTATGACTCTTTCTCTGGTGCTTTCAGCAGTTAGTAAGTCAAAAAGGTTTAACTTATTCAAAATCTATAGGCTATGTTGGTACAATATTGTGTAAAGACATATACACAATATTGTACAGGACAATATGTAATAAATATTTCTGTTAGCTTAGAACTTCATAGAATTTTTTGATGACTCTTCAGTTATTCTTAGGTTAACCAGAATGCTGTCATGTAACTGTTTATTCAGTTTCTCTCTTCTTGTTCTAGTAGGCAAACGACACGCGGGTCAAAACTGTGTTTTTAGGAATCTGTCAAGGAAAAACTGGGACATTGATCACTGCGAGAACTATCGTCCCTTCCTGTGTGTGGCTGAAGAAATAATTCTGGTCCAGGAGAAGAAGACATGGGAAGACGCCTTGCTGCACTGTAGAACTCTGTCTTTTCCAGGCCCCACTAAGGGAACTTTCTATCTCCCGTACTTTCTTGCCATCCTACCAGAAGCAGCTGACATTCTTTTGGACAGAGAGTCAATAAAAAAGGCTGCAACCACTGATCAGGTTTGATGTTTTTCTGCCGAGGGCGGGTAATGTTACTGTAACTATCACATTTAAGGAATAGTTCGGCATTTTGAGAAATGCCCTAATTTTCTTTCTTTCCGTGAGCATCTTAGCTTAGCTTATAGTAGCAAGACAGGAAACTGGGGGGGGGGGCAGCTAGCCTTGCCCTGTCAGAAGATAACAACATCCATCTTCCAAGTTGTTAAAAAAAACTGTTACATCATCCAGCCTTAATTCGGGTTGGAGATATCAGGAATTTCTGACGGCTACATATCTTCCATTTGGTGAAAAGAAAAAAGGGGGGGGGTAACGATCTTTGGCACAATTAGCCTAAAAGAAAACCTCAATCAATTGCAGTTACATCGAAATAAAATCTAACATCAATTGATTCTGTAAATTCTGTAAAAAATGTAAAATGTGTTTAAAAGGTGTTTTGTTAACCACTCTAATAGCTAAAAAAGTTAACACATTCTGACTTTTTAAAGTGTGTGCCTCCAAGGCTAACCTGGATCAACGTGCAAACACTGTAGCAGCAGTCATCCTGTATATAAAATAAGCAGGCGAGCAGCATTATACGCTTAATTTCTTGTGTATTCCCATACCAATTGCTCCTATTGTTCCCTGCAGGTGTGGGTCGGGCTGCGTTTTCTGGCGGGTGAGTGGCTGTGGATAAACGGACAGGCGGGGAAGAGCTCCTACCTTCCCCTCTGCGCCCCCTTGTACAATCACTGTGGCGCCCTGGATCTCAATAAAGAAGAGTGGGAAATAATGAGCTGTCAGATAAAGAGAAACTTCCTCTGCAAAATGAAATAATGAACACTGAGGAGTGGAATCAGTTTTTGATTTTTACTATCATTTTGTAAATGCAGGCGACATTAGTAGAGAGTAAAGCCATGAAAAGTAGCTGCGGATCAATGAATGGGCCATCGTGGAAAAATTTTGTATGGGAGGGAAGATAAGGTTTGCTAAATTTCTTGATAAACTTTTGTGATATCCTGAAAGAATGTAAGAAATATTTCATGTGGATGAAAGTGTTTCAAGTCAAATCACTGATAGTAGTGGAGAAGATTTAGATTCAAACGTTCATGCAGGTAAACCTCGTCATTTGAGGCTAGAACACTCACATGGGTCATTTTTTAAGTCACAGACAAATAATCTGCTCTGTTGTTTACAAAGGACTCGAATGGGAAAATCAGCAGTTTCACTTATTTGATAACCATGCCTACAACCAAGCACTGATTTCATGCCTTTGCACTCAAGTTATGTGAGAGAGCTTTAGAAATAGCAACGTAAGCAAACACGTTTGCTTATCCAAAACAATTCATAATTAATATTATTTTTTAGTTGTCTTGTTCTAGTTTTTGCATTATAAGTAATTGCAAATTAATTTGCTTTTTCTGACATTTGGTGATGTTTGCAACCACAGAGTGCATCTTTAACCTGTTCTGTTCCCCTGTCTATTCCAATGGTCATAACTCTACTGAGAAGAAGTCCAAATCTATGATTAGTGTCATGTCACACCACCCAAATGCACAGACTTTTTAGGGAATGTCTGCAAGCCAATCAGCGTGTTCCACATCATTTTAAGTGGACTGCAGTTGAGCCAAGGCCCCTTTTTTAAACATGCTTGCTTGGTGGACTATGATGAAAGGAGGAAGCCCAAGGTAGGTAGGTAAATTTCAGTTTATTAATCATACTGTTAGAGCGCACGATTTGTGTTTAAACAATTTTTAAAGTCAAAGAAATCAGATGAAAGAGATTTAAAAGAATGAAATCTGACCATTGGAGAGGACAGGGTATCTGAATGTCACCGTAAAATGATTTGGGGAAATACAGTTCTTACTTGATTTTTTTTAATGATACAGTCACCCTTTAATGCATTTTATTGATTATGTTCATAGAATATTCATCTCTGGAGGTTTTCGACATACTATTTTAAGGAGATATTTTGAGTCACAATGACAAAAAAAAGAAAGAACAAAAAGGAATTTGTTTTAATGCATCGCTTTATTCATTAATATGAGTTAAACATTTATGAAAAATAAGTAAAATAATCTCACTTTTTTGTTGAAAAGAAAAGTCTGTTAAGATCATGTATTTATTGTAATTTTTACTTTTAGGCAATATAGGTGCAAGATTCTTTGTCCATTAGAATGGACAGAAAAAAAAAACACTTCATAAAGAATCCTTATTTAAAAAATGCTAATAATTTATGAGTGTATTTGGAGTGGAAATCCATAATTACAAAAGTTTTTTGTTTGTTTGGAATAAATAATTGGGCTCTGAATGGGTTAAGTAATTGATCCAACTTAAATAAATTACTACTTCTTCTATTCTTCAGACTTGCTCGGAATTGAAATAGTGTCATTATATTAAGATGAAATCATGCATGAGGAACATCACCACAGTTCACCACTCTGAGAAGTAGTTTGCATCCTCAGTGGTAGCCTATAATAGCAATAATGTACCCCATTTGAAATATTTTTGTCAGCCATATAGCTGTCTGGTCAGTAAAGTGGATGTGATTGTGTATGTTGAGGAAGCTGACAGGTTAAGGCAGTTAACAATGACATTGAAAATACGAATATTGAATTTATTTTGTGGTTTATCAAAGTTACATCTTTTAAACTTATTGTTCTTAGCTTATACTTTTTTTTCTAAATCAAGGAAATCTAAAATCATTAAAAACAAAAAAAATCTCAAATTCCCCTGCAGTACTCAAAAATTTCCTTAGTGGTATCCCTCTTGAGAAACACTGCTATTATATTTCATGAAAACAGTATGCTAGTAGACACCACACTGGTTTATAGAGGAACAGAAACACAAGCAATAATAATAATTATCTGGTTTTATTGTTATGCGCTCTTAAACCTGAATCTGTATTGTATCTGCTTCAGAATGTCTCCAATTCAACATACTGTATGCCCCTGTGTGATTTTGATTGCCACTAGAGGGTACTCTTAACCAGGTCACAGTGAGTCCATGTTGTAATTACAGTAAGCAAAGGGAACCTTTAGTCACCTACCATTTTGCAGAAATCTGCAATAGTTATAATTTTCATATATAATATGAGAATCTTAATGAGATTGCATATTTTTTATGAGTAAAACGGTTATCAGTATGCTTTAATATGCAACAATAGACAAGGAAAAGTGTTTCTGGATTATATGACAGACATCACAGTGAATAGAGTCACCCCTTTAGCCTCTTCTCTTCATGCATGTAGTATAATACATTCTGGTGTTGACACAGTAGTCTGGATTTTAGAATTAATTACCGTAGGTTGAATGACAATCAAAATATCCTTCTAAATAGATAAAGAGCTCCATAATGGTAATGATGATATACAGTTCTACAATCAGGTACTTAAAGTTCTGTCCAGATATCACAACGCAAATTGATACCATTCACACCTTACGTGGATGACTATTACATGTGACCTTAATGACCCCATCATCATCTCTCATGTGACACTAAGATGAGCACAATCAACAGAGATCTAAATGCCTGGCTGGGTCTCTCCTCCAGTCTGCTGTACTGATGAATCCCTGTGATTGAGTGTTTATGGTCATCGCTAAAAATCACCTGTTTATTGTATGAGCTGGCTCATAATCATAGGGTGATTCATGTTGGGATGCTGAGAATGTATCCCAGAAAATTACAATCTTATGAATACAATTTCAGTGAAATTCTATTCATATGTGAAGAATACATTTAACTGAATAAACCAAAGTATTGGACAAATCAAAAATTTGATCTGATAGTGGTGTTAGATGAAATGTTTGAGAATTACTATAATTCATCCTGAGGGGAAGATGAATATCTGTACCAAAAACCATGGCAATCTATACATTCATTTCATACAAATATTAACTTCATTGTGGTGATAGAAAAAATGACTGGTGGTCACCAGTCTGTAGGATTTATCTTCTGAGGACCATAAATGTTTGTATCCAAATTCACAACAGTCCATCTAATAGTTGTTGGGAAATTTTAGTCAGGGCCGATGTAAAAAAATATCTATATAAACAAGTAAAAGACAGGTGAAAAGTTTGTGTCTCAATCCATGTGAATAAGTCAGGCTTTTGATATTGCAGAGATGCCATATAAAGTGTGTTCAATTAGAACTAGTTTGAAAATCAATATAAAAATAAAATACTACATCCAGATCATAGGTAAAGGATTAACTGGCTTTATCCGTTATCTTCTAGGTACTTGCGCGTGCTCATCTCTTCTGATTCGGTCAGTCACATTACACGGTTCAGCCTGGATGACAGACAGTAGAGCTTAACCTTTTTGCCATGTCTTAGAGGAATAAAAATCATCTGTGACCTATTTTGAGGGGTACTACTGTATATTTTCAGGATGCAGTCCATCGGGAAAAAGCCATTTTTCTCTACTTTTTACCCCTGACTGCCCTTCAGAGACCTCTTATACTGCGGGCAGGTGTCTAGACCTGTAGTGTATCTGGCCAGTCTTCAGTCCTATATACAGCACCATGCAACAGAATATACAGTACTGTAAGATAGTATAAACACCTTCTGATATAAAGCAAATAATTCAACAGGACCTCATAATAGCCTCTTAAATAACCAAAGAGTTCTCAGCAAAAACTAAAAATACATTTCATTTAGTAAGTGCACAGTTTAAAAATAGAAACACCAAACTCAGGGTCTGCCTCTTGTGATCTGCTGACTTTTCCTCTAGTGTCACTCGAGGCTGACATTTATGGGTTTGACTGAAATGGCTCAGCAGTGGGGTTACATTGAAATTTGGTGCACACATTTATGTCTCCCAACATCAAAGGTTTAGTGTGTAAAATATATGGGGATTCAGTGGCATGTAGACGTGAGGATGGCAGATTGCCACCAGCTGAAACTTCTCCTGATTAGAATTCCCTAAGTGCTCATCGTTCAGCAGGTTTTTACTAGGAACTGATTTCTTCGCAGACGTCTCTCCCTCTCCAAAATAAATGCATGAGGTGTTTAAAACCAGTAAAAATACTTAATAATGCAGTTCACATTTCACAAAATCGATGTTTTTCTAAAACTTTCATCGTAGAGGGGCTGCCAACTACAGTGGTCGATGCAAATTTGTAAATATATGCCTGTAGTATGACCTTGAGCCGGTGCTTGGTTTGTCCGTTTATGGCTACTGTAGAAACATGGCGGTACAACATGGCAACATGGCTCTGTAGATGAGGACCCGCTCCCTATGCTCCATATGTAGATATAAATGGCTCATTCTTAAGTAACAAATACACAATAATTCTTATTTTCAGGTGATTATCACAAATATAAAGATGCTTCTTATATGATATATTCCATTTTTGCCAATAAATCCCCCGAAACCCTTAACTCTGGACCTTTAACTTTACATCTGGCACAACCATCAGGTCAAATTTTCAGTTTGTTACAAATATTAGCATCTTAGCACACTAAAAAAAGATGGTAAAAATGGTAAACCTTGCAATGTGCTGGGGCTCAGGAGGTAGAGCAAGTAGAGCTGGTTGGCTACTAATCCAAAGTTTGCCTTTCACTCCCTTGTTCCTCCAGCCCGAATGTCAAACTATCCATGGGCAACATATTAAACACCATTGTAATGCTAAAATGTAATATCTTCAGTATATGAGATAAAAGCACACTTTACAGGTTTCCCAGTTTTAAAAAACTTATAGGTTAAACACCTTGTTGTGTGCCCCTCCCTGAGCTACCACCTTATCGTGGTGGCGTCTCAATGATCCTAGGAGCTCAGTTGTCAGGGGCTTTATGCCCCTGGAAGGGTCACCCATGGCAAACAGGTCCAAGGGGAGGGGCCAGACAAAGTGAAGAGAACCCTTATGATGAGTTACATAAATGGTTCAAAGTTTCCCTCTCCCGGACGTGGGTCACCCCCCCCCCCCCCGCCCGAGAGCCAGACCTGGGGGTGGGGCTCAAGGCCGAGCACCTAATGGCCAGGCCTTTACCCATGGGGCCTGGCTGGGCACAGCCCGAAGAAGTACCGTGCGACCTCCTTCCCGTGGGCTCACCACCCATAGGAGGGGCCAAAGGGGTCTGGTGCAATGTGAGTTGGGCGACAGCCGAAGGCGGGGACCTCGAGGCTAGCTCTGGGGTCGTGGAATGTCACCTCTCTAGTGGTCTAGTGGTCCCCCTCCACCTTCGGGTGGGGGGACGGATCCTGACTGTTGTTTGTGCCTGTGGTCCAAATGGCAGCTCAGAGTATCCACCCTTTTTGGATCGGGATCACCACCTGGTGGTAAGTTGGCTCCGATGGTGAGGGAGGACGCTGGTCAGACCTGGCAGACCCAAATGCATTGTGTGGGTCTGCTGGGAACATCTGGCAGAGTCTCCCGTTAAAAGGAGCTTCAACTCCCACCTCTGGGAGAGCTTCGACCATGTCCTGGGGGAGGTGGGGGACATTGAGTCCAAGCTGCAATAGAAATAAACCTGCTAATGTTTTGAACATCCATTGCCATGCTTCCTGGAGTGTTATTATGAGAGGAGAAGTCACATAAAATCTCTCAATGGAAACGCAGTCATCTCGCAACTGTGCCTTTTCAACATTTTGAAAATATTGCTTAATTTTTGCACAAATCTGTAATGGAAACATGCGTAATGAAATTAAAAGGAAAATAAAATATGCCAGAATATGCATTTCTTTGAGTGTATTTAACTTTTTCATTGCAGTTATTTAGTTTTCTCTGAGCAAAGTTTGTGGTTCATATCTGATTTAAAAGTTATACAATTGTATTTATATCTAAACAACATGGCTCAATGACATGTCATCACTTTTCATTTTTATAAATTGATGCTAAATCTTTATTTCCTGCCTGTGGTTTTATCAGTAATGTCCTCCACTGAGCATATTTTCTATTTTCCCCATCTTTTTTTTCCTCAAGTGGCTATATGGGAAGCACACATAAGACTTCTTTTGTTCCCGGATAAAAAAAGAGCTCAGACTATGTAGCGTGCGGGTGTTTGATAATGTGCTGTAAAAAGTCTTCAGGGTTTTTTCATTCATTTGATAATGTGTTGAGGAGCTGAAATGTGGGCTGAAGTGTACTCATGAAAACAAGACTTACTCACTGGTGACCTTTACTTGAATGTAATCTGCAATCTGTTGAATTGATGTCTTCAAGGTCACAGAAATTGTGGTCAAATACAAAGCAACTGTCAGCCCAGACAGGCTATTAGCTGTAAAATGGTGACACTATAACTCATCACTATAAAGAATTGGTTAACTGCTCCCAAGAGAGTGCAGACTAAACAAATGAAATATAATGTGTTGACTTGTGAGCCTTAGAGATGCTGACAGGCGGATTTTATTAAATTTGGACTGAGCTAGGCAAGCACATTCACCCCATTTCCAGTCGTTATGCTTGGCTAAGCTAACCAGCTGCTGTTTCATATATAGCAAACAGATATGTGAGTGGTTTGATCTTCTAAATCTAACTCTCAGTTACAAAGTGAATGAGCAGGGTTCCCAAAATATCAAACTATTCTGTCAAGTTGTAATGGCAAACTTGTTCGTTGACAGTTAAAAATGTACACATTCAGCAGGTATGGTTCAACATTAGCATTCAGGTCATCAGACATCTTGTCTCTGGCTAGCTGAGAAATGTTATTGTAATATTCACTCTCCTTTTAGCTCTGCTTTTGGTCACCACCATCTCCTGAGAAAATAATGCTCCGCTAAATGCTCCACTGTGTTCACTAGCTATTCACTTACTTGTGTGTGTGTGTTGTTTGGTGCTGGACAAGTAGCATACCTTGGTTTAATCGATTTACTGTAACGGCATTTGCTTAAACAGCTAGCAGCATGTCTGGATATGTGGTAATGCATGGGTTGTTATGTGCTGTTATGTCTTTTCTGCACAAAGCTGCAGTACAAACACATTTACAAAGCTTCAGTGCCTTTTTCTTTACACTTCGATACTCTAACTTTATCAGAATGACCTGTGCTGGAGAAGTGAACAAGACTGTGTGTTTTGTTAAATATCACTGCAGATGGCTAACAGCAGGACCACTTTCCATAGGAGACATATCTTTCTCTTGATTTGCATTTTGAGTGCTGCTGCTGACTGAACATGTATGTTAATGTAAGAGAGGAAGAGGTAAAAGTGTTCCTCCTGCTCTGAAAAGCAGAACATTGTGCATCATATGAGAAAATGCTACTGAGGGATTTATCACATTTAATAGATAATTCAGGGGTGTAAAAAAAGAGAAGAAAAATATAGCAATTTTCTCTATTGCAACAGCACAAATTATTGTATAAACAAAGGGCAAACAATAACAGTAAGCTTGGATTGCATTAGTTTTTTTTAAAAATAGATATTCTTTTAATTTTGTCCACTCCTTTGTGTAAGATCACTTTGCCACACATAATTACTGAAATCAATTAGAGCAGGTTTGGTGACGCTAATAGGGACTGTGGTGTGTCGTTAAATTTACTCCGGCATGGTTAAAATTAGAAACTTTGGCGGAGCTCAGGCTTCGCTGAACTGACGCTCCTGGGATGCGCCGACGCTCGTGTAGCCTGACGGACGCGCACAGAGGAGGGAGAGCAAATTGCGTCAGAGAAACTCCTGAAGGGACGCTGAGATGAGAGGGTAGACTGGAGACTTCTCAGAAACCCAGTGCTGTGCTAATCATAAAGAGTCAAGCAGGGAGATGGAGCCGCAGCGGGGTTTGGGACTTCCATGAGGAGGATTTCACTTTGTGATGTTCTCTTCTGATGCAGGAAAGACTTCGCTTCACCACAAGGACATAAATGTGAGTTTGTTGAAGCTATTTAGTACTTAAATATTGTTACTCCTATATATTTTTGCTGTATTGCCCAAAAAGAAATGCTTTTGATTAAGTAATCCTTCCTTGTCACCTTTCTTAAAACACTTTAATTCATTACTTGTGAGTCTCAACTGTTTATTGTATCCCAACTGTTTTGAAGCGTACATAATGCAAATTAGAAGCCATGCGTAAGCTTTTATTTATTACAGTTTTTATTCAAAGACTTGTATAGACTAAAGCTGCAATATAAATAGGAACGTTTGTATTATGAATGGCACACGGTTACCTCTTCTTGACAGATTGGAGAATAGTGTAATTTGAGTGTAAGTAACCTGACTGGCAGGTATTGAGTCTAATTCAGTACACATACATACATCTCAAAATGTGCATCTTATCTGGGGGCCCTCTTTGATAAACCCACCTATGTGGGCAATTGGCATGGGGTCATTATGGGATCCATGGACACTCAAATATAGGGCCCATTTTTCAGCCCATTTACTACCTTCATGGCCCCCCACACACAAATGTTGGCTGGGACAGAGGACTGCATTTTTTATCTTCAGCATCATATTATTTTTGAGGGCTTTATTGCATGAACAGAGTGGCAGATTTGTTACATCCACAGCTTTTTAAAATGTATTATATATAGGATGCCCAGGCCTAACAGAGGCACTGGAGAACCCCCTCTGCACAGTATGTGTTTTAGGCTGATAACATCTTTTGACATCAGTGAGCAACAGAGAAATGTGTCCTTAAAAGCAGACTCCTCCGTCTCTGTATGCCACTGTATTGCTCAGAAGAACTGTATTTTTGTTTTCTTATGCAAATTCATGCAGATAATTACTTCCAACAACTTTGTGCAAAGAACTCATGTATATGTTTTTTCTTTATCTCACTTGTGTGCCTCCAGCCTCCATGGAGCTTAACAAAAAATGCTGACTCCTTGATGAGGGTCAGAAAATGAACGCCTCCTCCTGCTGTGATCCCGCAGTCATCATGTATCAGCAGAGCTCAGGATTGGACCTCAATGCCAGCTGTGACTGGCTGCCTCCTCGCTGTAACTCGACGTCAGCAGACGAAGCGCCTCAGCTGCCTACCTTTTCTACAGCGGCCAAAGTCAGAGTGATTGTTACCTTCATCCTGTGTGGCATTTCTACTTTTTGCAATTTGGCTGTGCTGTGGGCAGTCAACAGCCACAAACGCAAATCCCACGTCCGAGTGCTAATAATCAACCTAACTGTGGCCGATCTCTTGGTCACCTTCATCGTGATGCCAGTGGATGCGGTGTGGAACATCACAGTTCAGTGGCTGGCCGGCGACCTGGCCTGCAGATTCTTGATGTTCCTCAAGCTGCAGGCCATGTACTCATGCGCCTTTGTCACAGTGGTTATTAGTTTGGACAGACAGTCGGCTATCCTCAACCCTCTGGCCATCAGCATGGCCCGGCAAAGAAACAGGGTCATGCTGATGGTGGCGTGGACTATGAGCGCTTTGTTGTCAATCCCTCAGGTAAGGCTAGGTGACACTGGTTTGACAAGACAGGTGATTACGGCTGGTTTGGTTCAGTTATACACAGAGAGGAAGCACTTTGAAGCAAGTGATTCAGAGAGAGATGCTGCATAGGCTGTGAACTGATAGCTCTCTGTGTTCTTCTGTGCTCAGCAGTATCACAGTGAGCAGGCAATAGTCCTTTATATTTTTAGATTATTGGATCCTCATACATTATCTCAGTCTCACAGAGGTATTAAACTGTAGACAAACCACAAGGTAGGAGAAATTAAAATCTATAACTTTCCATTTATTTAAATTGAATTCTTATACACGCTTCATCATTCTATGTATTTATATATCTCTCTGCATTTACATAAAATGTGGCAATCCATAAACTGTGACGCAAGATAACCTTCTGTATGATTTAGGGTTCTCAGTGTTAAGGATTAGTGGCTCTATCATTTAGTTACGCAACAACGGAGAATACCTAATCCTGGCAGTATAAATGCTTCATGGTAAAAAGCGAGACATATGGCAACCTAGCATGTCACACTGTTAATCATGTTGTGCGAAAAAAGCAGAGATGCAGCAATACCGTCTAAACCAATCTCCCCACAGAATGATGATGTTGTACAACTCTGTAAAATCTCATATTACAGCCAATGGCAACATTTTAAAAAGCCCAACACCAGTAATTCCTACAAAAACCACACATGGCAAATATAATAACATGAACGTGAACTGATTTCAAATTAATCTGCAGTTTTTTGGTACATTTTAAAGTAATTTTCCAAACAGAAATACCCGACATTCCCTGCTTACAGCTGCTTAGATTTGATGATTAAAGTTTTTTAATTGTCAATTAAGAATTTATTTATTTATTATTATTATTGTCAAATGCTACACACACAGTTTACAATAACACTGGCTTATTTACCGGTCAAAATTCTTGGTCATTTTTGAAACATGGTTTTCTTAATTTCAGATAGAGTTAGACAAAAGCACATTTTCATTTCTAGCCAGCGACTTTCAGTTTCACCACCTGAATAACGATCATCGTTGGCAGATTTTTCTGCTATTTGCCAGCCAAGTAAGCTAACATTAGCTGCATGAGTTGTTTAACAGACGTTTCTGGCAGACTTAGAAATATTTCAAGCTGACTCATTTCAAAATCCTGTAAAAAAGGTATAAAATATGCCTGAAGTCAACGCTTAAAGTCCTACCTTCACCAGCTATTGACCCATGCAGAAAAAATATCATACAGAACACTGTTCAGCTGCTTACCTTACATATTTGAATGGTATTTGTGCTTTGTTGTTCGTATATTCAAACAATATGTTTTAACTTTTAATGTTAAAAGGTTTATTTCCAATGAACACTGACTTAGGAAGTAAATGATATGACCTATGAATATAATTCCCAGGGACTCTATTTGGTCGAACCACTTGCACACCAGTATTACACAATGCTTTAATCTTTCTATCTCGCCCCTGCCAAAAAAGGGCAAATAAAACACTTCATTACAACTGTTGCCAGTAAAATGCAATCCTAACACTTGTCAATTTTTAATCCCACAGATGTTCATTTTCCATAATGTGACCATCACGTACCCTGCAAACTTCACACAGTGCACCACTAGGGGGAGCTTTGTTGCTCACTGGCAGGAAACAGCCTACAACATGTTCACCTTCTCCTGCCTCTTCCTGCTGCCACTGGTCATAATGATTACCTGCTACGCCAGGATTTTCATCCAGATCTCCAAACGGATGACCAAAAAGAGCTGTGAGTTCACAGCGGAGCCTGGTGTTTGGTTGGTAGAAACCTAAGGCGTTTTTGGACCAAACCTCTCTTGGGATTGTCTAAGAGGAACTTCCCACTGGGGTGCTCCCCCAAGAACTACTGTGCATGCCCTCAAGGACTTTTTTAAATGTTCGAATCACACCGCCAACAGGAATGCTTAAGCGACATACTATAAGCCCGTTGGTGGTTGGTGAAGTAATGTCACTTTCGCTTTGACAAGTAGAGAAACGTGTATTTTCACCGTCACATACCCACATGCTCAGTAAAGCCTCGACTTAATTGTTTGTCCATTTGTCTGTGTTTTCTTAATTTTTTTTCATCATGGGTGTTTTTGTGATTCGTGTTTGTCATTTTCACTGTAAACAGGTTTTTAAAAACGGTGGTTGCCATTGCTGCACTGGCCAAAAGACATTCACATGCAACGTCTGAACCAGTGACCACAAACCTACGTCACTCATGGTTCCGCTTGTGCTGACAAATTACCCACTCTGAAATAGGAGCTAAAAAAGGCCCTCAAAATGGCATTCGTAGAGCTTCAATTGTACCTAGTTCTTGCACACGGACACAAACTTAAGGGGGCACCATGAAAAAGTTCCTCCGGTCCTAAAACGCCCATAGTTGATCTAAACTTGATGCACTGATGTTAGCAATTATGTTGCATGATCACATCCTATCTGTCCATTGATACCTGGCTCTCTTTCTTCTTTCCAGTGTCCTCAAAGGAGCCACACCTCCGTTGCTCAAAGGACAACATCCCCAGAGCTAGAATGAGAACTCTGAAAATGAGCATTGTCATAGTGATCTGCTTCATAGTCTGCTGGACTCCATACTACCTGTTGGGTTTGTGGTACTGGTTCTTCCCAGACGACCTAGAGGGAAAAGTCTCCCACTCCCTCACCCACATCCTGTTCATCTTTGGGCTTTTCAATGCCTGCCTGGACCCAGTTATCTATGGCCTGTTCACCATACGCTTCCGCAAGGGGCTGAGGAGCTGCTACCGCAAAGCTGTAGTGATGTCAGACCCAGAAACTAATGCAGTGATAATGAAATGTACTCCCACTGCTTTGCGCTCAAAAAGAGGGTTGACCACTGGTGAAAAGGACGGCACCTATGGACAGACAGAGCTGACATCCTCTGAGGGCAGGTCTCTGACTGTGTTAGGTGAAGAAGATGGACAGCCATGCCATTTTAGTGCTGAGAGCACAATATGATAAGAAAAACAATCCAGTCGTTAGATGAAAACGTTGGCATTGTACGTTTCTAGAAACTGAAACATGGTTCATTTATATGTTTCATATGCATATTATCATCATCATTTCTAAAGTCATGTATGAGCAGAAATTGTCATCTGGAGGTGGAGTAGAGGTGTGATGGTGTGACACCAAGGCCAGACACCTGTCAAGCTGCAGACCATTGTTTAAAACCAACAAACAACAAAAAAACAATATTGACTTAACGAGTCATTGCTGTGTTTCCACCAACTTTTTAGCCCCCAAACTTTTGAGTGACTTGGATGTTTTGTTGTGACTCGTAGCTATTTTTCCAGCAGCTTTTTAGCCCCCAAAACATGGGTGTTTTTTTAAGCAAAGGATAGCTCTTTTTCCAGTGGCTTTTTAGCCTCTCAATGTGGATGTTCTTTGTTTTTACAGAAACATCGCTGCTTTTCCAGCTGGGAATGTGTTCCCCAGACTGTGTATTTTAAGCTAAAACATGATCTTTTCCTAACCATAACCCAGTGATTTCTATTACCTAAACCTTACCTCATGTTAACCACAGCATTGTTGAAATGTTAAGATTCAGTGTGTCTGCTACATCATGAAGTTCAAATGTATTTTTGGTTTGCAGAAATGTACAATACCAACATTTTTTTCTGGTGATTGAATTGGAAAAACAGAATAGAACCAGAACCTTGACAATGCTGATCGAACTGGTTGAACTATGTCACCCTTCAAAGTGTTATCTCTATACTGGACATATTGGTTTCACAATTACAATAACAAGCATGTGTAGAATAAGTGTGAAAACATAAAATATTCATCATCTAGATGTGTCTTTGTATGTGTGGTCATGCTTTAGGCCATTCATCATAAAGGTTATGTAACATCTTTTTGAACACAGTAAACATCTTTGAAGCTGCTTGATGCTTTGTGTGTTGTGTAAGGGGTTCCTATTTTAAGACATGTCCACTGTATTCAATATACATTCAGCGACTCAATGAAAAATAGAAGATTGACAGACTACACAGCAGTGCTGCGTGTATTGTGCCTACATGTCTATAAGAAAGCCTTAAATGACTTGCTCCTGAGGTTGAGAGCTTTCATTTATAGCAACCACAAAACAAGACGAGACTTTTAGGCATGAATTATCTAGTCCATTCTCCTTAGGAAAAACAAAGGACCTTATGTCCATCGTGTCATAGTAGGAAAAGCACGATGTTACCAAAGACATTAACGATGGCTTCATTATAGTGCCCCAGTTAGTCATGACAATGAGCCAGCATGTACATTACCAGGATCCTACAACTGAAGCATCTAATTATTTCCTCGTATGCTCTTAATATTCTGTGACATTAAATGCCTTCTGTGAAAGGGGCTTTAAAAGTGTCTCATGTTACCATTGCACTGTTGCAAAAAAAGGCTTGAAAAGATCAGGTTCATGTTCATTTATCTTGAGCAATGGTCTGGTAATGAGTTTTTTAAGAGCTTAGCGTTTTTTAAGCCTCCGTGACAGCCATAGCCAAGGCCGGGGGTATTGCGTTTTCCAGTTGTGCACCTGTCCATCTGTCTGTCCCATTATTGTGAACGTGATAATTCCAGAATTTTTTTCAAATTTGGCACAATAATTTGCTTGGTCAGAGGTCAAATGTTAATGTCACTGTGACCTCATCTGGCTTATTCTTGTCAATGGTATATCTCAAGAACACCTTGATGGAATTTCATCAAATTTCATCAGAAAAGTTCGAGTGGAGGATGTACTGATTAGATTTTGGTGGTCAAAGGTCAAGGTCATGGTGACCTTGCATTCATGTCATTCTTGAGAAAGCGATATCTCAAGAACACCCTTAGGAAATTTATTTTAATTTGGCACACACATTCACTTGGGCTCAAAAAAGGAGCTGATTGTTATTTGGCATTTAAAGGTCAAGGTTACTGTGACCTTGCATTCATAACCTTGTTGAGAACACAACATCTGAAGATGGCCTTGTAGGATTTTCCTCAAATTTGGAACAAACATCCACTTGGACTCAAGAATGAACTGATTACACTGTGGTGGTCCAAAGTTGGGTTGAAAATGTAGGTGAATCATTCATGTTTTCACAGACATAACTGCTG
The DNA here is from genome assembly GCF_008729295.1 of Plectropomus leopardus. Classification (NCBI taxonomy): domain Eukaryota; kingdom Metazoa; phylum Chordata; class Actinopteri; order Perciformes; family Serranidae; genus Plectropomus; species Plectropomus leopardus. The sequence continues at coordinate 33,633,553 of NC_056463.1, forward strand.
CAACTGTATGGTGGTATTTCTTGTTTCTTTATGTAGGCAACAATAAAGAAAAAAACTGCCTGCATCCACTCAAGGGGATGAGGGTTAATGCTTAGCATGTAGCTAGTTTTATACCTTTTACCCAATTATTGGTAACACCGTTTATTTATATGTACTGGATTTAACATGGAAGCATAATGATTATGTACTTTGGAAGAATTTAATTTACTGTGATTGAAATTCTAGTATAATCTCGTCTCCAGTTTTCTCATTGGATAAGTAAATCACCAATTGATGTCTCCAGCATCAGGTGGCTTCAACAGCTCAATATCTGCCTCATGAAATTCAGTTAACTGAGGCCCGAATCCCAAACACACTACAGATGAATTGTGCTGTGCAGGAGACAGGACCACAAATCAAAGCACGTTATGCTTTCCCTCCACCAAAATGAAGGTCTCAAAAGAATTAATCAGACGCAGCCTTTACACTGAGCGTGAAGGATGAACTTAATGCAATAAACCTTAAGATCTTGCAATTTAGCTATTTGTTGTGTTTGCGCACTGGATGAGTGAACAAATTGTGTCAAAAGTTGAGGTTACTCCCATCTTGATTACTTCAATGTTCAAACATGTTTGTGGGGTCAACATTTTTCCCCTTTACCTAATGGGTAGGCACCTTTGCTTATTTCAGAAAAAGCCCAAGAACCTATTTACAACCCAGGGTCATTCATTTAGATAACCTGTATATCACCAGTCAGACTTTGGCTTCTGATCTGTGTGGCGTCTGGCACCACCTGACCAGGAATCTCCTGTGATCACTGGAAAAGACAACAGATTTCTTTGTCTCTTCTCTTCACTACTTTCTAATGGTGTATTGTCTCACCTGTGGGACTGGCTGACTGGGCAGAGATCTATATGTTAGAAGTAACAAACTAGAGCTGACCAAACCTCTGCATGGTTAAATCATTTCAGTCAGGCCTAGTAACTCCATGGATAGAGCTCATGGAGCCAGGGATTACAATCTAGTTCAGAAAAAAAGCATCAAATGAATGATTTTATAACAAAGGGTGTTTGAAAATGTTAAGCGTTAATCTATATCTATATTAGATTAGTATTAAAGAATACATTATGCATGTTCTCATTATATTGGATGATCTTTGTTCCAAACCAAACCTTTCTTGTAGCCTGCAGCCATGAGCATGGAACAGTGACAAAAAACATACATTTGCAGACCCAAACTGCCAGAAAGATTAATGGGAATGAAGCATGCACAATAACAGATGACCATCAGTACAGCAAAACCGGTGAAAAAGTGACCACGTAAAGGACAAGTGTGTTGGATTTAGGGGATCCTAATTCATCTTACTCCCATCCAGGGATATATGCAAGTCACAAGTGTTAACCTTCAAGTCTCAAGCAAATCTGAAGTTACTCTGATAAGAATCAAGCAAGATGAGTTTCTGCTACAAGTCAAGCAAGTCACAAGAAATTCTGATGAGCTGGTAAAATGTTAGTTTGCTTGCTGTTTGCTGTTTGTTGACCAGCCAATAAGTCAATGAGTTAGCCACATACACATGACACAATACCATACCTTACTTTGTGGGTTTTGTAGTGACAGATGAAGTTGGATGTTGTGGTGGTCATTTTATTGATTTTCTGTTCTTATCACAGTCATCGACAACATAATCCTTGAATTAAAATTTTATTGTTTTTGGACTAGCCCTTAGTCCCCTGTTTCAACCAAGGCAGCTGCCAAGCCAAAGATAATTTAATTGCCGTCTGACTTACGAGAATGGTATAAATCTTCCTATCTACTTCTTTTTAAGAAATTGAATAGGTTTACTTTTTCAAAATATCAAACTACTAACAATATTTATGATAATATTACACCTCAGTTGTTGATATTGCCTTTACTAAGTTCTCTTCCAAGTTCTGTGTTGAACTAGTTGAAGTGGATGGTCCATGTCTCTGTCAGAGTCTCTGAGGGGAACAGAACATTTTATTACTGATGTTTGTCATCTTGTTATCAGTCCCTCTGAGTCCACTAGAAAGCCTTAAGCTATGTTCCTGTTACCAGAGCAGTCAGCATATCTGGTCAAGGGCATATTTGTTACTCTGTCCTGATCCAGATCCCATGACTGGGTAGCATCTGGCTTAAAGGTTCAGTGTGACAGCTTTGATGTCATCTAGTGGTGAGGATGAAGATTGTAACCAACATAAACTTAACTGTGCAAAGCAGCCCAAACATAAATGTGAAGGGCCCTGTGTAGAGTCAGTGTTTGGTTTGTCCATTCTGGGCTACCATAGAAACAGCATGGTAGACTTTGTGGAAGAGGACCCGCTCCATATGTGGATATAAAATGCTCATTCTAGGGTAACAACAAAATGATTACTATTTTCAGGTGATCATAAACTAACAGTTTGGTGTGTTTTTATGATTATGTAGTGTTTGTGTAATTGTATGTCTAATTTATGTGTGAACTTCTTGAGCAAGCTGTCTGAGTATGCAAAATGAATTTCAGTGTAAACTGACAATAAAGTTGTATCATATCATATTGTATCATATCGTATTGAAATGAAGACATAGTTATGAGTATTATACCATACCTGCCAATAGATGCCCCTATATCCTGCACACTGGACCTTTAAAGAAGAGACAAAACACAACACAACAGCTGTAGTCACTTTAATCCAGCTGGTCACCTGTATCCATATCACTGATACCACACCTGTTCTCCATCTCATCCTATTCTCAGTGCGGACTAAAGAATAGAATTTGGTGATTGGGGCTTACATTGTTTTGGACTTGGCCCATTTTATTTACTCATCTGTTCTCGGCTGGAGAAAGCCAACTCATTCACTGCTCACTGATCCTTCCCAGGCCTGTCCACTCCTATTGCGTTTCCTCTCTTGAGAGGTGAGCACATTGTCTGATGAGCGCATCATCGCACAGGCCTCCTTTCAACATGTATCCATTCATGCCACTCACTGAACAGATGCACCTACCTGTAGCTCACGAAAAGACAGCTGCTGAAGCCAAAAAACCTACATGTTTTGTGTTTGCCTCATTGCAGCCACCAATTCAATATACTGATGTGCAGCCCACACAGATGTACCAGGTATAGAGACTATATACAACCACTTGAGGACCGTCTAGTGTTATTTGTGTTAGTGTTAGTGCTAGTGGATTTGTGTAAACAGTGCTTTCGTTACAAAATCAGTTTGAAATAGTGCTGTCTTTATAGCGCTGAATCAGCCAGTTGTTTCTGGTCTGGATCTTTCAGCCTCTGGTCAAATCACCACTGCTCATTCACAGGGGTCACATCTGACATCTCTGCCCATCTGAGATATTATTAGACTGAACACACTCTCTGGCCCTCCGTAGCTGTTATACGCCTCATGAATTTCATGCCCAGTAGAGTACATATTTTACTACTAATTAGACGCTCTGGGTGTTTGCTTCTCCACATGGATTCAAATCTTTTCTGTCACTGTTAGTTGACAGCCCAGAAGCTCTTATTGTACAGAAACAACAAAAGGTGCACCAGTATGTGAAACACAGAACAGTCATAATTCATGTTCTCTGCTCTTCCTGTCTTACTCAGAGGTTGCTGAAAGCATTTAACCCTGCTCAGTATGTCAAGTTGCATCTCTTTTTTTCTCGTTAGTGGAGCCCATGTTTTTGCAGCAGAGGAGCAGAATGCCTCATTTCTCAATGTGTTTCACAAAAATACACTGCCTCATCACTAAGTTATAACAATGATTTTTTTTGTGATATTTTAATATAGTCCCAGGGTTCCATTCTAGGCAAGAACACATCACTTTGAGTTACCATTCAGCAGCTTTAAATTCACAGAAAGGAGCCCACAAACAATTAGCTTGCCTTGTGTTAGTAAAAGTGCCCTCTTTTATCCCAAAACAGGAAAATCTCACATCGGACCACAATCTCCTGGCATTTTAAAGGTCAGTTTCAGGTAATGGCAGATTTGTTGGTTTGAAGACTTGACGCTCTCTCTTCATGGACTAATGCAGTATTTCTCTGTCAAACACTGGTGCAGATAAAGTGCTTAGATAGCAGCAAGTCATTAAGGGCACAGCCAAGGAGCTTCAATCATTAGTAACTCGTTTTGTCATGACTAGGTGGTATTTAACACGTCTATAGTGACCTTTTCAAATATGTCAACACTATCGGGACTTCACTTTGAGTTCTGATTCAAAGTTCAGAGTACTTTGCTTCTGATGTGAATTAATATTGCTTCAGTCAAGTCAGAGTACAGTGTGCGCCCCATATACTGATGCCTTTGCAGCGGCCCAGGTTCGAATTCAGCCTGTGGCGCTTTGCTGCGGGTCATTCTCTGTCTCTCTCTCCCTCATTTCCTGTCATTCTACAACTGTCCTATTAAATAAAGGGAAAATCCCCCAAAACATGACCTTAAAAAAAAAAAAAGTCAGAGTACAGTTATATCTGATCTCATCCACACACCTGTAAAAATTTCCTGGCTGCACCTTCCACAGCTGACATTTCTTTGGTAGTTACCATCAGAATTTTTTTCAGGGCCTGGTGGTACACACTAAAAAAAACCCTTATTTGGAGCGACGCCAGGGATGACTTATTGGTGTGGTTGGCTTCAGTCTGATGGTGCAGGGGATCAGCAATTTAATTAATTGCGTTCAAACTTTTGAGCAATCTGTATATGAAAAACTTTAAACAAAGTGAACACAACAAAGCGAGGATGTCTGAACAAACTGTATATATTTACAAAATAATAGTACATCATGAGCAGTGTGCATAATTCACTGCTGCACTTAATCTTTCTCAGATTTGAGAAAAAAATCATCAGAGCATAATTCCCATTGGCCTGTAACATTGTTGGGGAAAAACTGGTTAAATGTAGAGTGCGTCATTTTGTCAGTAACAAATATCTATCAGAATAGACTACTAAGTGCATGAATGTAGCTGAATGTTGAGAAGTTCATTTTATCACAAATATCTATCAGAATGGACTACTACCTTTACAAAATGTAGTTAAATGTGGAGTAGGTAATTCTGACAGGTACAAATATTTCTCAGAATGGACTAACACCTGTATAAATGAGGAGTAGGTCATTCTGTCAGTTCCAAATTTCAATCAGAATGGACTACTGCCAGTATAAAGGTGGAGTTGGTCATAATGTCAGGCGCAAATATCCATGAATTCTGTATCATCACTGATGAGAACTAGCTTGATACTGACCGGTGCAGCGTACCTGCGTGCATAAAGTAAAAGAAGAAACACTTGATTAGGTTCAATCTGACTTTCACAAATCAAAGTCTACCCTGTTAGTGACGTCTCGGCACGTTACTGATACACACAGTGACTCACAGTGTCTCAGCATTCGAGATTCAGATGCTTTGTAGTTTTCCAGAGTCCATTTTAAATAAGCAACATTTTGCTGGGTGGATTATTTCCTCATTCAACATGTTAAATCCATATTATTTCTCAACAATGGAGCGCTATCAGGGAGGTCGTTTGTCAGGGATATAAGTATTATACAATGGCCCTCTGCGTGTGTGTGTGTGTGTGCGTGTGCATGTGCATGTGCAAGCGCGTGTGTATTTGTGTGTGCATGTGATGTTCCTGGCATATGTATGTGGGTGAATGAGTCAGAGGAGGTACATACAATATGGCTGCTGGTGATTTCTGCATCTTGAATTTTTCCTAATCACCATTTCATTTGTGTTTATAGATGAAAGACGTGTGTGTGTCTGTGCGTGTCTGTGTGTGTTTGTGTAGGATCAAAGGAAGCTTTGAAAACACCTCAGTAATGAGATGCCACACCATGCTAATGTAACATGTCAACTTTGCAAACACAAAGAAGTGTGAAGAGGAGAAATTGGCTTTCTGGGGCTATTTTGTTTTCTGTCAGATGTAGAGATGTTGAAATTCAGATGGAGGTTGATATGCTAAAAGTCAAAGAGGAAGTTTTGGTAACTGAAATTTTACATGTGGATGCTCAACACATTCAACTACTTTTTTAGACTTCTCTGAACAAGGCTTCCAATGTGCTCAAACTTTCAATAATAGACAACAACCTATTGAAACCTGAATGAGCATGACTGTTTTATGCTGCATTCAAATGCCTTTGAGAATTTTTTAAACCTCTGACACCTCTGAAACCGGAGCAAATTGGTTTGGTTTCTTTTCAGAATGTGCAAAAAAGTATGAACAGCTGTGCAAAAAATGTTCTGCAAAGTGCGTGACATTAGTATCTTAAGAATTAAACAAAGGCAAGGGAAAACTGTCCAGAAAGCAATTATCATAAATTATCATAATTATATGTTATAAATTTGGTCATTTCCCTTTTGTCTGTTTAGTTTAGATGGTTTTTTTTTTTATTGTTTTCTTTCTTTCTTTCTTCTTTACTTAGGTTTTAAAGGGTAATGCAGTCACTTCTGCAGAGACAGTGTGCAGAATGACATTTTTGCTCAGTAAAACCGGTCAGCTGTACCTGTGAGGGCACTATATACATTATATAATATTGTGATATGATATAGTGGTGTATGTTGAGGGATGAAAGGGATGAGTTTCTAATTTCCTTCCACAGTCTCTCCAGGAGGTTGAATCTGTGACCTTCTGTCATCTCTAAACCAGGATATGGCATCACCAAAATTAAACTTGATCTTTGTGGGAGAATTTTGCAAAAGCAGAAGGAGGTAGTGGACACAGGAGAGGGGGAAAACAATTAATGTAGACACTTTGCATGACTGACAAATACAGTTCAGACAAATAAAGATGGGAGGAGTGAAGAACATTTCTTGGCCATTGGGATATATTGGAGTAACATAAATGAGGAGCTTTGCTGCCATCTAATGGCATGGAGTCGACATACATTATAGCTCAAACTTATAGAGGTTGAATACATTCATGTTACAATAAAATAAGACATTGTTAATTCCACTGTGCGGAAATTCACAAGTTACAGCAGCTCAGGTGCAAAAAACCCCAAAACAAAACATTATATTAACATTATATTAAAGCACACTGGACTGGATTTCTTTACATGCGCACTGTCAGTTAACTTATTTATTTAGACTGTAGATATTTGCACTAAAACCAACTTCTGCACATCTGTACTTCCTCCATTGCACCTTATGTACATACATTTTGTATTCTGTATATTCATATTTTTAAATTGCTCCTATATTTTTAGCTCTTATACTATTTAAATACAATGTTTTTATTCTTCCTTTATGTAAATTGTTTTTCACCAAAACACCAAGTCAAATTCCTTATATATGTAAATTTTCTTGGCAATAAAACTAGATTCTAATTCTAATTCTGTATACACTTCATTTGTACAGATACTGATGGTTAATGATTATTGTGCAGGATAACTGAAATAAACACATGGTGTGTTAGTACATTTGTTGTAAATATATAGAAAAATAGCTTATAAATATGATAGCACAGGAAATGGTAAAAAATATTACCTATTATTATTATTATATACAGTAAGAAATGAAACAGGCATGTTACACAGTATAAATATGAAGAATATTGATATATATGAATATATATTTGAATAGGTCTGATGATTATGATACATACATACAACAGCCTAAGTGTTGAAAACAGCACAAAAGACCTTTTCGGAGGACAATGTCATTTGATATTTTAGGAAAAGCAAAGATCTTACTAAAAACATTAAGGATGGTAACATTTTATTCAAGCTGAAACAGCTTAATGGAATCCAGTCATCATTAACAGTGTAATTTACACCTTTGCTTTTCCTACTGTGACATGTCAAAAGTTTTCTGTGAAAAATGGCTTTTGTATTTAGCATTGATACTATAATGTAAAAAAAGCATTTAAGTCTTTGAGTTATGTTAATGGTCCTAATGTGCTGCTCTTTCTACCAATGCCCCAAACGGAAGCAGCACCACTATACACCAGTGTATTAGAGGAAATGATAACCTGTGAGGTTTTCAACTGATGAAAAACTATTTACTATTACATTTAACTTTTACTGTACTACATTGAATCGACATTTTACAAATTGTGTATTTATCCAGGTTAAATAGACACAACTTTACTAAGGTGTCTAGATCTATTTTCTATTTAAGAGAGTGTGTTATCAGTGTATTGATTTATTGGTAGTGGTTTTTAGGAGTG